>NW_028225435.1:0-447270 GCF_052327205.1 Somniosus microcephalus | reverse complement strand
GTCTTCTGCTTCTTCTGATTCACCCTCCAGACTTCACCTTCTCCTTCTCCTTCTTCTACTTCTTCTGATTCACACTCCAGACTTCTCCTTTTCCTTCTTCTGGTTCTTCTGATTCACCCTCCAGACTTCACCTTCGCCTTCTCCTTCTTCAACTTCTTCTGATTCACCCTCCAGACTTCACCTTCTCCTTCTGCTTCTTCTACTTCTTCTGCTTCACACTCCTGACTTCACCTTCTCCTTCTCCTTCTACTGCTTCTTCTGATTCCCTCCAGACTTCACCTTCTCCTTCTCCTTCTTCTACTTCTTCTGCTTCTCCCTCCAGACTTCACCTTCTCCTTCTCCTTCTTCTGCTTCTTCTGATTCACCCACCTGACTTCACCTTCTCCTTCTCCTTCTTCTGCTTCTTCTGATTCAACCTTCCATACTTCACCTTCTCCTTCTCCTTCTTCTACTTCTTCTGATTCACCCTCCTGACTTCACATTCTCCTTCTCCTTCTTCTACTTCTTCTGATTCACCCTCCAGACTTCACCTTCTCCTTCTCCTTCTTCTGCTTCTTCTGATTCACCCTCCTGACTTCACCTTCTCCTTCTCCTTCTTCTACTTCTTCTGATTCACCCTCCTGACGTCACCTTCTCCTTCTTCATCTTCTACTTCTTCTGCTTCACTCTCCTGACTTCACCTTCTCCTTCTCCTTCTTCTGCTTCTTCTGATTCACCCTCCAGATTTCACCTTCTCCTTCTCCTTCTTCTACTTCTTCTGCTTGTACCTCCAGACTTCACCTTCTCCTTCTCCTTCTTCTGCTTCTTCTGATTCACCCTCCTGACTTCACCTTCTCCTTCTCCTTCTTCTGCTTCTTCTGATTCACCCTCCATACTTCACCTTCTCCTTCTCCTTCTTCTACTTCTTCTGATTCACCCTCCTGACTTCACCTTCTCCTTCTCCTTCTTCTACTTCTTCTGATTCACCCTCCTGACTTCACCTTCTCCTTCTCCTTCTTCTGCTTCCTCTGATTCACCCTACAGACTTCACCATCTCCTTCTCCTTCTTCTACTTCTTCTGCTTCACCCTCCAGACTTCACCTTCTCCTTCTCCTTCTTCTGCTTCTTCTGATTCACCCTCCAAACTTCACCTTCGCCTTCTCCTTCTTCTGCTTCCTCTGATTCACCCTCCAGACTTCGCATTCTCCTTCTCCTTCTTCTGCTTCTTCTGATTCCCCCTCCGGACTTCACCTTCTCCTTCTCCTTCTTCAACTTCTTCTGATTCACCCTCCAGACTTCACCTTCTCCTTCTCCTTCTTCTGCTTCTTCTGATTCACCCTCCTGACTTCACCTTCTCCTTCTCCTTCTTCTACTTCTTGTGATTCACCCTCCTGACTTCACCTTCTCCTTCTTCTTCTTCTACTTCTTCTGCTTCACCCTCCTGACTTCACCTTCTCCTTCTCCTTCTTCTGCTTCTTCTGATTCACCCTCCAGACTTCACCTTCTCCTTCTCCTTCTTCTGCTTCCTCTGATTCACCCTACAGACTTCACCTTCTCCTTCTCCTTCTTCTACTTCTTCTGCTTCACCCTCCAGACTTCACCTTCTCCTTCTCCTTCTTCTGCTTCTTCTGATTCACCCTCCAGACTTCAACTTCACCTTCTCCTTCTTCTGCTTCCTCTGATTCACCCTCCAGACTTCACCTTCTCCTTCTCCTTCTTCTGCTTCTTCTGATTCACCCTCCAGATTTCACCTTCTCCTTCTCCTTCTTCTACTTCTTCTGCTTGTACCTCCAGACTTCACCTTCTCCTTCTCCTTCTTCTGCTTCTTCTGATTCACCCTCCTGACTTCACCTTCTCCTTCTCCTTCTTCTGCTTCTTCTGATTCACCCTCCATACTTCACCTTCTCCTTCTCCTTCTTCTACTTCTTCTGATTCACCCTCCTGACTTCACCTTCTCCTTCTCCTTCTTCTACTTCTTCTGATTCACCCTCCTGACTTCACCTTCTCCTTCTCCTTCTTCTGCTTCCTCTGATTCACCCTACAGACTTCACCTTCTCCTTCTCCTTCTTCTACTTCTTCTGCTTCACCCTCCAGACTTCACCTTCTCCTTCTCCATCTTCTGCTTCTTCTGATTCACCCTCCAGACTTCACCTTCGCCTTCTCCTTCTTCTGCTTCCTCTGATTCACCCTCCAGACTTCGCATTCTCCTTCTCCTTCTTCTGCTTCTTCTGATTCCCCCTCCGGACTTCACCTTCTCCTTCTCCTTCTTCAACTTCTTCTGATTCACCCTCCAGACTTCACCTTCTCCTTCTCCTTCTTCTGCTTCTTCTGATTCACCCTCCTGACTTCACCTTCTCCTTCTCCTTCTTCTACTTCTTGTGATTCACCCTCCTGACTTCACCTTCTCCTTCTTCTTCTTCTACTTCTTCTGCTTCACCCTCCTGACTTCACCTTCTCCTTCTCCTTCTTCTGCTTCTTCTGATTCACCCTCCAGACTTCACCTTCTCCTTCTCCTTCTTCTGCTTCCTCTGATTCACCCTACAGACTTCACCTTCTCCTTCTCCTTCTTCTACTTCTTCTGCTTCACCCTCCAGACTTCACCTTCTCCTTCTCCTTCTTCTGCTTCTTCTGATTCACCCTCCAGACTTCAACTTCACCTTCTCCTTCTTCTGCTTCCTCTGATTCACCCTCCAGACTTCACCTTCTCCTTCTCCTTCTTCTACTTCTTCTGATTCACCCTCCAGACTTCACCTTCTCCTTCTCCTTCTTCTACTTCTTCTGCTTCACCCTCCAGACTTCACCTTCTCCTTCTCCTTCTTCTGCTTCTTCTGATTCACCCTCCTGACTTCACCTTCACCTTCGCCTTCTTCTACTTCTTCTGATTCGCCCTCCTGACTTCACCTTCTCCTTCTCCTTCTTCTACTTCTTCTGCTTCACCCTCCTGACTTCGCCTTCTCCTTCTCCTTCTTCTGCTTCTTCTGATTCACCCTCCAGACTTCACCTTCTCCTTCTCCTTCTTCTACTTCTTCTGCTTCTCCCTCCAGACTTCACCTTCTCCTTCTCCTTCTTCTGCTTCTTCTGATTCACCCTCCAGACTTCACCTTCTCCTTCTCCTTCTTCTACTTCTTCTGATTCACACTCCAGACTTCTCCTTCTCCTTCTTCTGGTTCTTCTGATTCACCCTCCAGACTTCACCTTCGCCTTCTCCTTCTTCAACTTCTTCTGATTCACCCTCCAGACTTCACCTTCTCCTTCTGCTTCTTCTACTTCTTCTGCTTCACACTCCTGACTTCACCTTCTCCTTCTCCTTCTACTGCTTCTTCAGATTCCCTCCAGACTTCACCTTCTCCTTCTCCTTCTTCTACTTCTTCTGCTTCTCGCTCCAGACTTCACCTTCTCCTTCTCCTTCTTCTGCTTCTTCTGATTCACCCACCTGACTTCACCTTCTCCTTCTCCTTCTTCTGCTTCTTCTGATTCAACCTTCCATACTTCACCTTCTCCTTCTCCTTCTTCTACTTCTTCTGATTCACCCTCCTGACTTCACATTCTCCTTCTCCTTCTTCTACTTCTTCTGATTCACCCTCCAGACTTCACCTTCTCCTTCTCCTTCTTCTGCTTCTTCTGATTCACCCTCCTGACTTCACCTTCTCCTTCCCCTTCTTCTACTTCTTCTGATTCACCCTCCTGACGTCACCTTCTCCTTCTTCATCTTCTACTTCTTCTGCTTCACCCTCCTGACTTCACCTTCTCCTTCTCCTTCTTCTGCTTCTTCTGATTCACCCTCCAGATTTCACCTTCTCCTTCTCCTTCTTCTACTTCTTCTGCTTGTACCTCCAGACTTCACCTTCTCCTTCTCCTTCTTCTGCTTCTTCTGATTCACCCTCCTGACTTCACCTTCTCCTTCTCCTTCTTCTGCTTCTTCTGATTCACCCTCCATACTTCACCTTCTCCTTCTCCTTCTTCTACTTCTTCTGATTCACCCTCCTGACTTCACCTTCTCCTTCTCCTTCTTCTACTTCTTCTGATTCACCCTCCTGACTTCACCTTCTCCTTCTCCTTCTTCTGCTTCCTCTGATTCACCCTACAGACTTCACCTTCTCCTTCTCCTTCTTCTACTTCTTCTGCTTCACCCTCCAGACTTCACCTTCTCCTTCTCCTTCTTCTGCTTCTTCTGATTCACCCTCCAGACTTCACCTTCGCCTTCTCCTTCTTCTGCTTCCTCTGATTCACCCTCCAGACTTCGCCTTCTCCTTCTCCTTCTTCTGCTTCTTCTGATTCCCCCTCCGGACTTCACCTTCTCCTTCTCCTTCTTCTACTTCTTCTGCTTCTCCCTCCAGACTTCACCTTCTCTTCTCCTTCTTCTGCTTCTTCTGATTCACCCTCCAGACTTCACCTTCTCCTTCTCCTTCTTCTACTTCTTCTGATTCACCCTCAAGACTTCACCTTCTCCTTCTCCTTCTTCTGCTTCTTCTGATTCACCCTCCAGACTTCACCTTCTCCTTCTCCTTCTTCTACTTCTTCTGATTCACCCTCCAGACTTCACCTTCTCCTTCTCCTTCTTCTACTTCTTCTGATTCACCCTCCTGAATTCACATTCGCCTCCTCCTTCTTCTATTTCTTCTGCTTCTCCCTCCAGACTTCACCTTCTCCTTCTCCTTCTTCTACTTCTTCTGATTCACCCTCCAGACTTCACCTTCTCCTTCTCCTTCTTCTGCTTCTTCTGATTCACCCTCCAGACTTCACCTTCTCCTTCTCCTTCTTCTACTTCTTCTGCTTCACACTCCAGACTTCACCTTCTCCTTCTCCTTCTTCTGCTTCTTCTGATTCACCCTCCTGACTTCATCTTCTCCTTCTCCTTCTTCTGCTTCTTCTGATTCACCCTCCATACTTCACCTTCTCCTTCTCCTTCTTCTATTTCTTCTGATTCACCCTCCAGACTTCACCTTCTCCTTCTCCTTCTTCTGCTTCTTCTGATTCACCCTCCTGACTTCACATTCTCCTTCTCCTTCTTCTACTTCTTCTGATTCACCCTCCAGACTTCACCTTCTCCTTCTCCTTCTTCTGCTTCTTCTGATTCACCCTCCTGACTTCACCTTCTCCTTCTCCTTCTTCTACTTCTTGTGATTCACCCTCCTGACTTCACATTCTCCTTCTCCTTCTTCTACTTCTTCTGATTCACCCTCCAGACTTCACCTTCTCCTTCTCCTTCTTCTGCTTCTTCTGATTCACCCTCCTGACTTCACCTTCTCCTTCTCCTTCTTCTGCTTCTTCTGATTCACCCTCCTGACTTCACCTTCTCCTTCTCCTTCTTCTGCTTCTTCTGATTCACCCTCCATACTATACCTTCTCCTTCTCCTTCTTCTACTTCTTCTGATTCACCCTCCTGACTTCACCTTCTCCTTCTCCTTCTTCTACTTCTTCTGCTTCTCCCTCCAGACTTCACCTTCTCCTTCTCCTTCTTCTACTTCTTCTGCTTCTCCCTCCAGACTTCACCTTCTCTTCTCCTTCTTCTGCTTCTTCTGATTCACCCTCCAGACTTCACCTTCTCCTTCTCCTTTTTCTACTTCTTCTGATTCACCCTCCAGACTTCACCTTCTCCTTCTCCTTCTTCTGCTTCTTCTGATTCACCCTCCAGACTTCACCTTCTCCTTCTCCTTCTTCTGCTTCTTCTGATTCACCCTCCTGACTTCACCTTCACCTTCGCCTTCTTCTACTTCTTCTGATTCGCCCTCCTGACTTCACCTTCTCCTTCTCCTTCTTCTACTTCTTCTGCTTCACCCTCCTGACTTCGCCTTCTCCTTCTCCTTCTTCTGCTTCTTCTGATTCACCCTCCAGACTTCACCTTCTCCTTCTCCTTCTTCTACTTCTTCTGATTCACCCTCCTGAATTCACATTCGCCTCCTCCTTCTTCTACTTCTTCTGCTTCTCCCTCCAGACTTCACCTTCTCCTTCTCCTTCTTCTACTTCTTCTGATTCACCCTCCAGACTTCACCTTCTCCTTCTCCTTCTTCTGCTTCTTCTGATTCACCCTCCAGACTTCACCTTCTCCTTCTCCTTCTTCTACTTCTTCTGCTTCACACTCCAGACTTCACCTTCTCCTTCTCCTTCTTCTGCTTCTTCTGATTCACCCTCCAGACTTCACCTTCTCCTTCTCCTTCTTCTACTTCTTCTGATTCACGCTCCAGACTTCACCTTCTCCTTCTCCTTCTTCTACTTCTTCTGATTCACCCTCCTGAATTCACATTCGCCTCCTCCTTCTTCTACTTCTTCTGCTTCTCCCTCCAGACTTCACCTTCTCCTTCTCCTTCTTCTGCTTCTTCTGATTCACCCTCCAGACTTCACCTTCTCCTTCTCCTTCTTCTACTTCTTCTGCTTCTCCCTCCAGACTTCACCTTCTCCTTCTCCTTCTACTGCTTCTTCTGATTCACCCTCCTGACTTCACCTTCTCCTTCTCCTTCTTCTGCTTCTTCTGATTCACCCTCCATACTTCACCTTCTCCTTCTCCTTCTTCTACTTCTTCTGATTCACCCTCCTGATTCACCTTCTCCTTCTCCTTCTTCGACTTCTTCTGATTCACCCTCCTGACTTCACCTTCACCTTCTCCTTCTTCTGCTTCCTCTGATTCACCCTACAGACTTCACCTTCTCCTTCTCCTTCTTCTACTTCTTCTGCTTCACCCTCCAGACTTCACCTTCTCCTTCTCCTGCTTCTTCTGATTCACCCTCCAGACTTCAACTTCACCTTCTCCTTCTTCTACTTCCTCTGATTCACCCTCCAGACTTCACCTTCTCCTTCTCCTTCTTCTACTTCTTCTGATTCATCCTCAAGACTTCACCTTCTCCTTCTCCTTCTTCTACTTCTTCTGCTTCACCCTCCAGACTTCACCTTCTCCTTCTCCTTCTTCTGCTTCTTCTGATTCACCCTCCTGACTTCACCTTCTCCTTCTTCTGCTTCTTCTGATTCACCCTCCTGACTTCACCTTCTCCTTCTCCTTCTTCTGCTTCTTCTGATTCACCCTCCATACTTCACCTTCTCCTTCTCCTTCTTCTACTTCTTCTGATTCACCCTCCTGACTTCACATTCTCCTTCTCCTTCTTCGACTTCTTCTGATTCACCCTCCAGACTTCACCTTCTCCTTCTCCTTCTTCTGCTTCTTCTGATTCACCCTCCTGACTTCAGCTTCTCCTTCTCCTTCTTCTACTTCTTGTGATTCACCCTCCTGACTTCACATTCTCCTTCTCCTTCTTCTACTTCTTCTGATTCACCCTCCAGACTTCACCTTCTCCTTCTCCTTCTTCTGCTTCTTCTGATTCACCCTCCTGACTTCACCTTCTCCTTCTCCTTCTTCTGCTTCTTCTGATTCACCCTCCAGACTTCACCTTCTCCTTCTCCTTCTTCTACTTCTTCTGCTTCTCCCTCCAGACTTCACCTTCTCCTTCTCCTTCTACTGCTTCTTCTGATTCACCCTCCTGACTTCACCTTCTCCTTCTCCTTCTTCTGCTTCTTCTGATTCACCCTCCATACTTCACCTTCTCCTTCTCCTTCTTCTACTTCTTCTGATTCACCCTCCTGATTCACCTTCTCCTTCTCCTTCTTCGACTTCTTCTGATTCACCCTCCTGACTTCACCTTCACCTTCTCCTTCTTCTGCTTCCTCTGATTCACCCTACAGACTTCACCTTCTCCTTCTCCTTCTTCTACTTCTTCTGCTTCACCCTCCAGACTTCACCTTCTCCTTCTCCTGCTTCTTCTGATTCACCCTCCAGACTTCAACTTCACCTTCTCCTTCTTCTACTTCCTCTGATTCACCCTCCAGACTTCACCTTCTCCTTCTCCTTCTTCTACTTCTTCTGATTCATCCTCAAGACTTCACCTTCTCCTTCTCCTTCTTCTACTTCTTCTGCTTCACCCTCCAGACTTCACCTTCTCCTTCTCCTTCTTCTGCTTCTTCTGATTCACCCTCCTGACTTCACCTTCTCCTTCTTCTACTTCTTCTGATTCGCCCTCCTGACTTCACCTTCTCCTTCTCCTTCTTCTACTTCTTCTGCTTCACCCTCCTGACTTCGCCTTCTCCTTCTCCTTCTTCTGCTTCTTCTGATTCACCCTCCAGACTTCACCTTCTCCTTCTCCTTCTTCTACTTCTTCTGCTTCTCCCTCCAGACTTCACCTTCTCCTTCTCCTTCTTCTGCTTCTTCTGATTCACCCTCCAGACTTCACCTTCTCCTTCTCCTTCTTCTCCTTCTTCTGATTCACACTCCAGACTTCACCTTCTCCTTCTTCTGGTTCTTCTGATTCACCCTCCAGACTTCACCTTCGCCTTCTCCTTCTTCAACTTCTTCTGATTCACCCTCCAGACTTCACCTTCTCCTTCTGCTTCTTCTACTTCTTCTGCTTCACACTCCTGACTTCACCTTCTCCTTCTCCTTCTTCTGCTTCTTCTGATTCACCCTCCAGACTTCACCTTCTCCTTCTCCTTCTTCTACTTCTTCTGCTTCTCCCTCCAGACTTCACCTTCTCCTTCTCCTTCTTCTGCTTCTTCTGATTCACCCTCCTGACTTCACCTTCTCCTTCTCCTTCTTCTGCTTCTTCTGATTCAACCTTCCATACTTCACCTTCTCCTTCTCCTTCTTTTACTTCTTCTGATTCACCCTCCTGACTTCACATTCTCCTTCTCCTTCTTGTACTTCTTCTGATTCACCCTCCAGACTTCACCTTCTCCTCCTCCTTCTTCTGCTTCTTCCGATTCACCCTCCTGACTTCACCTTCTCCTTCTCCTTCTTCTGCTTCTTCTGATTCACCCTCCTGACTTCACCTTCTCCTTCTTCTTCTTCTCCTTCTTCTGCTTAACCCTCCTGACTTCCCCTTCTCCTTCTCCTTCTTCTGCTTCTTCTGATTCACCATCCAGACTTCACCTTCTCCTTCTCCTTCTTCTACTTCTTCTGCTTGTACCTCCAGACTTCACCTTCTCCTTCTCCTTCTTCTGCTTCTTCTGATTCACCCTCCTGACTTCACCTTCTCCTTCTCCTTCTTCTGCTTCTTCTGATTCACCCTCCATACTTCACCTTCTCCTTCTCCTTCTTCTACTTCTTCTGATTCACCCTCCAGACTTCACCTTCTCCTTCTCCTTCTTCTGCTTCTTCTGATTCACCCTCCAGACTTCACCTTCTCCTTCTCCTTCTTCTACATCTTCTGATTCACCCTCCAGACATCACCTTCTCCTTCTCCTTCTTCTGCTTCTTCTGATTCACCCTCCTGACTTCACCTTCTCCTTCTGCTCCTTCTGCTTCTTCTGCTTCTTCTGCTTCACCCTCCTGACTTCACCTTCTCCTTCTCCTTCTTCTCCTTCTTCTGATTCACCCTCCAGACTTCACCTTCTCCTTCTCCTTCTTCTGCTTCCTCTGATTCACCCTCCTGACTTCATCTTCTCCTTCTCCTTCTTCTACTTCTTCTGATTCACCCTCCTGACTTCACCTTCTCCTTCTCCTTCTTCTGCTTCTTCTGATTCACCCTCCAGACTTCACCTTCTCCTTCTCCTTCTTCTGATTCACACTCCAGACTTCACCTTCTCCTTCTCCTTCTTCTGCTACTTCTGATTCGCCCTCCAGACTTCACCTTCTCCTTCTCCTTCTTCTGCTTCTTCTGATTCACCCTCCAGACTTCACCTTCTCCTTCTCCTTCTTCTACTTCTTCTGATTCACCCTCCAGACTTCACCTTCTCCTTCTCCTTCTTCTACTTCTTCTGATTCACGCTCCAGACTTCACCTTCTCCTTCTCCTTCTTCTGCTTCCTCTGATTCACCCTCCTGACTTCACCTTCTCCTTCTCCTTCTTCGACTTCTTCTGATTCACCCTCCAGACTTCACCTTCTCCTTCTCCTTCTTCCACTTCTTCTGATTCACCCTCCTGACTTCACCTTCTCCTTCTCCTTCTTCTACTTCTTCTGCTTCACCCTCCTGACTTCACCGTCTCCTTCTCCTTCTTCTGCTTCCTCTGATTCACCCTCCAGACTTCACCTTCTCCTTCTCCTTCTTCTACTTCTTCTGCTTCACCCTCCAGACTTCACCTTCTCCTTCTCCTTCTTCTACTTCTTCTGATTCACCCTCCTGACTTCACCTTCTCCTTCTCCTTCTTCTACTTCTTCTGCTTCACCCTCCTGACTTCACATTCTCCTTCTCCTTCTTCTGCTTCCTCTGATTCACCCTCCAGACTTCACCTTCTCCTTCTCATTCTTCTGCTTCTTCTGTTTCACCCTCCAGACTTCACCTTCTCCTTCTCCTTCTTCTACTTCTTCTGATTCACCCTCCAGACTTCACCTTCTCCTTCTCCTTCTTCTGCTTCTTCTGATTCACCCTCCTGACTTCACCTTCTCCTTCTCCTTCTTCTGCTTTTTCTGATTCACCCTCCAGACTTCACCTTCTTCTCCTTCTTCTGCTTCCTCTGATTCACCCTCCAGACTTCAACTTCTCCTTCTCCTTCTTCTGCTTCTTCTGATTCACCCTCCAGACTTCACCTTCTCCTTCTCCTTCTTCTACTTCTTCTGATTCACCCTCCAGACTTCACCTTCTCCTTCTCCTTCTTCTGCTTCTTCTGATTCACCCTTCAGACTTCACCTTCGCCTTCTCCTTCTTCTACTTCTTCTGATTCACCCTCCAGACTTCACCTTCTCCTTCTCCTTCTTCTACTTCTTCTGATTCACCCTCCAGACTTCACCTTCTCCTTCTCCTTCTTCTTCTGCTTCTCCCTCCAGACTTCACCTTCTCCTTCTCCTTCTTCTGCTTCTTCTGATTCACCCTCCTGACTTCACCTTCTCCTTCTCCTTCTTCTACTTCTTCTGATTCACCCTCCTGACTTCACCTTCTCCTTCTCCTTCTTCTACTTCTTCTGATTCACCCTCCAGACTTCATCTTCTCCTTCTCCTTCTTCTGCTTCTTCTGATTCACCCTCCTGACTTCACCTTCTCCTTCTCCGTCTTCTACTTCTTCTGATTCACCCTCCTGACTTCACCTTCTCCTTCTCCTTCTTCTACTTCTTCTGCTTCACCCTCCTGACTTCACCTTCTCCTTCTCCTTCTTCTGCTTCTTCTGATTCACCCTCCAGACTTCACCTTCTCCTTCTCCTTCTTCTCCTTCTTCTGCTTCTCCCTCCAGACTTCACCTTCTCCTTCTCCTCCTTCTGCTTCTTCTGATTCACCCTCCTGACTTCACCTTCTCCTTCTCCTTCTTGTGCTTCTTCTGACTCACCCTCCTGACTTCACCTTCTCCTTCTCCTTTTTCTGCTTCTTCTGATTCACCCTCCAGACTTCACCTTCTCCTTCTCCTTCTTCTACTTCTTCTGATTCACCCTCCTGACTTTACCTTCTCCTTCTCCTTCTTCTACTTCTTCTGCTTCACCCTCCTGACTTCACCTTCTCCTTCTCCTTCTTCTGTGTCCTCTGATTCACCCTCCAGACTTCATCTTCTCCTTCTCCTTCTTCTACTTCTTCTGCTTCACCCTCCAGACTTCACCTTTTCCTTCTCCTTCTTCTGCTTCTTCTGATTCACCCTCCGGACTTCACCTTCGCCTTCTCCATCTTCTGCTTCCTCTGATTCACCCTCCAGACTTCACCTTCTCCTTCTCCTTCTTCTACGTCTTCTGATTCACCCTCCAGACTTCACCTTCTCCTTCTCCTTCTTCTGCTTCCTCTGATTCACCCTCCAGGCTTCACCTTCTCCTTCTCCTTCTTCTGCTTCTTCTGATTCACCCTCCAGACTTCACCTTCTCCTTCTCCTTCTTCTACCTCTTCTGATTCACCCTCCAGAATGTACCTTCTCCTTCTCCATCTTCTGCTTCTTCCGATTCACCCTCCAGTCTTCACCTTCGCCTTCTCCTTCTTCTACTTCTTCTGATTCACCCTCCTGACTTCACCTTCTCCTTCTCCTTCTTCTACTTCTTCTGCTTCACCCTCCTGACTTCACCTTCTCCTTCTCCTTCTTCTGCTCCCTCTGATTCACCCTCCAGACTTCACCTTCTCCTTCTCCTTCTTCTGCTTCTTCTGATTCACCCTCCAGTCTTCACCTTCGCCTTCTCCTTCTTCTACTTCTTCTGATTCACGCTCCTGACTTCACCTTCTCCTTCTCCTTCTTCTACTTCTTCTACTTCACCCTCCTGACTTCACCTTCTCCTTCTCCTTCTTCTGCTTCTTCTGATTCACCCTCCTGACTTCACCTTCTCCTTCTGCTTCTTCTGCTTCTTCTGCTTCACCCTCCTGACTTCACCGTCGCCTTCTCCTTCTTCTACTTCTTCTGATTCACCCTCCAGACTTCACCTTCTCCTTCTCCTTCTTCTCCTTCTTCTGATTCACCCTCCAGACTTCACCTTCTCCTTCTCCTTCTTCTGCTTCCTCTGATTCACCCTCCTGACTTCACCTTCTCCTTTTCCTTCTTCTACTTCTTCTAATTCACCCTCCTGACTTCACCTTCTCCTTCTCCTTCTTCTGCTTCTTCTGATTCACCCTCCAGACTTCACCTTCTCCTTCTCCTTCTTCTGATTCACACTCCAGACTTCACCTTCTCCTTCTCCTTCTTCTGCTTCTTCTGATTCACCCTCCAGACTTCACCTCTCCTTCTCCTTCTTCTTCTTCTGATTCACCCTCCAGACTTCACCTTCTCCTTCTCCTTCTTCTGCTTCTTCTGATTCACCCTGCAGACTTCACCATCTCCTTCTCCTTCTTCTGCTTCTTCTGATTCACCCTCCAGACTTCACCTTCTCCTTCTCCTTCCTCTACTTCTTCTGATTCACCCTCCAGACTTCACCTTCTCCTTCTCCTTCTTCTACCTCTTCTGATTCATCCTCCAGACTTCACCTTCTCCTTCTCCTTCTTCTGCTTCCTCTGATTCACCCTCCTGACTTCACCTTCTCCTTCTCCTTCTTCGACTTCTTCTGATACACCATTCAGACTTCACCTTCTCCTTCTCCTTCTTCTGGTTCTTCTGATTCACCCTCCAGACTTCACCTTCTCCTTCTCCTTCTTCTGCTTCTTCTGATTCACCCTCCAGACTTCACCTTCTCCTTCTCCTTCTTCTACTTCTTCTGCTTCACACTCCAGACTTCACCTTCTCCTTCTCCTTCTTCTGCTTCTTCTGATTCACCCTCCTGACTTCATCTTCTCCTTCTCCTTCTTCTGCTTCTTCTGATTCACCCTCCATACTTCACCTTCTCCTTCTCCTTCTTCTATTTCTTCTGATTCACCCGCCTGACTTCACATTCTCCTTCTCCTTCTTCTACTTCTTCTGATTCACCCTCCAGACTTCACCTTCTCCTTCTCCTTCTTCTGCTTCTTCTGATTCACCCTCCTGACTTCACCTTCTCCTTCTCCTTCTTCTACTTCTTGTGATTCACCCTCCTGACTTCACATTCTCCTTCTCCTTCTTCTACTTCTTCTGATTCACCCTCCAGACTTCACCTTCTCCTTCTCCTTCTTCTGCTTCTTCTGATTCACCCTCCTGACTTCACCTTCTCCATCTCCTTCTTCTGCTTCTTCTGATTCACCCTCCTGACTTCACCTTCTCCTTCTCCTTCTTCTGCTTCTTCTGATTCACCCTCCATACTATACCTTCTCCTTCTCCTTCTTCTACTTCTTCTGATTCACCCTCCTGACTTCACCTTCTCCTTCTCCTTCTTCTACTTCTTCTGCTTCTCCCTCCAGACTTCACCTTCTCCTTCTCCTTCTTCTACTTCTTCTGCTTCTCCCTCCAGACTTCACCTTCTCTTCTCCTTCTTCTGCTTCTTCTGATTCACCCTCCAGACTTCACCTTCTCCTTCTCCTTTTTCTACTTCTTCTGATTCACCCTCCAGACTTCACCTTCTCCTTCTCCTTCTTCTGCTTCTTCTGATTCACCCTCCAGACTTCACCTTCTCCTTCTCCTTCTTCTGCTTCTTCTGATTCACCCTCCTGACTTCACCTTCACCTTCGCCTTCTTCTACTTCTTCTGATTCGCCCTCCTGACTTCACCTTCTCCTTCTCCTTCTTCTACTTCTTCTGCTTCACCCTCCTGACTTCGCCTTCTCCTTCTCCTTCTTCTACTTCTTCTGATTCACCCTCCAGACTTCACCTTCTCCTTCTCCTTCTTCTACTTCTTCTGATTCACCCTCCTGAATTCACATTCGCCTCCTCCTTCTTCTACTTCTTCTGCTTCTCCCTCCAGACTTCACCTTCTCCTTCTCCTTCTTCTACTTCTTCTGATTCACCCTCCAGACTTCACCTTCTCCTTCTCCTTCTTCTGCTTCTTCTGATTCACCCTCCAGACTTCACCTTCTCCTTCTCCTTCTTCTACTTCTTCTGCTTCACACTCCAGACTTCACCTTCTCCTTCTCCTTCTTCTGCTTCTTCTGATTCACCCTCCAGACTTCACCTTCTCCTTCTCCTTCTTCTACTTCTTCTGATTCACGCTCCAGACTTCACCTTCTCCTTCTCCTTCTTCTACTTCTTCTGATTCACCCTCCTGAATTCACATTCGCCTCCTCCTTCTTCTACTTCTTCTGCTTCTCCCTCCAGACTTCACCTTCTCCTTCTCCTTCTTCTGCTTCTTCTGATTCACCCTCCAGACTTCACCTTCTCCTTCTCCTTCTTCTACTTCTTCTGCTTCTCCCTCCAGACTTCACCTTCTCCTTCTCCTTCTACTGCTTCTTCTGATTCACCCTCCTGACTTCACCTTCTCCTTCTCCTTCTTCTGCTTCTTCTGATTCACCCTCCATACTTCACCTTCTCCTTCTCCTTCTTCTACTTCTTCTGATTCACCCTCCTGATTCACCTTCTCCTTCTCCTTCTTCGACTTCTTCTGATTCACCCTCCTGACTTCACCTTCACCTTCTCCTTCTTCTGCTTCCTCTGATTCACCCTACAGACTTCACCTTCTCCTTCTCCTTCTTCTACTTCTTCTGCTTCACCCTCCAGACTTCACCTTCTCCTTCTCCTGCTTCTTCTGATTCACCCTCCAGACTTCAACTTCACCTTCTCCTTCTTCTACTTCCTCTGATTCACCCTCCAGACTTCACCTTCTCCTTCTCCTTCTTCTACTTCTTCTGATTCATCCTCAAGACTTCACCTTCTCCTTCTCCTTCTTCTACTTCTTCTGCTTCACCCTCCAGACTTCACCTTCTCCTTCTCCTTCTTCTGCTTCTTCTGATTCACCCTCCTGACTTCACCTTCTCCTTCTTCTGCTTCTTCTGATTCACCCTCCTGACTTCACCTTCTCCTTCTCCTTCTTCTGCTTCTTCTGATTCACCCTCCATACTTCACCTTCTCCTTCTCCTTCTTCTACTTCTTCTGATTCACCCTCCTGACTTCACATTCTCCTTCTCCTTCTTCGACTTCTTCTGATTCACCCTCCAGACTTCACCTTCTCCTTCTCCTTCTTCTGCTTCTTCTGATTCACCCTCCTGACTTCAGCTTCTCCTTCTCCTTCTTCTACTTCTTGTGATTCACCCTCCTGACTTCACATTCTCCTTCTCCTTCTTCTACTTCTTCTGATTCACCCTCCAGACTTCACCTTCTCCTTCTCCTTCTTCTGCTTCTTCTGATTCACCCTCCTGACTTCACCTTCTCCTTCTCCTTCTTCTGCTTCTTCTGATTCACCCTCCAGACTTCACCTTCTCCTTCTCCTTCTTCTACTTCTTCTGCTTCTCCCTCCAGACTTCACCTTCTCCTTCTCCTTCTACTGCTTCTTCTGATTCACCCTCCTGACTTCACCTTCTCCTTCTCCTTCTTCTGCTTCTTCTGATTCACCCTCCATACTTCACCTTCTCCTTCTCCTTCTTCTACTTCTTCTGATTCACCCTCCTGATTCACCTTCTCCTTCTCCTTCTTCGACTTCTTCTGATTCACCCTCCTGACTTCACCTTCACCTTCTCCTTCTTCTGCTTCCTCTGATTCACCCTACAGACTTCACCTTCTCCTTCTCCTTCTTCTACTTCTTCTGCTTCACCCTCCAGACTTCACCTTCTCCTTCTCCTGCTTCTTCTGATTCACCCTCCAGACTTCAACTTCACCTTCTCCTTCTTCTACTTCCTCTGATTCACCCTCCAGACTTCACCTTCTCCTTCTCCTTCTTCTACTTCTTCTGATTCATCCTCAAGACTTCACCTTCTCCTTCTCCTTCTTCTACTTCTTCTGCTTCACCCTCCAGACTTCACCTTCTCCTTCTCCTTCTTCTGCTTCTTCTGATTCACCCTCCTGACTTCACCTTCTCCTTCTTCTACTTCTTCTGATTCGCCCTCCTGACTTCACCTTCTCCTTCTCCTTCTTCTACTTCTTCTGCTTCACCCTCCTGACTTCGCCTTCTCCTTCTCCTTCTTCTGCTTCTTCTGATTCACCCTCCAGACTTCACCTTCTCCTTCTCCTTCTTCTACTTCTTCTGCTTCTCCCTCCAGACTTCACCTTCTCCTTCTCCTTCTTCTGCTTCTTCTGATTCACCCTCCAGACTTCACCTTCTCCTTCTCCTTCTTCTCCTTCTTCTGATTCACACTCCAGACTTCACCTTCTCCTTCTTCTGGTTCTTCTGATTCACCCTCCAGACTTCACCTTCGCCTTCTCCTTCTTCAACTTCTTCTGATTCACCCTCCAGACTTCACCTTCTCCTTCTGCTTCTTCTACTTCTTCTGCTTCACACTCCTGACTTCACCTTCTCCTTCTCCTTCTTCTGCTTCTTCTGATTCACCCTCCAGACTTCACCTTCTCCTTCTCCTTCTTCTACTTCTTCTGCTTCTCCCTCCAGACTTCACCTTCTCCTTCTCCTTCTTCTGCTTCTTCTGATTCACCCTCCTGACTTCACCTTCTCCTTCTCCTTCTTCTGCTTCTTCTGATTCAACCTTCCATACTTCACCTTCTCCTTCTCCTTCTTTTACTTCTTCTGATTCACCCTCCTGACTTCACATTCTCCTTCTCCTTCTTGTACTTCTTCTGATTCACCCTCCAGACTTCACCTTCTCCTTCTCCTTCTTCTGCTTCTTCTGATTCACCCTCCTGACTTCACCTTCTCCTTCTCCTTCTTCTACTTCTTGTGATTCACCCTCCTGACTTCACATTCTCCTTCTCCTTCTTCTACTTCTTCTGATTCACCCTCCAGACTTCACCTTCTCCTTCTCCTTCTTCTGCTTCTTCTGATTCACCCTCCTGACTTCACCTTCTCCTTCTCCTTCTTCTGCTTCTTCTGATTCACCCTCCTGACTTCACCTTCTCCTTCTCCTTCTTCTGCTTCTTCTGATTCACCCTCCATACTATACCTTCTCCTTCTCCTTCTTCTACTTCTTCTGATTCACCCTCCTGACTTCACCTTCTCCTTCTCCTTCTTCTACTTCTTCTGCTTCTCCCTCCAGACTTCACCTTCTCCTTCTCCTTCTTCTACTTCTTCTGCTTCTCCCTCCAGACTTCACCTTCTCTTCTCCTTCTTCTGCTTCTTCTGATTCACCCTCCAGACTTCACCTTCTCCTTCTCCTTTTTCTACTTCTTCTGATTCACCCTCCAGACTTCACCTTCTCCTTCTCCTTCTTCTGCTTCTTCTGATTCACCCTCCAGACTTCACCTTCTCCTTCTCCTTCTTCTGCTTCTTCTGATTCACCCTCCTGACTTCACCTTCACCTTCGCCTTCTTCTACTTCTTCTGATTCGCCCTCCTGACTTCACCTTCTCCTTCTCCTTCTTCTACTTCTTCTGCTTCACCCTCCTGACTTCGCCTTCTCCTTCTCCTTCTTCTGCTTCTTCTGATTCACCCTCCAGACTTCACCTTCTCCTTCTCCTTCTTCTACTTCTTCTGATTCACCCTCCTGAATTCACATTCGCCTCCTCCTTCTTCTACTTCTTCTGCTTCTCCCTCCAGACTTCACCTTCTCCTTCTCCTTCTTCTACTTCTTCTGATTCACCCTCCAGACTTCACCTTCTCCTTCTCCTTCTTCTGCTTCTTCTGATTCACCCTCCAGACTTCACCTTCTCCTTCTCCTTCTTCTACTTCTTCTGCTTCACACTCCAGACTTCACCTTCTCCTTCTCCTTCTTCTGCTTCTTCTGATTCACCCTCCAGACTTCACCTTCTCCTTCTCCTTCTTCTACTTCTTCTGATTCACGCTCCAGACTTCACCTTCTCCTTCTCCTTCTTCTACTTCTTCTGATTCACCCTCCTGAATTCACATTCGCCTCCTCCTTCTTCTACTTCTTCTGCTTCTCCCTCCAGACTTCACCTTCTCCTTCTCCTTCTTCTGCTTCTTCTGATTCACCCTCCAGACTTCACCTTCTCCTTCTCCTTCTTCTACTTCTTCTGCTTCTCCCTCCAGACTTCACCTTCTCCTTCTCCTTCTACTGCTTCTTCTGATTCACCCTCCTGACTTCACCTTCTCCTTCTCCTTCTTCTGCTTCTTCTGATTCACCCTCCATACTTCACCTTCTCCTTCTCCTTCTTCTACTTCTTCTGATTCACCCTCCTGATTCACCTTCTCCTTCTCCTTCTTCGACTTCTTCTGATTCACCCTCCTGACTTCACCTTCACCTTCTCCTTCTTCTGCTTCCTCTGATTCACCCTACAGACTTCACCTTCTCCTTCTCCTTCTTCTACTTCTTCTGCTTCACCCTCCAGACTTCACCTTCTCCTTCTCCTGCTTCTTCTGATTCACCCTCCAGACTTCAACTTCACCTTCTCCTTCTTCTACTTCCTCTGATTCACCCTCCAGACTTCACCTTCTCCTTCTCCTTCTTCTACTTCTTCTGATTCATCCTCAAGACTTCACCTTCTCCTTCTCCTTCTTCTACTTCTTCTGCTTCACCCTCCAGACTTCACCTTCTCCTTCTCCTTCTTCTGCTTCTTCTGATTCACCCTCCTGACTTCACCTTCTCCTTCTTCTGCTTCTTCTGATTCACCCTCCTGACTTCACCTTCTCCTTCTCCTTCTTCTGCTTCTTCTGATTCACCCTCCATACTTCACCTTCTCCTTCTCCTTCTTCTACTTCTTCTGATTCACCCTCCTGACTTCACATTCTCCTTCTCCTTCTTCGACTTCTTCTGATTCACCCTCCAGACTTCACCTTCTCCTTCTCCTTCTTCTGCTTCTTCTGATTCACCCTCCTGACTTCAGCTTCTCCTTCTCCTTCTTCTACTTCTTGTGATTCACCCTCCTGACTTCACATTCTCCTTCTCCTTCTTCTACTTCTTCTGATTCACCCTCCAGACTTCACCTTCTCCTTCTCCTTCTTCTGCTTCTTCTGATTCACCCTCCTGACTTCACCTTCTCCTTCTCCTTCTTCTGCTTCTTCTGATTCACCCTCCAGACTTCACCTTCTCCTTCTCCTTCTTCTACTTCTTCTGCTTCTCCCTCCAGACTTCACCTTCTCCTTCTCCTTCTACTGCTTCTTCTGATTCACCCTCCTGACTTCACCTTCTCCTTCTCCTTCTTCTGCTTCTTCTGATTCACCCTCCATACTTCACCTTCTCCTTCTCCTTCTTCTACTTCTTCTGATTCACCCTCCTGATTCACCTTCTCCTTCTCCTTCTTCGACTTCTTCTGATTCACCCTCCTGACTTCACCTTCACCTTCTCCTTCTTCTGCTTCCTCTGATTCACCCTACAGACTTCACCTTCTCCTTCTCCTTCTTCTACTTCTTCTGCTTCACCCTCCAGACTTCACCTTCTCCTTCTCCTGCTTCTTCTGATTCACCCTCCAGACTTCAACTTCACCTTCTCCTTCTTCTACTTCCTCTGATTCACCCTCCAGACTTCACCTTCTCCTTCTCCTTCTTCTACTTCTTCTGATTCATCCTCAAGACTTCACCTTCTCCTTCTCCTTCTTCTACTTCTTCTGCTTCACCCTCCAGACTTCACCTTCTCCTTCTCCTTCTTCTGCTTCTTCTGATTCACCCTCCTGACTTCACCTTCTCCTTCTTCTACTTCTTCTGATTCGCCCTCCTGACTTCACCTTCTCCTTCTCCTTCTTCTACTTCTTCTGCTTCACCCTCCTGACTTCGCCTTCTCCTTCTCCTTCTTCTGCTTCTTCTGATTCACCCTCCAGACTTCACCTTCTCCTTCTCCTTCTTCTACTTCTTCTGCTTCTCCCTCCAGACTTCACCTTCTCCTTCTCCTTCTTCTGCTTCTTCTGATTCACCCTCCAGACTTCACCTTCTCCTTCTCCTTCTTCTCCTTCTTCTGATTCACACTCCAGACTTCACCTTCTCCTTCTTCTGGTTCTTCTGATTCACCCTCCAGACTTCACCTTCGCCTTCTCCTTCTTCAACTTCTTCTGATTCACCCTCCAGACTTCACCTTCTCCTTCTGCTTCTTCTACTTCTTCTGCTTCACACTCCTGACTTCACCTTCTCCTTCTCCTTCTTCTGCTTCTTCTGATTCACCCTCCAGACTTCACCTTCTCCTTCTCCTTCTTCTACTTCTTCTGCTTCTCCCTCCAGACTTCACCTTCTCCTTCTCCTTCTTCTGCTTCTTCTGATTCACCCTCCTGACTTCACCTTCTCCTTCTCCTTCTTCTGCTTCTTCTGATTCAACCTTCCATACTTCACCTTCTCCTTCTCCTTCTTTTACTTCTTCTGATTCACCCTCCTGACTTCACATTCTCCTTCTCCTTCTTGTACTTCTTCTGATTCACCCTCCAGACTTCACCTTCTCCTCCTCCTTCTTCTGCTTCTTCCGATTCACCCTCCTGACTTCACCTTCTCCTTCTCCTTCTTCTGCTTCTTCTGATTCACCCTCCTGACTTCACCTTCTCCTTCTTCTTCTTCTCCTTCTTCTGCTTAACCCTCCTGACTTCCCCTTCTCCTTCTCCTTCTTCTGCTTCTTCTGATTCACCATCCAGACTTCACCTTCTCCTTCTCCTTCTTCTACTTCTTCTGCTTGTACCTCCAGACTTCACCTTCTCCTTCTCCTTCTTCTGCTTCTTCTGATTCACCCTCCTGACTTCACCTTCTCCTTCTCCTTCTTCTGCTTCTTCTGATTCACCCTCCATACTTCACCTTCTCCTTCTCCTTCTTCTACTTCTTCTGATTCACCCTCCAGACTTCACCTTCTCCTTCTCCTTCTTCTGCTTCTTCTGATTCACCCTCCAGACTTCACCTTCTCCTTCTCCTTCTTCTACATCTTCTGATTCACCCTCCAGACATCACCTTCTCCTTCTCCTTCTTCTGCTTCTTCTGATTCACCCTCCTGACTTCACCTTCTCCTTCTGCTCCTTCTGCTTCTTCTGCTTCTTCTGCTTCACCCTCCTGACTTCACCTTCTCCTTCTCCTTCTTCTCCTTCTTCTGATTCACCCTCCAGACTTCACCTTCTCCTTCTCCTTCTTCTGCTTCCTCTGATTCACCCTCCTGACTTCATCTTCTCCTTCTCCTTCTTCTACTTCTTCTGATTCACCCTCCTGACTTCACCTTCTCCTTCTCCTTCTTCTGCTTCTTCTGATTCACCCTCCAGACTTCACCTTCTCCTTCTCCTTCTTCTGATTCACACTCCAGACTTCACCTTCTCCTTCTCCTTCTTCTGCTACTTCTGATTCGCCCTCCAGACTTCACCTTCTCCTTCTCCTTCTTCTGCTTCTTCTGATTCACCCTCCAGACTTCACCTTCTCCTTCTCCTTCTTCTACTTCTTCTGATTCACCCTCCAGACTTCACCTTCTCCTTCTCCTTCTTCTACTTCTTCTGATTCACGCTCCAGACTTCACCTTCTCCTTCTCCTTCTTCTGCTTCCTCTGATTCACCCTCCTGACTTCACCTTCTCCT
Source organism: Somniosus microcephalus (assembly GCF_052327205.1). NCBI lineage: Eukaryota > Metazoa > Chordata > Chondrichthyes > Squaliformes > Somniosidae > Somniosus > Somniosus microcephalus. Next base: position 425,558 of record NW_028225435.1, on the reverse strand, counting down.
TCTCCTTCTTCGACTTCTTCTGATTCACCCTCCAGACTTCACCTTCTCCTTCTCCTTCTTCCACTTCTTCTGATTCACCCTCCTGACTTCACCTTCTCCTTCTCCTTCTTCTACTTCTTCTGCTTCACCCTCCTGACTTCACCGTCTCCTTCTCCTTCTTCTGCTTCCTCTGATTCACCCTCCAGACTTCACCTTCTCCTTCTCCTTCTTCTACTTCTTCTGCTTCACCCTCCAGACTTCACCTTCTCCTTCTCCTTCTTCTACTTCTTCTGATTCACCCTCCTGACTTCACCTTCTCCTTCTCCTTCTTCTACTTCTTCTGCTTCACCCTCCTGACTTCACATTCTCCTTCTCCTTCTTCTGCTTCCTCTGATTCACCCTCCAGACTTCACCTTCTCCTTCTCATTCTTCTGCTTCTTCTGTTTCACCCTCCAGACTTCACCTTCTCCTTCTCCTTCTTCTACTTCTTCTGATTCACCCTCCAGACTTCACCTTCTCCTTCTCCTTCTTCTGCTTCTTCTGATTCACCCTCCTGACTTCACCTTCTCCTTCTCCTTCTTCTGCTTTTTCTGATTCACCCTCCAGACTTCACCTTCTTCTCCTTCTTCTGCTTCCTCTGATTCACCCTCCAGACTTCAACTTCTCCTTCTCCTTCTTCTGCTTCTTCTGATTCACCCTCCAGACTTCACCTTCTCCTTCTCCTTCTTCTACTTCTTCTGATTCACCCTCCAGACTTCACCTTCTCCTTCTCCTTCTTCTGCTTCTTCTGATTCACCCTTCAGACTTCACCTTCGCCTTCTCCTTCTTCTACTTCTTCTGATTCACCCTCCAGACTTCACCTTCTCCTTCTCCTTCTTCTACTTCTTCTGATTCACCCTCCAGACTTCACCTTCTCCTTCTCCTTCTTCTTCTGCTTCTCCCTCCAGACTTCACCTTCTCCTTCTCCTTCTTCTGCTTCTTCTGATTCACCCTCCTGACTTCACCTTCTCCTTCTCCTTCTTCTACTTCTTCTGATTCACCCTCCTGACTTCACCTTCTCCTTCTCCTTCTTCTACTTCTTCTGATTCACCCTCCAGACTTCATCTTCTCCTTCTCCTTCTTCTGCTTCTTCTGATTCACCCTCCTGACTTCACCTTCTCCTTCTCCGTCTTCTACTTCTTCTGATTCACCCTCCTGACTTCACCTTCTCCTTCTCCTTCTTCTACTTCTTCTGCTTCACCCTCCTGACTTCACCTTCTCCTTCTCCTTCTTCTGCTTCTTCTGATTCACCCTCCAGACTTCACCTTCTCCTTCTCCTTCTTCTCCTTCTTCTGCTTCTCCCTCCAGACTTCACCTTCTCCTTCTCCTCCTTCTGCTTCTTCTGATTCACCCTCCTGACTTCACCTTCTCCTTCTCCTTCTTGTGCTTCTTCTGACTCACCCTCCTGACTTCACCTTCTCCTTCTCCTTTTTCTGCTTCTTCTGATTCACCCTCCAGACTTCACCTTCTCCTTCTCCTTCTTCTACTTCTTCTGATTCACCCTCCTGACTTTACCTTCTCCTTCTCCTTCTTCTACTTCTTCTGCTTCACCCTCCTGACTTCACCTTCTCCTTCTCCTTCTTCTGTGTCCTCTGATTCACCCTCCAGACTTCATCTTCTCCTTCTCCTTCTTCTACTTCTTCTGCTTCACCCTCCAGACTTCACCTTTTCCTTCTCCTTCTTCTGCTTCTTCTGATTCACCCTCCGGACTTCACCTTCGCCTTCTCCATCTTCTGCTTCCTCTGATTCACCCTCCAGACTTCACCTTCTCCTTCTCCTTCTTCTACGTCTTCTGATTCACCCTCCAGACTTCACCTTCTCCTTCTCCTTCTTCTGCTTCCTCTGATTCACCCTCCAGGCTTCACCTTCTCCTTCTCCTTCTTCTGCTTCTTCTGATTCACCCTCCAGACTTCACCTTCTCCTTCTCCTTCTTCTACCTCTTCTGATTCACCCTCCAGAATGTACCTTCTCCTTCTCCATCTTCTGCTTCTTCCGATTCACCCTCCAGTCTTCACCTTCGCCTTCTCCTTCTTCTACTTCTTCTGATTCACCCTCCTGACTTCACCTTCTCCTTCTCCTTCTTCTACTTCTTCTGCTTCACCCTCCTGACTTCACCTTCTCCTTCTCCTTCTTCTGCTCCCTCTGATTCACCCTCCAGACTTCACCTTCTCCTTCTCCTTCTTCTGCTTCTTCTGATTCACCCTCCAGTCTTCACCTTCGCCTTCTCCTTCTTCTACTTCTTCTGATTCACGCTCCTGACTTCACCTTCTCCTTCTCCTTCTTCTACTTCTTCTACTTCACCCTCCTGACTTCACCTTCTCCTTCTCCTTCTTCTGCTTCTTCTGATTCACCCTCCTGACTTCACCTTCTCCTTCTGCTTCTTCTGCTTCTTCTGCTTCACCCTCCTGACTTCACCGTCGCCTTCTCCTTCTTCTACTTCTTCTGATTCACCCTCCAGACTTCACCTTCTCCTTCTCCTTCTTCTCCTTCTTCTGATTCACCCTCCAGACTTCACCTTCTCCTTCTCCTTCTTCTGCTTCCTCTGATTCACCCTCCTGACTTCACCTTCTCCTTTTCCTTCTTCTACTTCTTCTAATTCACCCTCCTGACTTCACCTTCTCCTTCTCCTTCTTCTGCTTCTTCTGATTCACCCTCCAGACTTCACCTTCTCCTTCTCCTTCTTCTGATTCACACTCCAGACTTCACCTTCTCCTTCTCCTTCTTCTGCTTCTTCTGATTCACCCTCCAGACTTCACCTCTCCTTCTCCTTCTTCTTCTTCTGATTCACCCTCCAGACTTCACCTTCTCCTTCTCCTTCTTCTGCTTCTTCTGATTCACCCTGCAGACTTCACCATCTCCTTCTCCTTCTTCTGCTTCTTCTGATTCACCCTCCAGACTTCACCTTCTCCTTCTCCTTCCTCTACTTCTTCTGATTCACCCTCCAGACTTCACCTTCTCCTTCTCCTTCTTCTACCTCTTCTGATTCATCCTCCAGACTTCACCTTCTCCTTCTCCTTCTTCTGCTTCCTCTGATTCACCCTCCTGACTTCACCTTCTCCTTCTCCTTCTTCGACTTCTTCTGATACACCATTCAGACTTCACCTTCTCCTTCTCCTTCTTCTGGTTCTTCTGATTCACCCTCCAGACTTCACCTTCTCCTTCTCCTTCTTCTGCTTCTTCTGATTCACCCTCCAGACTTCACCTTCTCCTTCTCCTTCTTCTACTTCTTCTGCTTCACACTCCAGACTTCACCTTCTCCTTCTCCTTCTTCTGCTTCTTCTGATTCACCCTCCTGACTTCATCTTCTCCTTCTCCTTCTTCTGCTTCTTCTGATTCACCCTCCATACTTCACCTTCTCCTTCTCCTTCTTCTATTTCTTCTGATTCACCCGCCTGACTTCACATTCTCCTTCTCCTTCTTCTACTTCTTCTGATTCACCCTCCAGACTTCACCTTCTCCTTCTCCTTCTTCTGCTTCTTCTGATTCACCCTCCTGACTTCACCTTCTCCTTCTCCTTCTTCTACTTCTTGTGATTCACCCTCCTGACTTCACATTCTCCTTCTCCTTCTTCTACTTCTTCTGATTCACCCTCCAGACTTCACCTTCTCCTTCTCCTTCTTCTGCTTCTTCTGATTCACCCTCCTGACTTCACCTTCTCCTTCTCCTTCTTCTGCTTCTTCTGATTCACCCTCCTGACTTCACCTTCTCCTTCTCCTTCTTCTGCTTCTTCTGATTCACCCTCCATACTATACCTTCTCCTTCTCCTTCTTCTACTTCTTCTGATTCACCCTCCTGACTTCACCTTCTCCTTCTCCTTCTTCTACTTCTTCTGCTTCTCCCTCCAGACTTCACCTTCTCCTTCTCCTTCTTCTACTTCTTCTGCTTCTCCCTCCAGACTTCACCTTCTCTTCTCCTTCTTCTGCTTCTTCTGATTCACCCTCCAGACTTCACCTTCTCCTTCTCCTTTTTCTACTTCTTCTGATTCACCCTCCAGACTTCACCTTCTCCTTCTCCTTCTTCTGCTTCTTCTGATTCACCCTCCAGACTTCACCTTCTCCTTCTCCTTCTTCTGCTTCTTCTGATTCACCCTCCTGACTTCACCTTCACCTTCGCCTTCTTCTACTTCTTCTGATTCGCCCTCCTGACTTCACCTTCTCCTTCTCCTTCTTCTACTTCTTCTGCTTCACCCTCCTGACTTCGCCTTCTCCTTCTCCTTCTTCTGCTTCTTCTGATTCACCCTCCAGACTTCACCTTCTCCTTCTCCTTCTTCTACTTCTTCTGATTCACCCTCCTGAATTCACATTCGCCTCCTCCTTCTTCTACTTCTTCTGCTTCTCCCTCCAGACTTCACCTTCTCCTTCTCCTTCTTCTACTTCTTCTGATTCACCCTCCAGACTTCACCTTCTCCTTCTCCTTCTTCTGCTTCTTCTGATTCACCCTCCAGACTTCACCTTCTCCTTCTCCTTCTTCTACTTCTTCTGCTTCACACTCCAGACTTCACCTTCTCCTTCTCCTTCTTCTGCTTCTTCTGATTCACCCTCCAGACTTCACCTTCTCCTTCTCCTTCTTCTACTTCTTCTGATTCACGCTCCAGACTTCACCTTCTCCTTCTCCTTCTTCTACTTCTTCTGATTCACCCTCCTGAATTCACATTCGCCTCCTCCTTCTTCTACTTCTTCTGCTTCTCCCTCCAGACTTCACCTTCTCCTTCTCCTTCTTCTGCTTCTTCTGATTCACCCTCCAGACTTCACCTTCTCCTTCTCCTTCTTCTACTTCTTCTGCTTCTCCCTCCAGACTTCACCTTCTCCTTCTCCTTCTACTGCTTCTTCTGATTCACCCTCCTGACTTCACCTTCTCCTTCTCCTTCTTCTGCTTCTTCTGATTCACCCTCCATACTTCACCTTCTCCTTCTCCTTCTTCTACTTCTTCTGATTCACCCTCCTGATTCACCTTCTCCTTCTCCTTCTTCGACTTCTTCTGATTCACCCTCCTGACTTCACCTTCACCTTCTCCTTCTTCTGCTTCCTCTGATTCACCCTACAGACTTCACCTTCTCCTTCTCCTTCTTCTACTTCTTCTGCTTCACCCTCCAGACTTCACCTTCTCCTTCTCCTGCTTCTTCTGATTCACCCTCCAGACTTCAACTTCACCTTCTCCTTCTTCTACTTCCTCTGATTCACCCTCCAGACTTCACCTTCTCCTTCTCCTTCTTCTACTTCTTCTGATTCATCCTCAAGACTTCACCTTCTCCTTCTCCTTCTTCTACTTCTTCTGCTTCACCCTCCAGACTTCACCTTCTCCTTCTCCTTCTTCTGCTTCTTCTGATTCACCCTCCTGACTTCACCTTCTCCTTCTTCTGCTTCTTCTGATTCACCCTCCTGACTTCACCTTCTCCTTCTCCTTCTTCTGCTTCTTCTGATTCACCCTCCATACTTCACCTTCTCCTTCTCCTTCTTCTACTTCTTCTGATTCACCCTCCTGACTTCACATTCTCCTTCTCCTTCTTCGACTTCTTCTGATTCACCCTCCAGACTTCACCTTCTCCTTCTCCTTCTTCTGCTTCTTCTGATTCACCCTCCTGACTTCAGCTTCTCCTTCTCCTTCTTCTACTTCTTGTGATTCACCCTCCTGACTTCACATTCTCCTTCTCCTTCTTCTACTTCTTCTGATTCACCCTCCAGACTTCACCTTCTCCTTCTCCTTCTTCTGCTTCTTCTGATTCACCCTCCTGACTTCACCTTCTCCTTCTCCTTCTTCTGCTTCTTCTGATTCACCCTCCAGACTTCACCTTCTCCTTCTCCTTCTTCTACTTCTTCTGCTTCTCCCTCCAGACTTCACCTTCTCCTTCTCCTTCTACTGCTTCTTCTGATTCACCCTCCTGACTTCACCTTCTCCTTCTCCTTCTTCTGCTTCTTCTGATTCACCCTCCATACTTCACCTTCTCCTTCTCCTTCTTCTACTTCTTCTGATTCACCCTCCTGATTCACCTTCTCCTTCTCCTTCTTCGACTTCTTCTGATTCACCCTCCTGACTTCACCTTCACCTTCTCCTTCTTCTGCTTCCTCTGATTCACCCTACAGACTTCACCTTCTCCTTCTCCTTCTTCTACTTCTTCTGCTTCACCCTCCAGACTTCACCTTCTCCTTCTCCTGCTTCTTCTGATTCACCCTCCAGACTTCAACTTCACCTTCTCCTTCTTCTACTTCCTCTGATTCACCCTCCAGACTTCACCTTCTCCTTCTCCTTCTTCTACTTCTTCTGATTCATCCTCAAGACTTCACCTTCTCCTTCTCCTTCTTCTACTTCTTCTGCTTCACCCTCCAGACTTCACCTTCTCCTTCTCCTTCTTCTGCTTCTTCTGATTCACCCTCCTGACTTCACCTTCTCCTTCTTCTACTTCTTCTGATTCGCCCTCCTGACTTCACCTTCTCCTTCTCCTTCTTCTACTTCTTCTGCTTCACCCTCCTGACTTCGCCTTCTCCTTCTCCTTCTTCTGCTTCTTCTGATTCACCCTCCAGACTTCACCTTCTCCTTCTCCTTCTTCTACTTCTTCTGCTTCTCCCTCCAGACTTCACCTTCTCCTTCTCCTTCTTCTGCTTCTTCTGATTCACCCTCCAGACTTCACCTTCTCCTTCTCCTTCTTCTCCTTCTTCTGATTCACACTCCAGACTTCACCTTCTCCTTCTTCTGGTTCTTCTGATTCACCCTCCAGACTTCACCTTCGCCTTCTCCTTCTTCAACTTCTTCTGATTCACCCTCCAGACTTCACCTTCTCCTTCTGCTTCTTCTACTTCTTCTGCTTCACACTCCTGACTTCACCTTCTCCTTCTCCTTCTTCTGCTTCTTCTGATTCACCCTCCAGACTTCACCTTCTCCTTCTCCTTCTTCTACTTCTTCTGCTTCTCCCTCCAGACTTCACCTTCTCCTTCTCCTTCTTCTGCTTCTTCTGATTCACCCTCCTGACTTCACCTTCTCCTTCTCCTTCTTCTGCTTCTTCTGATTCAACCTTCCATACTTCACCTTCTCCTTCTCCTTCTTTTACTTCTTCTGATTCACCCTCCTGACTTCACATTCTCCTTCTCCTTCTTGTACTTCTTCTGATTCACCCTCCAGACTTCACCTTCTCCTCCTCCTTCTTCTGCTTCTTCCGATTCACCCTCCTGACTTCACCTTCTCCTTCTCCTTCTTCTGCTTCTTCTGATTCACCCTCCTGACTTCACCTTCTCCTTCTTCTTCTTCTCCTTCTTCTGCTTAACCCTCCTGACTTCCCCTTCTCCTTCTCCTTCTTCTGCTTCTTCTGATTCACCATCCAGACTTCACCTTCTCCTTCTCCTTCTTCTACTTCTTCTGCTTGTACCTCCAGACTTCACCTTCTCCTTCTCCTTCTTCTGCTTCTTCTGATTCACCCTCCTGACTTCACCTTCTCCTTCTCCTTCTTCTGCTTCTTCTGATTCACCCTCCATACTTCACCTTCTCCTTCTCCTTCTTCTACTTCTTCTGATTCACCCTCCAGACTTCACCTTCTCCTTCTCCTTCTTCTGCTTCTTCTGATTCACCCTCCAGACTTCACCTTCTCCTTCTCCTTCTTCTGCTTCTTCTGATTCACCCTCCAGACTTCACCTTCTCCTTCTCCTTCTTCTACATCTTCTGATTCACCCTCCAGACATCACCTTCTCCTTCTCCTTCTTCTGCTTCTTCTGATTCACCCTCCTGACTTCACCTTCTCCTTCTGCTCCTTCTGCTTCTTCTGCTTCTTCTGCTTCACCCTCCTGACTTCACCTTCTCCTTCTCCTTCTTCTCCTTCTTCTGATTCACCCTCCAGACTTCACCTTCTCCTTCTCCTTCTTCTGCTTCCTCTGATTCACCCTCCTGACTTCATCTTCTCCTTCTCCTTCTTCTACTTCTTCTGATTCACCCTCCTGACTTCACCTTCTCCTTCTCCTTCTTCTGCTTCTTCTGATTCACCCTCCAGACTTCACCTTCTCCTTCTCCTTCTTCTGATTCACACTCCAGACTTCACCTTCTCCTTCTCCTTCTTCTGCTACTTCTGATTCGCCCTCCAGACTTCACCTTCTCCTTCTCCTTCTTCTGCTTCTTCTGATTCACCCTCCATACTTCACCTTCTCCTTCTCCTTCTTTTACTTCTTCTGATTCACCCTCCTGACTTCACATTCTCCTTCTCCTTCTTGTACTTCTTCTGATTCACCCTCCAGACTTCACCTTCTCCTCCTCCTTCTTCTGCTTCTTCCGATTCACCCTCCTGACTTCACCTTCTCCTTCTCCTTCTTCTGCTTCTTCTGATTCACCCTCCTGACTTCACCTTCTCCTTCTTCTTCTTCTCCTTCTTCTGCTTAACCCTCCTGACTTCCCCTTCTCCTTCTCCTTCTTCTGCTTCTTCTGATTCACCATCCAGACTTCACCTTCTCCTTCTCCTTCTTCTACTTCTTCTGCTTGTACCTCCAGACTTCACCTTCTCCTTCTCCTTCTTCTGCTTCTTCTGATTCACCCTCCTGACTTCACCTTCTCCTTCTCCTTCTTCTGCTTCTTCTGATTCACCCTCCATACTTCACCTTCTCCTTCTCCTTCTTCTACTTCTTCTGATTCACCCTCCAGACTTCACCTTCTCCTTCTCCTTCTTCTGCTTCTTCTGATTCACCCTCCAGACTTCACCTTCTCCTTCTCCTTCTTCTGCTTCTTCTGATTCACCCTCCAGACTTCACCTTCTCCTTCTCCTTCTTCTACATCTTCTGATTCACCCTCCAGACATCACCTTCTCCTTCTCCTTCTTCTGCTTCTTCTGATTCACCCTCCTGACTTCACCTTCTCCTTCTGCTCCTTCTGCTTCTTCTGCTTCTTCTGCTTCACCCTCCTGACTTCACCTTCTCCTTCTCCTTCTTCTCCTTCTTCTGATTCACCCTCCAGACTTCACCTTCTCCTTCTCCTTCTTCTGCTTCCTCTGATTCACCCTCCTGACTTCATCTTCTCCTTCTCCTTCTTCTACTTCTTCTGATTCACCCTCCTGACTTCACCTTCTCCTTCTCCTTCTTCTGCTTCTTCTGATTCACCCTCCAGACTTCACCTTCTCCTTCTCCTTCTTCTGATTCACACTCCAGACTTCACCTTCTCCTTCTCCTTCTTCTGCTACTTCTGATTCGCCCTCCAGACTTCACCTTCTCCTTCTCCTTCTTCTGCTTCTTCTGATTCACCCTCCAGACTTCACCTTCTCCTTCTCCTTCTTCTACTTCTTCTGATTCACCCTCCAGACTTCACCTTCTCCTTCTCCTTCTTCTACTTCTTCTGATTCACGCTCCAGACTTCACCTTCTCCTTCTCCTTCTTCTGCTTCCTCTGATTCACCCTCCTGACTTCACCTTCTCCTTCTCCTTCTTCGACTTCTTCTGATTCACCCTCCAGACTTCACCTTCTCCTTCTCCTTCTTCCACTTCTTCTGATTCACCCTCCTGACTTCACCTTCTCCTTCTCCTTCTTCTACTTCTTCTGCTTCACCCTCCTGACTTCACCGTCTCCTTCTCCTTCTTCTGCTTCCTCTGATTCACCCTCCAGACTTCACCTTCTCCTTCTCCTTCTTCTACTTCTTCTGCTTCACCCTCCAGACTTCACCTTCTCCTTCTCCTTCTTCTACTTCTTCTGATTCACCCTCCTGACTTCACCTTCTCCTTCTCCTTCTTCTACTTCTTCTGCTTCACCCTCCTGACTTCACATTCTCCTTCTCCTTCTTCTGCTTCCTCTGATTCACCCTCCAGACTTCACCTTCTCCTTCTCATTCTTCTGCTTCTTCTGTTTCACCCTCCAGACTTCACCTTCTCCTTCTCCTTCTTCTACTTCTTCTGATTCACCCTCCAGACTTCACCTTCTCCTTCTCCTTCTTCTGCTTCTTCTGATTCACCCTCCTGACTTCACCTTCTCCTTCTCCTTCTTCTGCTTTTTCTGATTCACCCTCCAGACTTCACCTTCTTCTCCTTCTTCTGCTTCCTCTGATTCACCCTCCAGACTTCAACTTCTCCTTCTCCTTCTTCTGCTTCTTCTGATTCACCCTCCAGACTTCACCTTCTCCTTCTCCTTCTTCTACTTCTTCTGATTCACCCTCCAGACTTCACCTTCTCCTTCTCCTTCTTCTGCTTCTTCTGATTCACCCTTCAGACTTCACCTTCGCCTTCTCCTTCTTCTACTTCTTCTGATTCACCCTCCAGACTTCACCTTCTCCTTCTCCTTCTTCTACTTCTTCTGATTCACCCTCCAGACTTCACCTTCTCCTTCTCCTTCTTCTTCTGCTTCTCCCTCCAGACTTCACCTTCTCCTTCTCCTTCTTCTGCTTCTTCTGATTCACCCTCCTGACTTCACCTTCTCCTTCTCCTTCTTCTACTTCTTCTGATTCACCCTCCTGACTTCACCTTCTCCTTCTCCTTCTTCTACTTCTTCTGATTCACCCTCCAGACTTCATCTTCTCCTTCTCCTTCTTCTGCTTCTTCTGATTCACCCTCCTGACTTCACCTTCTCCTTCTCCGTCTTCTACTTCTTCTGATTCACCCTCCTGACTTCACCTTCTCCTTCTCCTTCTTCTACTTCTTCTGCTTCACCCTCCTGACTTCACCTTCTCCTTCTCCTTCTTCTGCTTCTTCTGATTCACCCTCCAGACTTCACCTTCTCCTTCTCCTTCTTCTCCTTCTTCTGCTTCTCCCTCCAGACTTCACCTTCTCCTTCTCCTCCTTCTGCTTCTTCTGATTCACCCTCCTGACTTCACCTTCTCCTTCTCCTTCTTGTGCTTCTTCTGACTCACCCTCCTGACTTCACCTTCTCCTTCTCCTTTTTCTGCTTCTTCTGATTCACCCTCCAGACTTCACCTTCTCCTTCTCCTTCTTCTACTTCTTCTGATTCACCCTCCTGACTTTACCTTCTCCTTCTCCTTCTTCTACTTCTTCTGCTTCACCCTCCTGACTTCACCTTCTCCTTCTCCTTCTTCTGTGTCCTCTGATTCACCCTCCAGACTTCATCTTCTCCTTCTCCTTCTTCTACTTCTTCTGCTTCACCCTCCAGACTTCACCTTTTCCTTCTCCTTCTTCTGCTTCTTCTGATTCACCCTCCGGACTTCACCTTCGCCTTCTCCATCTTCTGCTTCCTCTGATTCACCCTCCAGACTTCACCTTCTCCTTCTCCTTCTTCTACGTCTTCTGATTCACCCTCCAGACTTCACCTTCTCCTTCTCCTTCTTCTGCTTCCTCTGATTCACCCTCCAGGCTTCACCTTCTCCTTCTCCTTCTTCTGCTTCTTCTGATTCACCCTCCAGACTTCACCTTCTCCTTCTCCTTCTTCTACCTCTTCTGATTCACCCTCCAGAATGTACCTTCTCCTTCTCCATCTTCTGCTTCTTCCGATTCACCCTCCAGTCTTCACCTTCGCCTTCTCCTTCTTCTACTTCTTCTGATTCACCCTCCTGACTTCACCTTCTCCTTCTCCTTCTTCTACTTCTTCTGCTTCACCCTCCTGACTTCACCTTCTCCTTCTCCTTCTTCTGCTCCCTCTGATTCACCCTCCAGACTTCACCTTCTCCTTCTCCTTCTTCTGCTTCTTCTGATTCACCCTCCAGTCTTCACCTTCGCCTTCTCCTTCTTCTACTTCTTCTGATTCACGCTCCTGACTTCACCTTCTCCTTCTCCTTCTTCTACTTCTTCTACTTCACCCTCCTGACTTCACCTTCTCCTTCTCCTTCTTCTGCTTCTTCTGATTCACCCTCCTGACTTCACCTTCTCCTTCTGCTTCTTCTGCTTCTTCTGCTTCACCCTCCTGACTTCACCGTCGCCTTCTCCTTCTTCTACTTCTTCTGATTCACCCTCCAGACTTCACCTTCTCCTTCTCCTTCTTCTCCTTCTTCTGATTCACCCTCCAGACTTCACCTTCTCCTTCTCCTTCTTCTGCTTCCTCTGATTCACCCTCCTGACTTCACCTTCTCCTTTTCCTTCTTCTACTTCTTCTAATTCACCCTCCTGACTTCACCTTCTCCTTCTCCTTCTTCTGCTTCTTCTGATTCACCCTCCAGACTTCACCTTCTCCTTCTCCTTCTTCTGATTCACACTCCAGACTTCACCTTCTCCTTCTCCTTCTTCTGCTTCTTCTGATTCACCCTCCAGACTTCACCTCTCCTTCTCCTTCTTCTTCTTCTGATTCACCCTCCAGACTTCACCTTCTCCTTCTCCTTCTTCTGCTTCTTCTGATTCACCCTGCAGACTTCACCATCTCCTTCTCCTTCTTCTGCTTCTTCTGATTCACCCTCCAGACTTCACCTTCTCCTTCTCCTTCCTCTACTTCTTCTGATTCACCCTCCAGACTTCACCTTCTCCTTCTCCTTCTTCTACCTCTTCTGATTCATCCTCCAGACTTCACCTTCTCCTTCTCCTTCTTCTGCTTCCTCTGATTCACCCTCCTGACTTCACCTTCTCCTTCTCCTTCTTCGACTTCTTCTGATACACCATTCAGACTTCACCTTCTCCTTCTCCTTCTTCTGGTTCTTCTGATTCACCCTCCAGACTTCACCTTCTCCTTCTCCTTCTTCTGCTTCTTCTGATTCACCCTCCAGACTTCACCTTCTCCTTCTCCTTCTTCTACTTCTTCTGCTTCACACTCCAGACTTCACCTTCTCCTTCTCCTTCTTCTGCTTCTTCTGATTCACCCTCCTGACTTCACCTTCTCCTTCTCCTTCTTCTGCTTCTTCTGATTCACCCTCCATACTTCACCTTCTCCTTCTCCTTCTTCTACTTCTTCTGATTCACCCTCCTGACTTCAAATGCTCCTTCTCCTTCTTCTACTTCTTCTGATTCACCCTCCAGACTTCACCTTCTCCTTCTCCTTCTTCTGCTTCTTCTGCTTCACCCTCCTGACTTCTCCTTCTCCTTCTCCTTCTTCTACTTCTTGTGATTCACCCTCCTGACTTCACCTTCTCCTTCTTCTTCTTCTACTTCTTCTGCTTCACCCTCCTGACTTCACCTTCTCCTTCTCCTTCTTCTGCTTCTTCTGATTCACCCTCCAGACTTCACCTTCTCCTTCTCCTTCTTCTACTTCTTCTGCATCTCCCTCCAGACTTCACCTTCTCCTTCTCCTTCTTCTGCTTCTTCTGATTCACCCTCCTGACTTCACCTTCTCCTTCTCCTTCTTCTGCTTCTTCTGATTCACCCTCCATACTTCACCTTCTCCTTCTCCTTCTTCTACTTCTTCTGATTCACCCTCCAGACTTCACCTTCTCCTTCTCCTTCTTCTGCTTCTTCTGATTCACCCTCCAGACTTCACCTTCTCCTTCTCCTTCTTCTGCTTCTTCTGATTCACCCTCCAGACTTCACCTTCTCCTTCTCCTTCTTCTACATCTTCTGATTCACCCTCCAGACATCACCTTCTCCTTCTCCTTCTTCTGCTTCTTCTGATTCACCCTCCTGACTTCACCTTCTCCTTCTGCTCCTTCTGCTTCTTCTGCTTCTTCTGCTTCACCCTCCTGACTTCACCTTCTCCTTCTCCTTCTTCTCCTTCTTCTGATTCACCCTCCAGACTTCACCTTCTCCTTCTCCTTCTTCTGCTTCCTCTGATTCACCCTCCTGACTTCATCTTCTCCTTCTCCTTCTTCTACTTCTTCTGATTCACCCTCCTGACTTCACCTTCTCCTTCTCCTTCTTCTGCTTCTTCTGATTCACCCTCCAGACTTCACCTTCTCCTTCTCCTTCTTCTGATTCACACTCCAGACTTCACCTTCTCCTTCTCCTTCTTCTGCTACTTCTGATTCGCCCTCCAGACTTCACCTTCTCCTTCTCCTTCTTCTGCTTCTTCTGATTCACCCTCCAGACTTCACCTTCTCCTTCTCCTTCTTCTACTTCTTCTGATTCACCCTCCAGACTTCACCTTCTCCTTCTCCTTCTTCTACTTCTTCTGATTCACGCTCCAGACTTCACCTTCTCCTTCTCCTTCTTCTGCTTCCTCTGATTCACCCTCCTGACTTCACCTTCTCCTTCTCCTTCTTCGACTTCTTCTGATTCACCCTCCAGACTTCACCTTCTCCTTCTCCTTCTTCCACTTCTTCTGATTCACCCTCCTGACTTCACCTTCTCCTTCTCCTTCTTCTACTTCTTCTGCTTCACCCTCCTGACTTCACCGTCTCCTTCTCCTTCTTCTGCTTCCTCTGATTCACCCTCCAGACTTCACCTTCTCCTTCTCCTTCTTCTACTTCTTCTGCTTCACCCTCCAGACTTCACCTTCTCCTTCTCCTTCTTCTACTTCTTCTGATTCACCCTCCTGACTTCACCTTCTCCTTCTCCTTCTTCTACTTCTTCTGCTTCACCCTCCTGACTTCACATTCTCCTTCTCCTTCTTCTGCTTCCTCTGATTCACCCTCCAGACTTCACCTTCTCCTTCTCATTCTTCTGCTTCTTCTGTTTCACCCTCCAGACTTCACCTTCTCCTTCTCCTTCTTCTACTTCTTCTGATTCACCCTCCAGACTTCACCTTCTCCTTCTCCTTCTTCTGCTTCTTCTGATTCACCCTCCTGACTTCACCTTCTCCTTCTCCTTCTTCTGCTTTTTCTGATTCACCCTCCAGACTTCACCTTCTTCTCCTTCTTCTGCTTCCTCTGATTCACCCTCCAGACTTCAACTTCTCCTTCTCCTTCTTCTGCTTCTTCTGATTCACCCTCCAGACTTCACCTTCTCCTTCTCCTTCTTCTACTTCTTCTGATTCACCCTCCAGACTTCACCTTCTCCTTCTCCTTCTTCTGCTTCTTCTGATTCACCCTTCAGACTTCACCTTCGCCTTCTCCTTCTTCTACTTCTTCTGATTCACCCTCCAGACTTCACCTTCTCCTTCTCCTTCTTCTACTTCTTCTGATTCACCCTCCAGACTTCACCTTCTCCTTCTCCTTCTTCTTCTGCTTCTCCCTCCAGACTTCACCTTCTCCTTCTCCTTCTTCTGCTTCTTCTGATTCACCCTCCTGACTTCACCTTCTCCTTCTCCTTCTTCTACTTCTTCTGATTCACCCTCCTGACTTCACCTTCTCCTTCTCCTTCTTCTACTTCTTCTGATTCACCCTCCAGACTTCATCTTCTCCTTCTCCTTCTTCTGCTTCTTCTGATTCACCCTCCTGACTTCACCTTCTCCTTCTCCGTCTTCTACTTCTTCTGATTCACCCTCCTGACTTCACCTTCTCCTTCTCCTTCTTCTACTTCTTCTGCTTCACCCTCCTGACTTCACCTTCTCCTTCTCCTTCTTCTGCTTCTTCTGATTCACCCTCCAGACTTCACCTTCTCCTTCTCCTTCTTCTCCTTCTTCTGCTTCTCCCTCCAGACTTCACCTTCTCCTTCTCCTCCTTCTGCTTCTTCTGATTCACCCTCCTGACTTCACCTTCTCCTTCTCCTTCTTGTGCTTCTTCTGACTCACCCTCCTGACTTCACCTTCTCCTTCTCCTTTTTCTGCTTCTTCTGATTCACCCTCCAGACTTCACCTTCTCCTTCTCCTTCTTCTACTTCTTCTGATTCACCCTCCTGACTTTACCTTCTCCTTCTCCTTCTTCTACTTCTTCTGCTTCACCCTCCTGACTTCACCTTCTCCTTCTCCTTCTTCTGTGTCCTCTGATTCACCCTCCAGACTTCATCTTCTCCTTCTCCTTCTTCTACTTCTTCTGCTTCACCCTCCAGACTTCACCTTTTCCTTCTCCTTCTTCTGCTTCTTCTGATTCACCCTCCGGACTTCACCTTCGCCTTCTCCATCTTCTGCTTCCTCTGATTCACCCTCCAGACTTCACCTTCTCCTTCTCCTTCTTCTACGTCTTCTGATTCACCCTCCAGACTTCACCTTCTCCTTCTCCTTCTTCTGCTTCCTCTGATTCACCCTCCAGGCTTCACCTTCTCCTTCTCCTTCTTCTGCTTCTTCTGATTCACCCTCCAGACTTCACCTTCTCCTTCTCCTTCTTCTACCTCTTCTGATTCACCCTCCAGAATGTACCTTCTCCTTCTCCATCTTCTGCTTCTTCCGATTCACCCTCCAGTCTTCACCTTCGCCTTCTCCTTCTTCTACTTCTTCTGATTCACCCTCCTGACTTCACCTTCTCCTTCTCCTTCTTCTACTTCTTCTGCTTCACCCTCCTGACTTCACCTTCTCCTTCTCCTTCTTCTGCTCCCTCTGATTCACCCTCCAGACTTCACCTTCTCCTTCTCCTTCTTCTGCTTCTTCTGATTCACCCTCCAGTCTTCACCTTCGCCTTCTCCTTCTTCTACTTCTTCTGATTCACGCTCCTGACTTCACCTTCTCCTTCTCCTTCTTCTACTTCTTCTACTTCACCCTCCTGACTTCACCTTCTCCTTCTCCTTCTTCTGCTTCTTCTGATTCACCCTCCTGACTTCACCTTCTCCTTCTGCTTCTTCTGCTTCTTCTGCTTCACCCTCCTGACTTCACCGTCGCCTTCTCCTTCTTCTACTTCTTCTGATTCACCCTCCAGACTTCACCTTCTCCTTCTCCTTCTTCTCCTTCTTCTGATTCACCCTCCAGACTTCACCTTCTCCTTCTCCTTCTTCTGCTTCCTCTGATTCACCCTCCTGACTTCACCTTCTCCTTTTCCTTCTTCTACTTCTTCTAATTCACCCTCCTGACTTCACCTTCTCCTTCTCCTTCTTCTGCTTCTTCTGATTCACCCTCCAGACTTCACCTTCTCCTTCTCCTTCTTCTGATTCACACTCCAGACTTCACCTTCTCCTTCTCCTTCTTCTGCTTCTTCTGATTCACCCTCCAGACTTCACCTCTCCTTCTCCTTCTTCTTCTTCTGATTCACCCTCCAGACTTCACCTTCTCCTTCTCCTTCTTCTGCTTCTTCTGATTCACCCTGCAGACTTCACCATCTCCTTCTCCTTCTTCTGCTTCTTCTGATTCACCCTCCAGACTTCACCTTCTCCTTCTCCTTCCTCTACTTCTTCTGATTCACCCTCCAGACTTCACCTTCTCCTTCTCCTTCTTCTACCTCTTCTGATTCATCCTCCAGACTTCACCTTCTCCTTCTCCTTCTTCTGCTTCCTCTGATTCACCCTCCTGACTTCACCTTCTCCTTCTCCTTCTTCGACTTCTTCTGATACACCATTCAGACTTCACCTTCTCCTTCTCCTTCTTCTGGTTCTTCTGATTCACCCTCCAGACTTCACCTTCTCCTTCTCCTTCTTCTGCTTCTTCTGATTCACCCTCCAGACTTCACCTTCTCCTTCTCCTTCTTCTACTTCTTCTGCTTCACACTCCAGACTTCACCTTCTCCTTCTCCTTCTTCTGCTTCTTCTGATTCACCCTCCTGACTTCACCTTCTCCTTCTCCTTCTTCTGCTTCTTCTGATTCACCCTCCATACTTCACCTTCTCCTTCTCCTTCTTCTACTTCTTCTGATTCACCCTCCTGACTTCAAATGCTCCTTCTCCTTCTTCTACTTCTTCTGATTCACCCTCCAGACTTCACCTTCTCCTTCTCCTTCTTCTGCTTCTTCTGCTTCACCCTCCTGACTTCTCCTTCTCCTTCTCCTTCTTCTACTTCTTGTGATTCACCCTCCTGACTTCACCTTCTCCTTCTTCTTCTTCTACTTCTTCTGCTTCACCCTCCTGACTTCACCTTCTCCTTCTCCTTCTTCTGCTTCTTCTGATTCACCCTCCAGACTTCACCTTCTCCTTCTCCTTCTTCTACTTCTTCTGCATCTCCCTCCAGACTTCACCTTCTCCTTCTCCTTCTTCTGCTTCTTCTGATTCACCCTCCTGACTTCACCTTCTCCTTCTCCTTCTTCTGCTTCTTCTGATTCACCCTCCATACTTCACCTTCTCCTTCTCCTTCTTCGACTTCTTCTGATTCACCCTCCTGACTTCACCTTCTCCTTCTCCTTCTTCTACTTCTTCTGATTCACCCTCCTGACTTCACCTTCACCTTCTCCTTATTCTGCTTCCTCTGATTCACCCTAAAGACTTCACCTTCTCCTTCTCCTTCTTCTACTTCTTCTGCTTCACCCTCCAGACTTCACCTTCTCCTTCTCCTTCTTCTGCTTCTTCTGATTCACCCTCCAGACTTCAACTTCACCTTCTCCTTCTTCTGCTTCCTCTGATTCACCCTCCATACTTCACCTTCTCCTTCTCCTTCTTCTACTTCTTCTGATTCACCCTCCAGACTTCACCTTCTCCTTCTCCTTCTTCTACTTCTTCTGATTCACCCTCCAGACTTCACCATCTCCTTCTCCTTCTTTTGCTTCTTCTGATTCACCCTCCTGACTTCACCTTCTCCTTCTCCTTCTTCTACTTCTTCTGATTCGCCCTCCTGACTTCACCTTCTCCTTCTCCTTCTTCTACTTCTTCTGCTTCACCCTCCTGACTTCGCCTTCTCCTTCTCCTTCTTCTGCTTCTTCTGATTCACCCTCCAGACTTCACCTTCTCCTTCTCCTTCTTCTACTTCTTCTGCTTCTCCCTCCAGACTTCACCTTCTCCTTCTCCTTCTTCTGCTTCTTCTGATTCACCCTCCAGACTTCACCTTCTCCTTCTCCTTCTTCTACTTCTTCTGATTCACACTCCAGACTTCACCTTCTCCTTCTTCTGGTTCTTCTGATTCACCCTCCAGACTTCACCTTCGCCTTCTCCTTCTTCAACTTCTTCTGATTCACCCTCCAGACTTCACCTTCTCCTTCTGCTTCTTCTGCTTCACACTCCTGACTTCACCTTCTCCTTCTCCTTCTTCTGCTTCTTCTGATTCACCCTCCAGACTTCACCTTCTCCTTCTCCTTCTTCTACTTCTTCTGCTTCTCCCTCCAGACTTCACCTTCTCCTTCTCCTTCTTCTGCTTCTTCTGATTCACCCTCCTGACTTCACCTTCTCCTTCTCCTTCTTCTGCTTCTTCTGAGTCAACCTTCCATCCTTCACCTTCTCCTTCTCCTTCTTCTACTTCTTCTGATTCACCCTCCTGACTTCACATTCTCCTTCTCCTTCTTCTACTTCTTCTGATTCACCCTCCAAACTTCACCTTCTCCTTCTCCTTCTTCTACTTCTTCTGATTCACCCTCCTGACTTCACCTTCTCCTTCTTCTTCTTCTACTTCTTCTGCTTCACCCTCCTGACTTCACCTTCTCCTTCTCCTTCTTCTGCTTCTTCTGATTCACCCTCCAGACTTCACCTTCTCCTGCTCCTTCTTCTGCTTCTTCTGATTCACCCTCCTGACTTCACCTTCTACTTCTCCTTCTTCTGCTTCTTCTGATTCACCCTCCATACTTCACCTTCTCCTTCTCCTTCTTCTACTTCTTCTGATTCACCCTCCTGACTTCACCTTCTCCTTCTCCTTCTTCTACTTCTTCTGATTCACCCTCCTGACTTCACCTTCTCCTTCTCCTTCTTCTGCTTCCTCTGATTCACCCTACAGACTTCACCTTCTCCTTCTCCTTCTTCTACTTCTTCTGCTTCACCCTCCAGACTT
Organism: Somniosus microcephalus; assembly: GCF_052327205.1. Taxonomy (NCBI): domain Eukaryota; kingdom Metazoa; phylum Chordata; class Chondrichthyes; order Squaliformes; family Somniosidae; genus Somniosus; species Somniosus microcephalus. The sequence continues at coordinate 406,081 of NW_028225435.1, read as the reverse complement.
CACCTTCTCCTTCTCCTTCTTCTGCTTCTTCTGATTCACCCTCCAGACTTCACCTTCGCCTTCTCCTTCTTCTGCTTCCTCTGATTCACCCTCCAGACTTCACCTTCTCCTTCTCCTTCTTCTACTTCTTCTGATTCATCCTCCAGACTTCACCTTCTCCTTCTCCTTCTTCTACTTCTTCTGATTCACCCTCCAGACTTCACATTCTCCTTCTCCTTCTTTTGCTTCTTCTGATTCACCCTCCTGACTTCACCTTCCCCTTCTCCTTCTTCTACTTCTTCTGATTCACCCTCCTGACTTCACCTTCTCCTTCTCCTTCTTCTACTTCTTCTGCTTCACCCTCCTGACTTCGCCTTCTCCTTCTCCTTCTTCTGCTTCTTCTGATTCATCCTCCAGACTTCACCTTCTCCTTCTCCTTCTTCTACTTCTTCTGCTTTTCCCTCCAGACTTCACCTTCTCTTCACCTTCTTCTGCTTCTTCTGATTCACCCTCCAGACTTCACCTTCTCCTTCTCCTTCTTCTACTTCTTCTGATTCACCCTCCAGACTTCACCTTCTCCTTCTCCTTCTTCTGCTTCTTCTGATTCACCCTCCAGACTTCACCTTCTCCTTCTCCTTCTTCTACTTCTTCTGATTCACCCTCCAGACTTCACCTTCTCCTTCTCCTTCTTCTACTTCTTCTGATTCACCCTCCTGAATTCACATTCGCCTCCTCCTTCTTCTACTTCTTCTGCTTCTCCCTCCAGACTTCACCTTCTCCTTCTCCTTCTTCTACTTCTTCTGATTCACCCTCCAGACTTCACCTTCTCCTTCTCCTTCTTCTGCTTCTTCTGATTCACCCTCCAGACTTCAACTTCTCCTTCTCCTTCTTCTGCTTCTTCTGATTCACCCTCCAGACTTCACCTTCTCCTTCTCCTTCTTCTACATCTTCTGATTCACCCTCCAGACATCACCTTCTCCTTCTCCTTCTTCTGCTTCTTCTGATTCACCCTAATGACTTCACCTTCTCCTTCTGCTTCTTCTGCTTCTTCTGCTTCACCCTCCTGACTTCACCTTCTCCTTCTCCTTCTTCTCCTTCTTCTGATTCACCCTCCAGACTTCACCTTCTCCTTCTCCTTCTTCTGCTTCCTCTGATTCACCCTCCTGACTTCACCTTCTCCTTCTCCTTCTTCTACTTCTTCTGATTCACCCTCCTGACTTCACCTTCCCCTTCTCCTTCTTCTGCTTCTTCTGATTCACCCTCCAGACTTCACCTTCTCCTTCTCCTTTTTCTGATTCACACTCCAGACTTCACCTTCTCCTTCTCCTTCTTCTGCTTCTTCTGATTCACCCTCCAGACTTCACCTTCTCCTTCTCCTTCTTCTGCTTCTTCTGATTCACCCTGCAGACTTCACCATCTCCTTCTCCTTCTTCTGCTTCTTCTGATTCACCCTCCAGACTTCACCTTCTCCTTCTCCTTCTTCTACTTCTTCTGATTCACCCTCCAGACTTCAACTTCTCCTTCTCCTTCTTCTACTTCTTCTGATTCACCCTCCAGACTTCACCTTCTCCTTCTACTTCTTCTGCTTCCTCTGATTCACCCTCCTGACTTCACCTTCTCCTTCTCCTTCTTCGACTTCTTCTGATTCACCCTCCAGACTTCACCTTCTCCTTCTCCTTCTTCCACTTCTTCTGATTCACCCTCCTGACTTCACCTTCTCCTTCTCCTTCTTCTACTTCTTCTGCTTCACCCTCCTGACTTCACCGTCTCCTTCTCCTTCTTCTGCTTCCTCTGATTCACCCTCCAGACTTCACCTTCTCCTTCTCCTTCTTCTACTTCTTCTGCTTCACCCTCCAGGCTTCACCTTCTCCTTCTCCTTCTTCTACTTCTTCTGCTTCACCCTCCTGACTTCACCTTCTCCTTCTCCTTCTTCTGCTTCCACTGATTCACCCTCCAGACTTCACCTTCTCCTTTTCCTTCTTGTGCTTCTTCTGTCTCACCCTCCTGACTTCACCTTCTCCTTCTCCTTCTTCTGCTTCTTCTGATTCACCCTCCAGACTTCACCTTCTCCTTCTCCTTCTTGTCCATCTTCTGATTCACCCTCCTGACTTTACCTTCTCCTTCTCCTTCTTCTACTTCTTCTGCTTCACCCTCCTGACTTCACCTTCTCCTTCTCCTTCTTCTGTGTCCTCTGATTCACCCTCCAGACTTCATCTTCTCCTTCTCCTTCTTCTACTTCTTCTGCTTCACCCTCCAGACTTCACTTTTCCTTCTCCTTCTTCTGCTTCTTCTGATTCACCCTCCAGACTTCACCTTCGCCTTCTCCTTCTTCTACTTCTTCTGATTCACCCTCCTGACTTCACCTTCTCCTTCTCCTTCTTCTACTTCTTCTGCTTCACCCTCCTGACTTCACCTTCTCCTTCTCCTTCTTCTGCTTCCTCTGATTCACCCTCCAGACTTCACCTTCTCCTTCTCCTTCTTCTGCTTGTTCTGTTTCACCCTCCAGACTTCACCTTCTCCTTCTCCTTCTTCTACTTCTTCTGATTCACCCTCCAGACTTCACCTTCTCCTTCTCCATCTTCTACTTCTTCTGATTCACCCTCCAAGCTTCACCTTCTACTTCTCCTTCTTCTGCTTCTTCTGATTCACCCTCCAGACTTCACCTTCTCCTTCTCCTTCGTCTACTTCTTCTGATTCACCCTCTAGACTTCACCTTCTCCTTCTCCTTCTTCTACTTCTTCTGATTCACCCTCCTGACTTCACCTTCGCCTCCTCCTTCTTCTACTTCTTCTGCTTCTCCCTCCTGACTTCACCTTCTCCTTCTCCTTCTTCTGTGTCCTCTGATTCACCCTCCAGACTTCATCTTCTCCTTCTCCTTCTTCTACTTCTTCTGCTTCACCCTCCAGACTTCACTTTTCCTTCTCCTTCTTCTGCTTCTTCTGATTCACCCTCCAGACTTCACCTTCGCCTTCTCCTTCTTCTGCTTCTTCTGATTCACCCTCCTGACTTAACCTTCTCCTTCTCCTTCTTCTGCTTCTTCTGATTCACCCTCCAGACTTCACCTTCTCCTTCTTCTTCTTCTGCTTCTTCTGATTCACCCTCCAGACTTCACCTTCTCCTTCTCCTTCTTCTACATCTTCTGATTCACCCTCCAGACATCACCTTCTCCTTCTCCTTCTTCTACTTCTTCTGCTTCACCCTCCAGACTTCACCTTCTCCTTCTCCTTCTTCTACTTCTTCTGCTTCACCCTCCAGACTTCACCTTCTCCTTCTCCTTCTTCTACTTCTTCTGCTTCACCCTCCAGACTTCACCTTCTCCTTCTCCTTCTTCTACCTCTTCTGCTTCACCCTCCTGACTTCACCTTCTCCTTCTCCTTCTTCTGCTTCCTCTGATTCACCCTCCAGACTTCACCTTCTCCTTCTCCTTCTTGTGCTTCTTCTGACTCACCCTCCTGACTACACCTTCTCCTTCTCCTTCATCTGCTTCTTCTGATTCATCCTCAAGACTTCACCTTCTCCTTCTCCTTCTTCTACTTCTTCTGATTCACCCTCCTGACTTTACCTTCTCCTTCTCCTTCTTCTACTTCTTCTGCTTCACCCTCCTGACTTCACCTTCTCCTTCTCCTTCTTCTGTGTCCTCTGATTCACCCTCCAGACTTCATCTTCTCATTCTCCTTCTTCTACTTCTTCTGCTTCACCCTCCAGACTTCACCTTTTCCTTCTCCTTCTTCTGCTTCTTCTGATTCACCCTCCAGACTTCTCCTTCGCCTTCTCCTTCTTCTACTTCTTCTGATTCACCCTCCTGACTTCACCTTCTCCTTCTCCTTCTTCTACTTCTTCTGCTTCACCCTCCTGACTTCACCTTCTCCTTCTCCTTCTTCTGCTTCCTCTGATTCACCCTCCAGACATCACCTTCCCCTTCTCCTTCTTCTGCTTCTTCTGTTTCACCCTCCAGACTTCACCTTCACCTTCTCCTTCTTCTGCTTCTTCTGATTCACATTCCAGACTTCACCTTCTCCTTCTCCATCTTCTACTTCTTCTGATTCACCCTCCAGGCTTCACCTTCTCCTTCTACTTCTTCTACTTCTTCTGCTTCACCCTCCTGACTTCACCTTCTCCTTCTCCTTCTTCTACTTCTTCTGATTCACCCTCCAGACTTCACCTTCTCCTTCTCCTTCTTCTGCTTCTTCTGATTCACCATCCAGACTTCACCTTCGCCTTCTCCTTCTTCTACTTCTTCTGATTCACCCTCCAGACTTCACATTCTCCTTCTCCTTCTTCTACTTCTTCTGCTTCACACTCCTGACTTCACCTTCTCCTTATCCTTCTTCTGCTTCTTCTGATTCACCCTCCAGACTTCACCTTCTCCTTCTCCTTCTTCTACTCTTCTGCTTCTCCCTCCAGACTTCACCTTCTCCTTCTCCTTCTTGTGCTTCTTCTGACTCACCCTCCTGACTACACCTTCTCCTTCTCCTTCATCTGCTTCTTCTGATTCATCCTCAAGACTTCACCTTCTCCTTCTCCTTCTTCTACTTCTTCTGATTCACCCTCCTGACTTTACCTTCTCCTTCTCCTTCTTCTACTTCTTCTGCTTCACCCTCCTGACTTCACCTTCTCCTTCTCCTTCTTCTGTGTCCTCTGATTCACCCTCCGGACTTCATCTTCTCATTCTCCTTCTTCTACTTCTTCTGCTTCACCCTTCAGACTTCACCTTTTCCTTCTCCTTCTTCTGCTTCTTCTGATTCATCCTCAAGACTTCACCTTCTCCTTCTCCTTCTTCTACTTCTTCTGATTCACCCTCCTGACTTTACCTTCTCCTTCTCCTTCTTCTACTTCTTCTGCTTCACCCTCCTGACTTCACCTTCTCCTTCTCCTTCTTCTGTGTCCTCTGATTCACCCTCCAGACTTCATCTTCTCATTCTCCTTCTTCTACTTCTTCTGCTTCACCCTCCAGACTTCACCTTTTCCTTCTCCTTCTTCTGCTTTTTCTGATTCACCCTCCAGACTTCACCTTCTCCTTCTCCTTCTTCTACTTCTTCTGATTCACCCTCCAGACTTCACCTTCTCCTTCTCCTTCTTCTGCTTCTTCTGATTCACCATCCAGACTTCACCTCCGCCTTCTCCTTCTTCTACTTCTTCTGATTCACCCTCCAGACTTCACATTCTCCTTCTCCTTCTTCTACTTCTTCTGCTTCACACTCCTGACTTCACCTTCTCCTTATCCTTCTTCTGCTTCTTCTGATTCACCCTCCATACTTCACCTTCTCCTTCTCCTTCTTCTACTCTTCTGCTTCTCCCTCCAGACTTCACCTTCTCCTTCTCCTTCTTCTGCTTCTTCTGATTCACCCTCCTGACTTCACCTTCTCCTTCTCCTTCTTCTGCTTCTTCTGATTCACCCTCCATACTTCACCTTCTCCTTTTCCTTCTTCTACTTCTTCTGATTCACCCTCCTGACTTCACCTTCTCCTTCTCCTTCTTCTACTTCTTCTGATTCACCCTCGAGACTTCATCTTCTCCTTCTCCTTCTTCTGCTTCTTCTGATTCACCCTCCTGACTTCACCTTCTCCTTCTCCTTCTTCTACTTCTTCTGATACACCCTCCTGACTTCACCTTCTCCTTCTCCTTCTTCTACTTCTTCTGCTTCACCCTCCTGACTTCACCTTCTCCTTCTCCTTCTTCTGCTTCTTCTGATTCACCCTCCAGACTTCACCTTCTCCTTCTCCTTCTTCTCCTTCTTCTGCTTCTCCCTCCAGACTTCACCTTCTCCTTCTCCTCCTTCTGCTTCTTCTGATTCACCCTCCTGACTTCACCTTCTCCTTCTCCTTCTTCTGCTTCTTCCGATTCACCCTCCATACTTCACCTTCTCCTTCTCCTTCTTCTGCTTCACCCTCCAGACTTCACCTTCTCCTTCTCCTTCTTCTACTTCTTCTGCTTCACCCTCCTGACTTCACCTTCTCCTTCTCCTTCTTCTGCTTCCTCTGATTCACCCTCCAGACTTCACCTTCTCCTTCTCCTTCTTGTGCTTCTTCTGACTCACCCTCCTGACTTCACCTTCTCCTTCTCCTTTTTCTGCTTCTTCTGATTCACCCTCCAGACTTCACCTTCTCCTTCTCCTTCTTCTACTTCTTCTGATTCACCCTCCTGACTTTACCTTCTCCTTCTCCTTCTTCTACTTCTTCTGCTTCACCCTCCTGACTTCACCTTCTCCTTCTCCTTCTTCTGTGTCTTCTGATTCACCCTCCAGACTTCATCTTCTCCTTCTCCTTCTTCTACTTCTTCTGCTTCACCCTCCAGACTTTACCTTTTCCTTCTCCTTCTTCTGCTTCTTCTGATTCACCCTCCAGACTTCACCTTCGCCTTCTCCATCTTCTCCTTCCTCTGATTCACCCTCCAGACTTCACCTTCTACTTCTCCTTCTTCTACGTCTTCTGATTCACCCTCCAGACTTCACCTTCTCCTTCTCCTTCTTCTGCTTCCTCTGATTCACCCTCCAGGCTTCACCTTCTCCTTCTCCTTCTTCTGCTTCTTCTGATTCACCCTCCAGACTTCACCTTCTCCTTCTCCTTCTTCTACCTCTTCTGATTCACCCTCCAGACTTTACCTTCTCCTTCTCCATCTTCTGCTTCTTCTGATTCACCCTCCAGTCTTCACCTTCGCCTTCTCCTTCTTCTACTTCTTCTGATTCACCCTCCTGACATCACCTTCTCCTTCTCCTTCTTCTACTTCTTCTGCTTCACCCTCCTGACTTCACCTTCTCCTTCTCCTTCTTCTGCTTCCTCTGATTCACCCTCCAGGCTTCACCTTCTACTTCTCCCTCTTCTGCTTCTTCTGATTCACCCTCCAGACATCACCTTCTCCTTTTCCTTCGTCTACTTCTTCTGATTCACCCTCCAGACTTCACCTTCTCCTTCTCCTTCTTCTACTTCTTCTGATTCACCCTCCTGACTTCACCTTCGCCTCCTCCTTCTTCTACTTCTTCTGCTTCTCCCTCCAGACTTCACCTTCTCCTTCTCCTTCTTCTACTTCTTCTGATCCACCCTCCAGACTTCACCTTCTCCTTCTCCTTCTTCTACTTCTTCTGCTTCTCCCTCCAGACTTCACCTTCTCCTTCTCCTTCTTCTACTTCTTCTGCTTCTCCCTCCAGACTTCACCTTCTCCTTCTCCTTCTTCTGCTTCTTCTGACTCACCCTCCTGACTTCACCTTCTCCTTCTCCTTCTTCTGCTTCTTCTGATTCACCCTCCAGACTTCACCTTCTCCTTCTCCTTCTTCTACTTCTTCTGATTCACCCCCCTGACTTTACCTTCTCCTTCTCCTTCTTCTACTTCTTCTGCTTCACCCTCCTGACTTCACCTTCTCCTTCTCCTTCTTCTGATACCTCTGATTCACCCTCCAGACTTCATCTTCTCCTTCTCCTTCTTCTACCTCTACTGATTCACCCTCCAGACTTTACCTTCTCCTTCTCCATCTTCTGCTTCTTCTGATTCACCCTCCAGACTTCACCTTCGCCTTCTCCATTTTCTACTTCTTCTGATTCACCCTCCTGACTTCACCTTCTCCTTCTCCTTCTTCTACTTCTTCTGCTTCACCCTCCAGACTTCACCTTCTCCGTCTCCTTCTTCTACTTCTTCTGCTTCACCCTCCTGACTTCACCTTCTCCTTCTCCTTCTTCTGCTTCCTCTGATTCACCCTCCAGACTTCACCTTCTCCTTCTCCTTCTTGTGCTTCTTCTGACTCACCCTCCTGACTTCACCTTCTCCTTCTCATTCTTCTGCTTCCTCTGATTCACCCTCCAGGCTTCACCTTCTCCTTCTCCATCTTCTGCTTCTTCTGATTCACCCTCCAGACTTCACCTTCTCCTTCTCCTTCTTCTACCTCTTCTGATTCACCCTCCAGACTTTACCTTCTCCTTCTCCATCTTCTGCTTCTTCTGATTCACCCTCCAGACTTCACCTTCGCCTTCTCCTTCTTCTACTTCTTCTGATTCACCCTCCTGACTTCACCTTCTCCTTCTCCTTCTTCTACTTCTTCTGCTTCACCCTCCTGACTTAACCTTCTCCTTCTCCTTCTTCTGCTTCCTCTGATTCACCCTCCAGACTTCATCTTCTTCTTCTCCTTCTTCTGCTTCTTCTGATTCACCCTCCAGACTTCACCTTCTCCTTCTCCTTCTTCTGCTTCTTCTGATTCACCCTCCAGACTTCACCTTCTCCTTCTCCTTCTTCTACTTCTTCTGATTCACCCTCCTGACTTCACCTTCTCCTTCTCCTTCTTCTACGTCTTCTGCTTCACCCTCCTGACTTCACCTTCTCCTTCTCCTTCTTCTGTGTCCTCTGATTCACCCTCCAGACTTCACCTTCTCCTTCTCCTTCTTCTACTTCTTCTGCTTCACTCTCCAGACTTCACCTTTTCCTTCTCCTTCTTCTGCTTCTTCTGATTCACCCTCCAGACTTCACCTTCGCCTTCTCCTTCTTCTACTTCTTCTGATTCACCCACCTGACTTTACCTTCTCCTTCTCCTTCTTCTGATTCACACTCCAGACTTCACCTTCTCCTTCTCCTTCTTCTGCTTCTTCTGATTCACCCTCCAGACTTCACCTCTCCTTCTCCTTCTTCTGCTTCTTCTGATTCACCCTCCAGACTTCACCTTCTCCTTCACCTTCTTCTGCTTCTTCTGATTCACCCTGCAGACTTCACCATCTCCTTCTCTTTCTTCTGCTTCTTCTGATTCACCCTCCAGACTTCACCTTCTCCTTCTCCTTCTTCTACTTCTTCTGATTCACCCTCCAGACTTCACCTTCTCCTTCTCCTTCTTCTACTTCTTCTGATTCATCCTCCAGACTTCACCTTCTCCTTCTCCTTCTTCTGCTTCCTCTGATTCACCCTCCTGACTTCACCTTCTCCTTCTCCTTCTTCGACTTCTTCTGATTCACCCACCAGACTTCACCTTCTCCTTTTCCTTCTTCTGGTTCTTCTGATTCACCCTCCAGACTTCACCTTCTCCTTCTCCTTCTTCTGCTTCTTCTGATTCACCCTCCAGACTTCACCTTCTCCTTCTCCTTCTTCTACTTCTTCTGCTTCACACTCCAGACTTCACCTTCTCCTTCTCCTTCTTCTGCTTCTTCTGATTCCCCCTCCTGACTTCACCTTCTCCTTCTCCTTCTTCTGCTTCTTCTGATTCACCCTCCATACTTCACATTCTCCTTCTCCTTCTTCAACTTCTTCTGATTCACCCTCCAGACTTCACCTTCTCCTTCTCCTTCTTCTGCTTCTTCTGATTCACCCTCCTGACTTCACCTTCTCCTTCTCCTTCTTCTACTTCTTGTGATTCACCCTCCTGACTTCACCTTCTCCTTCTTCTTCTTCTACTTCTTCTGCTTCACCCTCCTGACTTCACCTTCTCCTTCTCCTTCTTCTGCTTCTTCTGATTCACCCTCCAGAATTCACCTTCTCCTTCTCCTCCTTCTACTTCTTCTGCTTCTCCCTCCGGACTTCACCTTCTCCTTCTCCTTCTTCTGCTTCTTCTGATTCACCCTCCTGACTTCACCTTCTCCTTCTCCTTCTTCTGCTTCTTCTGATTCACCCTCCAGACTTCACCATCTCCTTCTCCTTCTTCTGCTTCTTCTGATTCACCCTCCAGACTTCACCTTCTCCTTCTCCTTCTTCTGCTTCTTCTGATTCACCCTCCAGACTTCACCTTCTCCTTCTCCTTCTTCTACTTCTTCTGATTCACCCTCCAGACTTCACCTTCTCCTTCTCCTTCTTCTGCTTCTTCTGCTTCACCCTCCAGACTTCACCTTCTCCATCTCCTTCTTCTGCTTCTTCTGCTTCACCCTCCTGACTTCACCTTCTCCTTCTCCTTCTTCAACTTCTTCTGATTCACCCTCCAGACTTCACCTTCTCCTTCTCCTTCTACTGCTTCTTCTGCTTCACCCTCCAGACTTCACCTTCTCCTTCTCCTTCTTCTGTTTTTCTGCTTCGCCCTCCAGACTTCACCTTCTCCTTCTCCTTCTTCTGCTTCTTCTGCTTCACCCTTTAGACTTCACCTTCTCCTTCTCCTTCTTCTGCTTCTTCTGCTTCACCCTCCTGACTTCACCTTCTCCTTCTCCTTCTTCTACTTCTTCTGATTCACCCTCCAGACTTCACCTTCTCCTTCTCCTTCTTCTGCTTCTTCTGCTTCACCCTCCAGACTTCACCTTCTCCTTCTCCTTCTTCTGCTTCTTCTGCTGCGCCCTCCAGACTTCACCTTCTCCTTCTCCTTCTTCTGCTTCTTCTGCTTCACCCTCCTGACTTCACCTTCTCCTTCTCCTTCTTCTTCTTCTTCTGCTTCACCCCCCTGACTTCACCTTCTCCTTCTCCTTCTTTTGCTTCTTCTGATTCACCCTCCTAACTTCACCTTCTCCTTCTCCTTCTTCTGCTTCTTCTGATTCACCCTCCTGACTTCACCTTCTCCTTCTCCTTCTTCTGCTTCTTCTGATTCACCCTCCAGACTTCACCTTCTCCTTCTCCTTCTTCTGCTTCTTCTGATTCACCCTCCAGACTTAACTTTCTCCTTCTCCTTCTTCTGCTTCTTCTGATTCACCCTCCAGACCTCACCTTCTCCTTCTCCTTCTTCTACTTCTTCTGATTCACCCTCCAGACTTCATCTTCTCCTTCTCCTTCTTCTGCTTCTTCTGATTCACCCTCCAGACTTCACCTTCTCCTTCTCCTTCTTCTGCTTCTTCTGATTCACCCTCCAGACTTCACCTTCTCCTTCTCCTTCTTCTACTTCTTCTGATTCACCCTCCAGACTTCACCTTCTCCTTCTCCTTCTTCTACTTCTTCTGATTCACCCTCCAGTCTTCACCTTCTCCTTCTCCTTCTTCTGCTTCTTCTGCTTCACCCTCCAGACTTCACCTTCTCCCTCTCTTTCTTCTGCTTCTTCTGATTCACCCTCCAGACTTCACCTTCTCCTTCTTCTGATTCTTCTGATTCACCCTCCAGACTTCACCTTCTCCTTCTCCTTCTTCTGCTTCTTCTGATTCACCCTCCTGACTTCACCTACTCCTTCTCCTTCTTCTACTTCTTCTGATTCACCCTCCTGACTTCACCTTCTCCTTCTCCTTCTTCTACTTCTCCTGCTTCACCCTCCAGAGTTCACCTTCTCCTTCTCCTTCTTCTACTTCTTCTGATTCACCCTCCAGACTTCACCTTCTCCTTCTCCTTCTTATGCTTCTTCTGATTCACCCTCCAGACTTCACCTTCTCCTTCTCCGTATTCTGCTTCTTCTGATTCACCCGCCAGACTTCTCCTTCTCCTTCTCCTTCTTCTGCTTCTTCTGATTGACCCTCCAGACTTCACCTTCTCCTTCTCCTTCTTCTGCTTCTCCTGATTCACCCTCCAGACTTCACCTTCTCCTTCTCCTTCTTCTACTTCTTCTGATTCACCCTCCAGACTTCATCTTCTCCTTCTCCTTCTTCTGCTTCTTCTGATTCACCCTCCAGACTTTACCTTCTCCTTCTCCTTCTTCTGCTTCTTCTGATTCACCCTCCAGACTTCATCTTCTCCTTCTCCTTCTTCTACTGCTTCTGATTCACCCTCCAGACTTCACCTTCAACTTCTCCTTCTTCTACTTCTTCCGATTCACCCTCCAGACTTCACCTTCTCCTTCTCCTTCTTCTGCTTCTTCTGCTTCACCCTCCAGACTTCACCTTCTCCTTCTCCTTCTTCTGCTTCTTCTGCTGCGCCCTCCAGACTTCACCTTCTCCTTCTCCTTCTTCTGCTTCTCCTGCTTCACCCTCCTGACTTCACCTTCTCCTTCTCCTTCTTCTACTTCTTCTGCTTCACCCCCTGACTTCACCTTCTCCTTCTCCTTCTTTTGCTTCTTCTGATTCACCCTCCTAACTTCACCTTCTCCTTCTCCTTCTTCTGCTTCTTCTGATTCACTCTCCTGACTTCACCTTCTCCTTCACCTTCTTCTGCTTCTTCTGATTCACCATCCAGACTTCACCTTCTCCTTCTCCTTCTTCTGCTTCTTCTGATTCACCCTCCAGACTTCACTTTCTCCTTCTCCTTCTTCTGCTTCTTCTGATTCACCCTCCAGACCTCACCTTCTCCTTCTCCTTCTTCTAATTCTTCTGATTCACCCTCCAGACTTCATCTTCTCCTTCTCCTTCTTCTGCTTCTTCTGATTCACCCTCCAGACTTCACCTTCTCCTTCTCCTTCTTCTGCTTCTTCTGCTTCACCCTCCAGACTTCACCTTCTCCTTCTCCTTCTTCTGCTTCTTCTGCTGCGCCCTCCAGACTTCACCTTCTCCTTCTCCTTCTTCTACTTCTTCTGATTTACCCTCCAGTCTTCACCTTCTCCTTCTCCTTCTTCTGCTTCTTCTGCTTCACCCTCCAGACTTCACCTTCTCCTTCTCTTTCTTCTGCTTCTTCTGATTCACCCTCCAGACTTCACCTTCTCCTTCTCCTTCTTCTGATTCTTCTGATTCACCCTCCAGACTTCACCTTCTCCATCTCCTTCTTCTGCTTCTTCTGATTCACCCTCCTGACTTCACCTTCTCCTTCTCCTTCTTCTACTTCTTCTGATTCACCCTCCTGACTTCACCTTCTCCTTCTCCTTCTTCTACTTCTTCTGCTTCACCCTCCAGACTTCACCTTCTCCTTCTCCTTCTTCTACTTCTGCTGATTCACCCTCCAGACTTCACCTTCTCCTTCTCCTTCTTCTGCTTCTTCTGATTCACCCTCCAGACTTCTCCTTCTCCTTCTCCTTCTTCTGCTTCTTCTGATTCACCCTCCTGACTTCACCTTCTCCTTCTCCTTCTTCTGCTTCTTCTGATTCACCCTCCAGACTTCACCTTCTCCTTCTCCTTCTTCTACTTCTTCTGATTCACCCTCCAGACTTCACCTTCTCATTCTCCTTCCTCTGCTTCTTCTGATTCACCCTCCAGACTTCACCTTCTCCTTCTCCCTCTTCTGCTTCTTCTGATTCACCCTCCAGACTTCAACTTCTCCTTCTCCTTCTTCTGCTTCTTCTGATTCACCCTCCAGACTTCACCTTCTCCTTCTTCTACATCTTCTGATTCACCCTCCAGACTTCACCTTCTCCTTCTCCTTCTGCTTCTTCTGATTCACCCTCCAGACTTCACCTTCTCCTTCTCCTTCGTCTACTTTTTCTGATTCACCCTCCAGACTTCACCTTTTCCTTCTCCTTCTTCTGCTTCTTCTGATTTACCCTCCAGACTTCTCCTTCGCCTTCTCCTTCTTCTACTTCTTCTGATTCACCCTCCTGACTTCACCTTCTCCTTCTCCTTCTTCTACTTCTTCTGCTTCACCCTCCTGACTTCACCTTCTCCTTCTCCTTCTTCTGCTTCCTCTGATTCACCCTCCAGACTTCACCTTCCCCTTCTCCTTCTTCTGCTTCTTCTGTTTCACCCTCCAGACTTCACCTTCTCCTTCTCCTTCTTCTACTTCTTCTGATTCACATTGCAGACTTCACCTTCTCCTTCTCCATCTTCTACTTCTTCTGATTCACCCTCCAGGCTTCACCTTCTCCTTCTCCTTCTTCTGCTTCTTCTGATTCACCCTCCTGACTTCACCTTCTCCTTCTTCTTCTTCTGCTTTTTCTGATTCACCCTCCAGACTTCACCTTTTCCTTCTCCTTCTTCTGCTTCTTCTGATTCACCATCCAGACTTCACCTTCGCCTTCTCCTTCTTCTACTTCTTCTGATTCACCCTCCAGACTTCACCTTCTCCTTCTCCTTCTTCTACTTCTTCTGCTTCACACTCCTGACTTCACCTTCTCCTTATCCTTCTTCTGCTTCTTCTGATTCACCCTCCAGACTTCACCTTCTCCTTCTCCTTCTTCTAATCTTCTGCTTCTCCCTCCAGACTTCACCTTCTCCTTCTCCTTCTTCTGCTTCTTCTGATTCACCCTCCTGACTTCACCTTCTCCTTCTCCTTCTTCTGCTTCTTCTGATTCACCCTCCAGACTTCACCTTCTCCTTCTCCTTCTTGTGCTTCTTCTGACTCACCCTCCTGACTTCACCTTCTCCTTCTCCTTTTTCTGCTTCTTCTGATTCACCCTCCAGACTTCACCTTCTCCTTCTCCTTCTTCTACTTCTTCTGATTCACCCTCCTGACTTTACCTTCTCCTTCTCCTTCTTCGACTTCTTCTGCTTCACCCTCCTGACTTCACCTTCTCCTTCTCCTTCTTCTGTGTCTTCTGATTCACCCTCCAGACTTCATCTTCTCCTTCTCCTTCTTCTACTTCTTCTGCTTCACCCTCCAGACTTTACCTTTTCCTTCTCCTTCTTCTGCTTCTTCTGATTCACCCTCCAGACTTCACCTTCGCCTTCTCCATCTTCTGCTTCCTCTGATTCACCCTCCAGACTTCACCTTCTACTTCTCCTTCTTCTACGTCTTCTGATTCACCCTCCAGACTTCACCTTCTCCTTCTCCTTCTTCTGCTTCCTCTGATTCACCCTCCAGGCTTCACCTTCTCCTTCTCCTTCTTCTGCTTCTTCTGATTCACCCTCCAGACTTCACCTTCTCATTCTCCTTCTTCTACCTCTTCTGATTCACCCTCCAGACTTTACCTTCTCCTTCTCCATCTTCTGCTTCTTCTGATTCACCCTCCAGTCTTCACCTTCGCCTTCTCCTTCTTCTACTTCTTCTGATTCACCCTCCTGACTTCACCTTCTCCTTCTCCTTCTTCTACTTCTTCTGCTTCACCCTCCTGACTTCACCTTCTCCTTCTCCTTCTTCTGCTTCCTCTGATTCACCCTCCAGGCTTCACCTTCTACTTCTCCCTCCTCTGCTTCTTCTGATTCCCCCTCCAGACATCACCTTCTCCTTTTCCTTCGTCTACTTCTTCTGATTCACCCTCCAGACTTCACCTTCTCCTTCTCCTTCTTCTACTTCTTCTGATTCACCCTCCTGACTTCACCTTCGCCTCCTCCTTCTTCTACTTCTTCTGCTTCTCCCTCCAGACTTCACCTTCTCCTTCTCCTTCTTCTGCTTCTTCTGATCCACCCTCCAGACTTCACCTTCTCCTTCTCCTTCTTCTGCTTCTTCTGATTCACCCTCCTGACTTAACCTTCTCCTTCTCCTTCTTCTGCTTCTTCTGATTCACCCTCCAGACTTCACCTTCTCCTTCTCCTTCTTCTGCTTCTTCTGATTCACCCTCCAGACTTCACCTTCTCCTTCTCCTTCTTCTACATCTTCTGATTCACCCTCCAGACATCACCTTCTCCTTCTCCTTCCTCTGCTTCTTCTGATTCACCCTCCTGACTTCACCTTCTCCTTCTTCTGCTTCCTCTGATTCACCCTCCAGACTTCACCTTCTCCTTCTCCTTCTTCTGCTTCTTCTGATTCACCCTCCAGACTTCACCTTCTCCTTCTCCTTCTTCTACTTCTTCTGATTCACCCTCCAGACTTCACATTCTCCTTCTCCATCTTCTACTTCTTCTGATTCACCCTCCAGACTTCACCTTCTACTTCTCCTTCTTCTGCTTCTTCTGATTCACCCTCCAGACTTCACCTTCTCCTTCTCCTTCGTCTACTTCTTCTGATTCACACTCCAGACTTCACCTTCTCCTTCTCCTTCTTCTGCTTCTTCTGATTCACCCTCCAGACTTCACCTTCTCCTTCTCCTTCTTCTACATCTTCTGATTCACCCTCCAGACATCACCTTCTCCTTCTCCTTCCTCTGCTTCTTCTGATTCACCCTCCTGACTTCACCTTCTCCTTCTGCTTCTTCTGCTTCTTCTGCTTCACCCTCCTGACTTCACCTTCGCCTTCTCCCTCTTCTACTTCTTCTGATTCACCCTCCAGACTTCACCTTCTCCTTCTCCTTCTTCTCCTTCTACTGATTCACCCTCCAGACTTCACCTTCTCCTTCTCCTTCTTCTGCTTCCTCTGATTCACCTTCCTGACTTCACCTTCTCCTTCTCCTTCTTCTACTTCTTCTGATTCACCCTCCTGACTTCACCTTCTCCTTCTCCTTC
The DNA here is from genome assembly GCF_052327205.1 of Somniosus microcephalus. Lineage (NCBI taxonomy): Eukaryota > Metazoa > Chordata > Chondrichthyes > Squaliformes > Somniosidae > Somniosus > Somniosus microcephalus. The sequence goes on along the minus strand of NW_028225435.1, from coordinate 390,119 downwards.
TTCTGCTTCTTCTGATTCACCCTCCAGACTTCACCTTCTCCTTCTCCTTCTTCTGATTCACACTCCAGACTTCACCTTCTCCTTCTTCTGCTTCTTCTGATTCACCCTCCAGACATCACCTTCTCCTTCTCCTTCTTCTGCTTCTTCTGATTCACCCTCCAGACTTCACCTTCTGCTTCTCCTTCTTCTGCTTCTTCTGATTCACCCTCCAGACTTCACCATCTCCTTCTCCTTCCTCTGCTTCTTCTGATTCACCCTCCAGACTTCACCTTCTCCTTCTCCTTCTTCTAATTCTTCTGATTCACCCTCCAGACTTCACCTTCTCCTTCTCCTTCTTCTACTTCTTCTGATTCACCCTTCAGACTTCACCTTCTCCTTCTCCTTCTTCTGCTTCCTCTGATTCACCCTCCTGACTTCACCTTCTCCTTCTCCTTCTTCGACTTCTTCTGATTCACCCTCCAGACCTCACCTTCTCCTTCTCCTTCTTCTACTTCTTCTGATTCACCCTCCTGACTTCACCTTCTCCTTCTCCTTCTTCTACTTCTTCTGCTTCACCCTCCTTACTTCACGGTCTCCTTCTCCTTCTTCTGCTTCCTCTGATTCACCCTCCAGACTTCACCTTCTCCTTCTCCTTCTTCTACTTCTTCTGCTTCACCCTCCAGACTTCACCTTCTCCGTCTCCTTCTTCTACTTCTTCTGCTTCACCCTCCTGACTTCACCTTCTACTTCTCCTTCTTCTGCTTCCTCTGATTCACCCTCCAGACTTCACCTTCTCCTTCTCCTTCTTGTGCTTCTTCTGACTCACCCTCCTGACTTCACCTTCTCCTTCTCCTTCTTCTGCTTCCTCTGATTCACCCTCCAGACTTCACCTTCTCCTTCTCCTTCTTCTGCTTCTTCTGATTCACCCTCCAGACTTCACCTTCTCCTTCTCCTTCTTCTACCTCTTCTGATTCACCCTCCAGACTTTACCTTCTCCTTCTCCATCTTCTGCTTCTTCTGATACACCCTCCAGACTTCACCTTCTCCTTCTCCTTCTTCTACTTCTTCTGATTCACCCTCCTGACTTCACCTTCTCCTTCTCCTTCTTCTACTTCTTCTGCTTCACCCTCCTGACTTCACCTTCTCCTTCTCCTTCTTCTGCTTCCTCTGATTCACCCTCCAGACTTCATCTTCTCCTTCTCCTTCTTCTGCTTCTTCTGATTCACCCTCCAGACTTCACCTTCTCCTTCTCCTTCTTCTACTTCTTCTGATTCACCCTCCAGACTTCACCTTCTCCTTCTCCATCTTCTACTTCTTCTGATTCACCCTCCAGGCTTCACCTTCCCCTTCTCCTTCTTCTGCTTCTTCTGATTCACCCTCCTGACTTCACCTTCTCCTTCTCCTTTTTCTGCTTCTTCTGATTCACCCTCCAGACTTCACCTTCTCCTTCTCCTTCTTCTACTTCTTCTGATTCACCCTCCTGACTTCACCTTCCCCTTCTCCTTCTTCTACTTCTTCTGCTTCACCCTCCTGACTTCACCTTCTCCTTCTCCTTCTTCTATGACCTCTGATTCACCCTCCAGACTTCACCTTCTCCTTCTCCTTCTTCTACTTCTTCTGCTTCACTCTCCAGACTTCACCTTTTCCTTCTCCTTCTTGTGCTTCTTCTGATTCACCCTCCAGAATTCACCTTCGCCTTCTCCTTCTTCTGCTTCCTCTGATTCACCCTCCAGACTTCACCTTCTCCTTCTCCTTCTTCTACTTCTTCTGATTCACCCTCCAGACTTCACCTTCTCCTTCTCCTTCTTCTGCTTCCTCTGTTTCACCCTCCAGACTTCAACTTCTCCTTCTCCTTCTTCTGCTTCTTCTGATTCACCCTCCAGACTTCACCTTCTCCTTCTCCTTCTTCTACTTCTTCTGATTCACCCCCCAGACTTCACCTTCTCCTTCTCCTTCTTCTGCTTCTTCTGATTCACCTTCCAGACTTCACCTTCGCCTTCTCCTTCTTCTACTTCTTCTGATTCACCCTCCAGACTTCACCTTCTCCTTCTCCTTCTTCTACTTCTTCTGATTCACCCCCCAGACTTCACCTTCTCCTTCTCCTTCTTCTGCTTCTTCTGATTCACCTTCCAGACTTCACCTTCGCCTTCTCCTTCTTCTACTTCTTCTGATTCACCCTCCAGACTTCACCTTCTCCTTCTCCTTCTTCTACTTCTTCTGATTCACCCCCCAGACTTCACCTTCTCCTTCTCCTTCTTCTGCTTCTTCTGATTCACCCTCCAGACTTCACCTTCTCCTTCTCCTTCTTCTACTTCTTCTGCTTCACTCTCCAGACTTCACCTTTTCCTTCTCCTTCTTGTGCTTCTTCTGATTCACCCTCCAGACTTCACCTTCGCCTTCTCCTTCTTCTGCTTCCTCTGATTCACCCTCCAGACTTCACCTTCTCCTTCTCCTTCTTCTGCTTCTTCTGATTCACCCTCCAGACTTCACCTTCTCCTTCTCCTTCTTCTGCTTCCTCTGCTTCACACTCCTGACTTCACCTTCTCCTTCTCCTTCTTCTGCTTCTTCTGATTCACCCTCCAGACTTCACCTTCTCCTTCTCCTTCTTCTACTTCTTCTGCTTCTCCCTCCAGACTTCACCTTCTCCTTCTCCTTCTTCTGCTTCTTCTGATTCACCCTCATGACTTCACCTTCTCCTTCTGCTTCTTCTGCTTCTTCTGATTCACACTCCAGACTTCACCTTCTCCTTCTCCTTCTTCTGCTTCTTCTGATTCACCCTCCAGACTTCACCTTCTCCTTCTCCTTCTTCTGCTTCTTCTGATTCACCCTCCAGACTTCACCTTCTCCTTCTCCTTCTTCTGCTTCCGCTGATTCACCCTCCTGACTTCACCTTCTCCTTCTCCTTCTTCGACTTCTTCTGATTCACCCTCCAGACTTCACCTTCTCCTTCTCCTTCTTCTACTTCTTCTGATTCACCCTCCTGACTTCACCTTCTCCTTCTCCTTCTTCTACTTCTTTTGCTTCACCCTCCTTACTTCACGGTCTCCTTCTCCTTCTTCTGCTTCCTCTGATTCACCCTCCAGACTTCACCTTCTCCTTCTCCTTCTTCTACTTCTTCTGCTTCACCCTCCAGACTTCACCTTCTCCGTCTCCTTCTTCTACTTCCTCTGCTTCACCCTCCTGACTTCACCTTCTACTTCTCCTTCTTCTGCTTCCTCTGATTCACCCTCCAGACTTCACCTTCTCCTTCTCCTTCTTGTGCTTCTTCTGACTCACCCTCCTGACTTCACCTTCTCCTTCTCCTTCTTCTGCTTCCTCTGATTCACCCTCCAGACTTCACCTTCTCCTTCTCCTTCTTCTACTTCTTTTGATTCACCCTCCAGACTTCATCTTCTCCTTCTCCTTCTTCTGCTTCCTCTGATTCACCCTCCAGGCTTCACCTTCTCCTTCTCCATCTTCTGCTTCTTCTGATTCACCCTCCAGACTTCACCTTCTCCTTCTCCTTCTTCTACTTCTTCTGATTCACCCTCCTGACTTCACCTTCTCCTTCTCCTTCTTCTACTTCTTCTGCTTCACCCTCCTGACTTCACCTTCTCCTTCTCCTTCTTCTGCTTCCTCTGATTCACCCTCCAGTCTTCATCTTCTCCTTCTCCTTCTTCTGCTTCTTCTGATTCACCCTCCAGACTTCACCTTCTCCTTCTCCTTCTTCTACTTCTTCTGATTCACCCTCCAGACTTCACCTTCTTCTTCTCCATCTTCTACTTCTTCTGATTCACCCTCCAGGCTTCACCTTCTCCTTATCCTTCTTCTGCTTCTTCTGATTCACCCTCCTGACTTCACCTTCTCCTTCTCCTTTTTCTGTTTATTCTGATTCACCCTCCAGACTTCACCTTCTCCTTCTCCTTCTTCTACTTCTTCTGATTCACCCTCCTGACTTCACCTTCTCCTTCTCCTTCTTCTACTTCTTCTGCTTCACCCTCCTGACTTCACCTTCTCCTTCTCCTTCTTCTATGTCCTCTGATTCACCCTCCAGACTTCACCTTCTCCTTCTCCTTCTTCTACTTCTTCTGCTTCACTCTCCAGACTTCACCTTTTCCTTCTCCTTCTTCTGCTTCTTCTGATTCACCCTCCAGACTTCACCTTCGCCTTCTCCTTCTTCTGCTTCCTCTGATTCACCCTCCAGACTTCAACTTCTCCTTCTCCTTCTTCTACTTCTTCTGATTCACCCTCCAGACTTCACCTTCTCCTTCTCCTTCTTCTGCTTCCTCTGTTTCACCCTCCAGACTTCAACTTCTCCTTCTCCTTCTTCTGCTTCTTCTGATTCACCCTCCAGACTTCACCTTCTCCTTCTCCTTCTTCTACTTCTTCTGATTCACCCCCCAGACTTCACCTTCTCCTTCTCCTTCTTCTGCTTCTTCTGATTCACCCTCCAGACTTCACCTTCGCCTTCTCCTTCTTCTACTTCTTCTGATTCACCCTCCAGACTTCACCTTCTCCTTCTCCTTCTTCTACTTCTTCTGCTTCACACTCCTGACTTCACCTTCTCCTTCTCCTTCTTCTGCTTCTTCTGATTCACCCTCCAGACTTCACCTTCTCCTTCTCCTTCTTCTACTTCTTCTGCTTCTCCCTCCAGACTTCACCTTCTCCTTCTCCTTCTTCTGCTTCTTCTGATTCACCCTCATGACTTCACCTTCTCCTTCTGCTTCTTCTTCTTCTTCTGATTAACCCTCCATACTTCACCTTCTCCTTCTCCTTCTTCTACTTCTTCTGATTCACCCTCCTGACTTCACCTTCTCCTTCTCCTTCTTCTACTTCTTCTGATTCACCCTCCAGACTTCACCTTCTCCTTCTCCTTCTTCTGCTTCTTCTGATTCACCCTCCTGACTTCTCCTTCTCCTTCTCCTTCTTCTACTTCTTCTGATTCACCCTCCTGACTTCACCTTCTCCTTCTCCTTCTTCTACTTCTTCTGCTTCACCCTACTGACTTCACCTTCTCCTTCTCCTTCTTCTGCTTCTTCTGATTCACCCTCCTGACTTCACCTTCTCCTTCTCCTTCTTCTACTTCTTCTGCTTCACCCTCCAGACTTCACCTTCTCCGTCTCCTTCTTCTACTTCTTCTGCTTCACCCTCCTGACTTCACCTTCTCCTTCTCCTTCTTCTGTGTCCTCTGATTCACCCTCCAGACTTCATCTTCTCCTTCTCCTTCTTCTACCTCTACTGATTCACCCTCCAGACTTTACCTTCTCCTTCTCCATCTTCTGCTTCTTCTGATTCACCCTCCAGACTTCACCTTCGCCTTCTCCATCTTCTACTTCTTCTGATTCACCCTCCTGACTTCACCTTCTCCTTCTCCTTCTTCTACTTCTTCTGCTTCACCCTCCAGACTTCACCTTCTCCGTCTCCTTCTTCTACATCTTCTGCTTCACCCTCCTGACTTCACCTTCTACTTCTCCTTCTTCTGCTTCCTCTGATTCACCCTCCAGACTTCACCTTCTCCTTCTCCTTCTTGTGCTTCTTCTGACTCACCCTCCTGACTTCACCTTCTCCTTCTCCTTCTTCTGCTTCCTCTGATTCACCCTCCAGACTTCACCTTCTCCTTCTCCTTCTTCTACTTCTTCTGATTCACCCTCCTGACTTCACCTTCTCCTTCTCCTTCTTCTACTTCTTCTGCTTCACCCTCCTGACTTCACCTTCTCCTTCTCCTTCTTCTGCTTCCTCTGATTCACCCTCCTGACTTCACCTTCTCCTTCTCCTTTTTCTGTTTCTTCTGATTCACCCTCCAGACTTCACCTTCTCCTTCTCCTTCTTCTACTTCTTCTGCTTCACCCTCCTGACTTCACCGTCTCCTTCTCCTTCTTCTGCTTCCTCTGATTCACCCTCCAAACTTCACCTTCTCCTTCTCCTTCTTCTACTTCTTCTGCTTCACCCTCCAGACTTCACCTTCTCCTTCTCCTTCTTCTACTTCTTCTGCTTCACCCTCCCGACTTCACCTTCTCCTTCTCCTTCTTCTGCTTCCTCTGATTCACCCTCCAGACTTCACCTTCTCCTTTTCCTTCTTGTGCTTCTTCTGTCTCACCCTCCTGACTTCACCTTCTCCTTCTCCTTCTTCTGCTTCTTCTGATTCACCCTCCAGACTTCACCTTCTCCTTCTCCTTCTTGTCCATCTTCTGATTCACCCTCCTGACTTTACCTTCTCCTTCTCCTTCTTCTACTTCTTCTGCTTCACCCTCCTGACTTCACCTTCTCCTTCTCCTTCTTCTGTGTCCTCTGATTCACCCTCCAGACTTCATCTTCTCCTTCTCCTTCTTCTACTTCTTCTGCTTCACCCTCCAGACTTCACTTTTCCTTCTCCTTCTTCTGCTTCTTCTGATTCACCCTCCTGACTTCACCTTCTCCTTCTCCTTCTTCTGCTTCTTCTGATTCAACCTTCCATACTTCACCTTCTCCTTCTCCTTCTTCTACTTCTTCTGATTCACCCTCCTGACTTCACATTCTCCTTCTCCTTCTTCTACTTCTTCTGATTCACCCTCCAAACTTCACCTTCTCCTTCTCCTTCTTCTGCTTCTTCTGATTCACCCTCCTGACTTCACCTTCTCCTTCTCCTTCTTCTACTTCTTCTGATTCACCCTCCTGACTTCACCTTCTCCTTCTCCTTCTTCTACTTCTTCTGATTCACCCTCCAGACTTCACCTTCTCCTTCTCCTTCTTCTACTTCTTCTGATTCACCCTCCTGACTTCACATTCTCCTTCTCCTTCTTCTACTTCTTCTGATTCACCCTCCAAACTTCACCTTCTCCTTCTCCTTCTTCTGCTTCTTCTGATTCACCCTCCAATCTTCACCTTCTCCTTCTCCTTCTTCTACTTCTTCTGATTCACCCTCCAGTCTTCACCTTCTCCTTCTCCTTCTTCTACTTCTTCTGATTCACCCTCCAGACTTCACCTTCTCCTTCTCCTTCTTCTACTTCTTCTGATTCACCCTCCTGACTTCACCTTCTACTTCTCCTTCTTCTGCTTCTTCTGCTTCTCCCTCCAGGCTTCACCTTCTCCTTCTCCTTCTTCTGCTTCTTCTGCTTCACCCTCCAGACTTCACCTTCTCCTTTTCCTTCTTCTACTTCTTCTGATTCACCCTCCAGACTTTACCTTCTCCTTCTCCTTCTTCTACTTCTTCTGATTCACCCTCCAGACTTTACCTTCTCCTTCTCCTTCTTCTACTTCTTCTGCTTCTCCCTCCAGACTTCACCTTCTCCTTCTCCTTCTTCTAATTCTTCTGATTCACCCTCCTGACTTCACCTTCTCCTTCTCCATCTTCTGCTTCTTCTGCTTCACCCTCCAGACTTCACCTTCTCCTTCTCCTTCTTCTGCTTCTTCTGCTTCACCCTCCAGACTTCACCTTCTCCGTCTCCTTCTTCTGCTTCACCCTCCAGACTTCATCTTCTCCTTCTCCTTCTTCTGCTTCTTCTGATTCACCCTCCAGACTTCACCTTCTCCTTCTCCTTCTTCTGCTTCTTCTGATTCACCCTCCAGACTTCACCTTCTCCTTCTCCTTCTTCTACTTCTTCTGATTCACCCTCCAGACTTCATCTTCTCCTTCTCCTTCTTCTACTTCTTCTGCTTCACCCTCCAGACTTCACTTTTCCTTCTCCTTCTTCTGCTTCTTCTGATTCACCCTCCTGACTTCACCTTCTCCTTCTCCTTCCTCTGCTTCTTCTGATTCACCCTCCTGACTTCACCTTCTCCTTCTGCTTCTTCTGCTTCTTCTGCTTCACCCTCCTGACTTCACCTTCGCCTTCTCCCTCTTCTACTTCTTCTGATTCACCCTCCAGACTTCACCTTCTCCTTCTCCTTCTTCTCCTTCTACTGATTCACCCTCCAGACTTCACCTTCTCCTTCTCCTTCTTCTGCTTCCTCTGATTCACCTTCCTGACTTCACCTTCTCCTTCTCCTTCTTCTACTTCTTCTGATTCACCCTCCTGACTTCACCTTCTCCTTCTCCTTCTTCTGCTTCTTCTGATTCACCCTCCAGACTTCACCTTCTCCTTCTCCTTCTTCTGATTCACACTCCAGACTTCACCTTCTCCTTCTTCTGCTTCTTCTGATTCACCCTCCAGACATCACCTTCTCCTTCTCCTTCTTCTGCTTCTTCTGATTCACCCTCCAGACTTCACCTTCTGCTTCTCCTTCTTCTGCTTCTTCTGATTCACCCTCCAGACTTCACCATCTCCTTCTCCTTCCTCTGCTTCTTCTGATTCACCCTCCAGACTTCACCTTCTCCTTCTCCTTCTTCTAATTCTTCTGATTCACCCTCCAGACTTCACCTTCTCCTTCTCCTTCTTCTACTTCTTCTGATTCACCCTTCAGACTTCACCTTCTCCTTCTCCTTCTTCTGCTTCCTCTGATTCACCCTCCTGACTTCACCTTCTCCTTCTCCTTCTTCGACTTCTTCTGATTCACCCTCCAGACCTCACCTTCTCCTTCTCCTTCTTCTACTTCTTCTGATTCACCATCCTGACTTCACCTTCTCCTTCTCCTTCTTCTACTTCTTCTGCTTCACCCTCCTTACTTCACGGTCTCCTTCTCCTTCTTCTGCTTCCTCTGATTCACCCTCCAGACTTCACCTTCTCCTTCTCCTTCTTCTACTTCTTCTGCTTCACCCTCCAGACTTCACCTTCTCCGTCTCCTTCTTCTACTTCTTCTGCTTCACCCTCCTGACTTCACCTTCTACTTCTCCTTCTTCTGCTTCCTCTGATTCACCCTCCAGACTTCACCTTCTCCTTCTCCTTCTTGTGCTTCTTCTGACTCACCCTCCTGACTTCACCTTCTCCTTCTCCTTCTTCTGCTTCCTCTGATTCACCCTCCAGACTTCACCTTCTCCTTCTCCTTCTTCTGCTTCTTCTGATTCACCCTCCAGACTTCACCTTCTCCTTCTCCTTCTTCTACCTCTTCTGATTCACCCTCCAGACTTTACCTTCTCCTTCTCCATCTTCTGCTTCTTCTGATACACCCTCCAGACTTCACCTTCTCCTTCTCCTTCTTCTACCTCTTCTGATTCACCCTCCTGACTTCACCTTCTCCTTCTCCTTCTTCTACTTCTTCTGCTTCACCCTCCTGACTTCACCTTCTCCTTCTCCTTCTTCTGCTTCCTCTGATTCACCCTCCAGACTTCATCTTCTCCTTCTCCTTCTTCTGCTTCTTCTGATTCACCCTCCAGACTTCACCTTCTCCTTCTCCTTCTTCTACTTCTTCTGATTCACCCTCCAGACTTCACCTTCTCCTTCTCCATCTTCTACTTCTTCTGATTCACCCTCCAGGCTTCACCTTCCCCTTCTCCTTCTTCTGCTTCTTCTGATTCACCCTCCTGACTTCACCTTCTCCTTCTCCTTTTTCTGCTTCTTCTGATTCACCCTCCAGACTTCACCTTCTCCTTCTCCTTCTTCTACTTCTTCTGATTCACCCTCCTGACTTCACCTTCCCCTTCTCCTTCTTCTACTTCTTCTGCTTCACCCTCCTGACTTCACCTTCTCCTTCTCCTTCTTCTATGACCTCTGATTCACCCTCCAGACTTCACCTTCTCCTTCTCCTTCTTCTACTTCTTCTGCTTCACTCTCCAGACTTCACCTTTTCCTTCTCCTTCTTGTGCTTCTTCTGATTCACCCTCCAGACTTCACCTTCGCCTTCTCCTTCTTCTGCTTCCTCTGATTCACCCTCCAGACTTCACCTTCTCCTTCTCCTTCTTCTACTTCTTCTGATTCACCCTCCAGACTTCACCTTCTCCTTCTCCTTCTTCTACTTCTTCTGCTTCACCCTCCAGACTTCACTTTTCCTTCTCCTTCTTCTGCTTCTTCTGATTCACCCTCCTGACTTCACCTTCTCCTTCTCCTTCTTCTGCTTCTTCTGATTCAACCTTCCATACTTCACCTTCTCCTTCTCCTTCTTCTACTTCTTCTGATTCACCCTCCTGACTTCACATTCTCCTTCTCCTTCTTCTACTTCTTCTGATTCACCCTCCAAACTTCACCTTCTCCTTCTCCTTCTTCTGCTTCTTCTGATTCACCCTCCTGACTTCACCTTCTCCTTCTCCTTCTTCTACTTCTTCTGATTCACCCTCCTGACTTCACCTTCTCCTTCTCCTTCTTCTACTTCTTCTGATTCACCCTCCAGACTTCACCTTCTCCTTCTCCTTCTTCTACTTCTTCTGATTCACCCTCCTGACTTCACATTCTCCTTCTCCTTCTTCTACTTCTTCTGATTCACCCTCCAAACTTCACCTTCTCCTTCTCCTTCTTCTGTTTCTTCTGATTCACCCTCCAATCTTCACCTTCTCCTTCTCCTTCTTCTACTTCTTCTGATTCACCCTCCAGTCTTCACCTTCTCCTTCTCCTTCTTCTACTTCTTCTGATTCACCCTCCAGACTTCACCTTCTCCTTCTCCTTCTTCTACTTCTTCTGATTCACCCTCCTGACTTCACCTTCTACTTCTCCTTCTTCTGCTTCTTCTGCTTCTCCCTCCAGGCTTCACCTTCTCCTTCTCCTTCTTCTGCTTCTTCTGCTTCACCCTCCAGACTTCACCTTCTCCTTTTCCTTCTTCTACTTCTTCTGATTCACCCTCCAGACTTTACCTTCTCCTTCTCCTTCTTCTACTTCTTCTGATTCACCCTCCAGACTTTACCTTCTCCTTCTCCTTCTTCTACTTCTTCTGCTTCTCCCTCCAGACTTCACCTTCTCCTTCTCCTTCTTCTAATTCTTCTGATTCACCCTCCTGACTTCACCTTCTCCTTCTCCATCTTCTGCTTCTTCTGCTTCACCCTCCAGACTTCACCTTCTCCTTCTCCTTCTTCTGCTTCTTCTGCTTCACCCTCCAGACTTCACCTTCTCCGTCTCCTTCTTCTGCTTCACCCTCCAGACTTCATCTTCTCCTTCTCCTTCTTCTGCTTCTTCTGATTCACCCTCCAGACTTCACCTTCTCCTTCTCCTTCTTCTGCTTCTTCTGATTCACCCTCCAGACTTCACCTTCTCCTTCTCCTTCTTCTACTTCTTCTGATTCACCCTCCAGACTTCATCTTCTCCTTCTCCTTCTTCTACTTCTTCTGCTTCACCCTCCAGACTTCACTTTTCCTTCTCCTTCTTCTGCTTCTTCTGATTCACCCTCCTGACTTCACCTTCTCCTTCTCCTTCCTCTGCTTCTTCTGATTCACCCTCCTGACTTCACCTTCTCCTTCTGCTTCTTCTGCTTCTTCTGCTTCACCCTCCTGACTTCACCTTCGCCTTCTCCCTCTTCTACTTCTTCTGATTCACCCTCCAGACTTCACCTTCTCCTTCTCCTTCTTCTCCTTCTACTGATTCACCCTCCAGACTTCACCTTCTCCTTCTCCTTCTTCTGCTTCTTCTGATTCACCCTCCAGACTTCACCTTCTCCTTCTCCTTCTTCTGATTCACACTCCAGACTTCACCTTCTCCTTCTTCTGCTTCTTCTGATTCACCCTCCAGACATCACCTTCTCCTTCTCCTTCTTCTGCTTCTTCTGATTCACCCTCCAGACTTCACCTTCTGCTTCTCCTTCTTCTGCTTCTTCTGATTCACCCTCCAGGCTTCACCATCTCCTTCTCCTTCCTCTGCTTCTTCTGATTCACCCTCCAGACTTCACCTTCTCCTTCTCCTTCTTCTAATTCTTCTGATTCACCCTCCAGACTTCACCTTCTCCTTCTCCTTCTTCTACTTCTTCTGATTCACCCTTCAGACTTCACCTTCTCCTTCTCCTTCTTCTGCTTCCTCTGATTCACCCTCCTGACTTCACCTTCTCCTTCTCCTTCTTCGACTTCTTCTGATTCACCCTCCAGACCTCACCTTCTCCTTCTCCTTCTTCTACTTCTTCTGATTCACCATCCTGACTTCACCTTCTCCTTCTCCTTCTTCTACTTCTTCTGCTTCACCCTCCTTACTTCACGGTCTCCTTCTCCTTCTTCTGCTTCCTCTGATTCACCCTCCAGACTTCACCTTCTCCTTCTCCTTCTTCTACTTCTTCTGCTTCACCCTCCAGACTTCACCTTCTCCGTCTCCTTCTTCTACTTCTTCTGCTTCACCCTCCTGACTTCACCTTCTACTTCTCCTTCTTCTGCTTCCTCTGATTCACCCTCCAGACTTCACCTTCTCCTTCTCCTTCTTGTGCTTCTTCTGACTCACCCTCCTGACTTCACCTTCTCCTTCTCCTTCTTCTGCTTCCTCTGATTCACCCTCCAGACTTCACCTTCTCCTTCTCCTTCTTCTGCTTCTTCTGATTCACCCTCCAGACTTCACCTTCTCCTTCTCCTTCTTCTACCTCTTCTGATTCACCCTCCAGACTTTACCTTCTCCTTCTCCATCTTCTGCTTCTTCTGATACACCCTCCAGACTTCACCTTCTCCTTCTCCTTCTTCTACCTCTTCTGATTCACCCTCCTGACTTCACCTTCTCCTTCTCCTTCTTCTACTTCTTCTGCTTCACCCTCCTGACTTCACCTTCTCCTTCTCCTTCTTCTGCTTCCTCTGATTCACCCTCCAGACTTCATCTTCTCCTTCTCCTTCTTCTGCTTCTTCTGATTCACCCTCCAGACTTCACCTTCTCCTTCTCCTTCTTCTACTTCTTCTGATTCACCCTCCAGACTTCACCTTCTCCTTCTCCATCTTCTACTTCTTCTGATTCACCCTCCAGGCTTCACCTTCCCCTTCTCCTTCTTCTGCTTCTTCTGATTCACCCTCCTGACTTCACCTTCTCCTTCTCCTTTTTCTGCTTCTTCTGATTCACCCTCCAGACTTCACCTTCTCCTTCTCCTTCTTCTACTTCTTCTGATTCACCCTCCTGACTTCACCTTCCCCTTCTCCTTCTTCTACTTCTTCTGCTTCACCCTCCTGACTTCACCTTCTCCTTCTCCTTCTTCTATGACCTCTGATTCACCCTCCAGACTTCACCTTCTCCTTCTCCTTCTTCTACTTCTTCTGCTTCACTCTCCAGACTTCACCTTTTCCTTCTCCTTCTTGTGCTTCTTCTGATTCACCCTCCAGACTTCACCTTCGCCTTCTCCTTCTTCTGCTTCCTCTGATTCACCCTCCAGACTTCACCTTCTCCTTCTCCTTCTTCTACTTCTTCTGATTCACCCTCCAGACTTCACCTTCTCCTTCTCCTTCTTCTGCTTCCTCTGTTTCACCCTCCAGACTTCAACTTCTCCTTCTCCTTCTTCTGCTTCTTCTGATTCACCCTCCAGACTTCACCTTCTCCTTCTCCTTCTTCTACTTCTTCTGATTCACCCCCCAGACTTCACCTTCTCCTTCTCCTTCTTCTGCTTCTTCTGATTCACCTTCCAGACTTCACCTTCGCCTTCTCCTTCTTCTACTTCTTCTGATTCACCCTCCAGACTTCACCTTCTCCTTCTCCTTCTTCTACTTCTTCTGATTCACCACCCAGACTTCACCTTCTCCTTCTCCTTCTTCTGCTTCTTCTGATTCACCTTCCAGACTTCACCTTCGCCTTCTCCTTCTTCTACTTCTTCTGATTCACCCTCCAGACTTCACCTTCTCCTTCTCCTTCTTCTACTTCTTCTGATTCACCCCCCAGACTTCACCTTCTCCTTCTCCTTCTTCTGCTTCTTCTGATTCACCCTCCAGACTTCACCTTCTCCTTCTCCTTCTTCTACTTCTTCTGCTTCACTCTCCAGACTTCACCTTTTCCTTCTCCTTCTTGTGCTTCTTCTGATTCACCCTCCAGACTTCACCTTCGCCTTCTCCTTCTTCTGCTTCCTCTGATTCACCCTCCAGACTTCACCTTCTCCTTCTCCTTCTTCTACTTCTTCTGATTCACCCTCCAGACTTCACCTTCTCCTTCTCCTTCTTCTGCTTCCTCTGCTTCACACTCCTGACTTCACCTTCTCCTTCTCCTTCTTCTGCTTCTTCTGATTCACCCTCCAGACTTCACCTTCTCCTTCTCCTTCTTCTACTTCTTCTGCTTCTCCCTCCAGACTTCACCTTCTCCTTCTCCTTCTTCTGCTTCTTCTGATTCACCCTCATGACTTCACCTTCTCCTTCTGCTTCTTCTGCTTCTTCTGATTCACACTCCAGACTTCACCTTCTCCTTCTCCTTCTTCTGCTTCTTCTGAATCACCCTCCAGACTTCACCTTCTCCTTCTCCTTCTTCTGCTTCTTCTGATTCACCCTCCAGACTTCACCTTCTGCTGCTCCTTCTTCTGCTTCTTCTGATTCACCATCCAGACTTCACCATCTCCTTCTCCTTCCTCTGCTTCTTCTGATTCACTCTCCAGACTTCACCTTCTCCTTCTCCTTCTTCTAATTCTTCTGATTCACCCTCCAGACTTCACCTTCTCCTTCTCCTTCTTCTACTTCTTCTGATTCACCCTCCAGACTTCACCTTCTCCTTCTCCTTCTTCTGCTTCCGCTGATTCACCCTCCTGACTTCACCTTCTCCTTCTCCTTCTTCGACTTCTTCTGATTCACCCTCCAGACTTCACCTTCTCCTTCTCCTTCTTCTACTTCTTCTGATTCACCCTCCTGACTTCACCTTCTCCTTCTCCTTCTTCTACTTCTTTTGCTTCACCCTCCTTACTTCACGGTCTCCTTCTCCTTCTTCTGCTTCCTCTGATTCACCCTCCAGACTTCACCTTCTCCTTCTCCTTCTTCTACTTCTTCTGCTTCACCCTCCAGACTTCACCTTCTCCGTCTCCTTCTTCTACTTCCTCTGCTTCACCCTCCTGACTTCACCTTCTACTTCTCCTTCTTCTGCTTCCTCTGATTCACCCTCCAGACTTCACCTTCTCCTTCTCCTTCTTGTGCTTCTTCTGACTCACCCTCCTGACTTCACCTTCTCCTTCTCCTTCTTCTGCTTCCTCTGATTCACCCTCCAGACTTCACCTTCTCCTTCTCCTTCTTCTACTTCTTTTGATTCACCCTCCAGACTTCATCTTCTCCTTCTCCTTCTTCTGCTTCCTCTGATTCACCCTCCAGGCTTCACCGTCTCCTTCTCCATCTTCTGCTTCTTCTGATTCACCCTCCAGACTTCACCTTCTCCTTCTCCTTCTTCTACTTCTTCTGATTCACCCTCCTGACTTCACCTTCTCCTTCTCCTTCTTCTACTTCATCTGCTTCACCCTCCTGACTTCACCTTCTCCTTCTCCTTCTTCTGCTTCCTCTGATTCACCCTCCAGTCTTCATCTTCTCCTTCTCCTTCTTCTGCTTCTTCTGATTCACCCTCCAGACTTCACCTTCTCCTTCTCCTTCTTCTACTTCTTCTGATTCACCCTCCAGACTTCACCTTCTTCTTCTCCATCTTCTACTTCTTCTGATTCACCCTCCAGGCTTCACCTTCTCCTTATCCTTCTTCTGCTTCTTCTGATTCACCCTCCTGACTTCACCTTCTCCTTCTCCTTTTTCTGTTTATTCTGATTCACCCTCCAGACTTCACCTTCTCCTTCTCCTTCTTCTACTTCTTCTGATTCACCCTCCTGACTTCACCTTCTCCTTCTCCTTCTTCTACTTCTTCTGCTTCACCCTCCTGACTTCACCTTCTCCTTCTCCTTCTTCTATGTCCTCTGATTCACCCTCCAGACTTCACCTTCTCCTTCTCCTTCTTCTACTTCTTCTGCTTCACTCTCCAGACTTCACCTTTTCCTTCTCCTTCTTCTGCTTCTTCTGATTCACCCTCCAGACTTCACCTTCGCCTTCTCCTTCTTCTGCTTCCTCTGATTCACCCTCCAGACTTCAACTTCTCCTTCTCCTTCTTCTACTTCTTCTGATTCACCCTCCAGACTTCACCTTCTCCTTCTCCTTCTTCTGCTTCCTCTGTTTCACCCTCCAGACTTCAACTTCTCCTTCTCCTTCTTCTGCTTCTTCTGATTCACCCTCCAGACTTCACCTTCTCCTTCTCCTTCTTCTACTTCTTCTGATTCACCCCCCAGACTTCACCTTCTCCTTCTCCTTCTTCTGCTTCTTCTGATTCACCCTCCAGACTTCACCTTCGCCTTCTCCTTCTTCTACTTCTTCTGATTCACCCTCCAGACTTCACCTTCTCCTTCTCCTTCTTCTACTTCTTCTGCTTCACACTCCTGACTTCACCTTCTCCTTCTCCTTCTTCTGCTTCTTCTGATTCACCCTCCAGACTTCACCTTCTCCTTCTCCTTCTTCTACTTCTTCTGCTTCTCCCTCCAGACTTCACCTTCTCCTTCTCCTTCTTCTGCTTCTTCTGATTCACCCTCATGACTTCACCTTCTCCTTCTGCTTCTTCTTCTTCTTCTGATTAACCCTCCATACTTCACCTTCTCCTTCTCCTTCTTCTACTTCTTCTGATTCACCCTCCTGACTTCACCTTCTCCTTCTCCTTCTTCTACTTCTTCTGATTCACCCTCCAGACTTCACCTTCTCCTTCTCCTTCTTCTGCTTCTTCTGATTCACCCTCCTGACTTCTCCTTCTCCTTCTCCTTCTTCTACTTCTTCTGATTCACCCTCCTGACTTCACCTTCTCCTTCTCCTTCTTCTACTTCTTCTGCTTCTCCCTACTGACTTCACCTTCTCCTTCTCCTTCTTCTGCTTCTTCTGATTCACCCTCCTGACTTCACCTTCTCCTTCTCCTTCTTCTACTTCTTCTGCTTCACCCTCCAGACTTCACCTTCTCCGTCTCCTTCTTCTACTTCTTCTGCTTCACCCTCCTGACTTCACCTTCTCCTTCTCCTTCTTCTGTGTCCTCTGATTCACCCTCCAGACTTCATCTTCTCCTTCTCCTTCTTCTACCTCTACTGATTCACCCTCCAGACTTTACCTTCTCCTTCTCCATCTTCTGCTTCTTCTGATTCACCCTCCAGACTTCACCTTCGCCTTCTCCATCTTCTACTTCTTCTGATTCACCCTCCTGACTTCACCTTCTCCTTCTCCTTCTTCTACTTCTTCTGCTTCACCCTCCAGACTTCACCTTCTCCGTCTCCTTCTTCTACATCTTCTGCTTCACCCTCCTGACTTCACCTTCTACTTCTCCTTCTTCTGCTTCCTCTGATTCACCCTCCAGACTTCACCTTCTCCTTCTCCTTCTTGTGCTTCTTCTGACTCACCCTCCTGACTTCACCTTCTCCTTCTCCTTCTTCTGCTTCCTCTGATTCACCCTCCAGACTTCACCTTCTCCTTCTCCTTCTTCTACTTCTTCTGATTCACCCTCCTGACTTCACCTTCTCCTTCTCCTTCTTCTACTTCTTCTGCTTCACCCTCCTGACTTCACCTTCTCCTTCTCCTTCTTCTGCTTCCTCTGATTCACCCTCCTGACTTCACCTTCTCCTTCTCCTTTTTCTGTTTCTTCTGATTCACCCTCCAGACTTCACCTTCTCCTTCTCCTTCTTCTACTTCTTCTGCTTCACCCTCCTGACTTCACCGTCTCCTTCTCCTTCTTCTGCTTCCTCTGATTCACCCTCCAAACTTCACCTTCTCCTTCTCCTTCTTCTACTTCTTCTGCTTCACCCTCCAGACTTCACCTTCTCCTTCTCCTTCTTCTACTTCTTCTGCTTCACCCTCCCGACTTCACCTTCTCCTTCTCCTTCTTCTGCTTCCTCTGATTCACCCTCCAGACTTCACCTTCTCCTTTTCCTTCTTGTGCTTCTTCTGTCTCACCCTCCTGACTTCACCTTCTCCTTCTCCTTCTTCTGCTTCTTCTGATTCACCCTCCAGACTTCACCTTCTCCTTCTCCTTCTTGTCCATCTTCTGATTCACCCTCCTGACTTCACCTTCTCCTTCTCCTTCTTCTGCTTCTTCTGATTCACCCTCATGACTTCACCTTCTCCTTCTGCTTCTTCTTCTTCTTCTGATTAACCCTCCATACTTCACCTTCTCCTTCTCCTTCTTCTACTTCTTCTGATTCACCCTCCTGACTTCACCTTCTCCTTCTCCTTCTTCTACTTCTTCTGATTCACCCTCCAGACTTCACCTTCTCCTTCTCCTTCTTCTGCTTCTTCTGATTCACCCTCCTGACTTCTCCTTCTCCTTCTCCTTCTTCTACTTCTTCTGATTCACCCTCCTGACTTCACCTTCTCCTTCTCCTTCTTCTACTTCTTCTGCTTCTCCCTACTGACTTCACCTTCTCCTTCTCCTTCTTCTGCTTCTTCTGATTCACCCTCCTGACTTCACCTTCTCCTTCTCCTTCTTCTACTTCTTCTGCTTCACCCTCCAGACTTCACCTTCTCCGTCTCCTTCTTCTACTTCTTCTGCTTCACCCTCCTGACTTCACCTTCTCCTTCTCCTTCTTCTGTGTCCTCTGATTCACCCTCCAGACTTCATCTTCTCCTTCTCCTTCTTCTACCTCTACTGATTCACCCTCCAGACTTTACCTTCTCCTTCTCCATCTTCTGCTTCTTCTGATTCACCCTCCAGACTTCACCTTCGCCTTCTCCATCTTCTACTTCTTCTGATTCACCCTCCTGACTTCACCTTCTCCTTCTCCTTCTTCTACTTCTTCTGCTTCACCCTCCAGACTTCACCTTCTCCGTCTCCTTCTTCTACATCTTCTGCTTCACCCTCCTGACTTCACCTTCTACTTCTCCTTCTTCTGCTTCCTCTGATTCACCCTCCAGACTTCACCTTCTCCTTCTCCTTCTTGTGCTTCTTCTGACTCACCCTCCTGACTTCACCTTCTCCTTCTCCTTCTTCTGCTTCCTCTGATTCACCCTCCAGACTTCACCTTCTCCTTCTCCTTCTTCTACTTCTTCTGATTCACCCTCCTGACTTCACCTTCTCCTTCTCCTTCTTCTACTTCTTCTGCTTCACCCTCCTGACTTCACCTTCTCCTTCTCCTTCTTCTGCTTCCTCTGATTCACCCTCCTGACTTCACCTTCTCCTTCTCCTTTTTCTGTTTCTTCTGATTCACCCTCCAGACTTCACCTTCTCCTTCTCCTTCTTCTACTTCTTCTGCTTCACCCTCCTGACTTCACCGTCTCCTTCTCCTTCTTCTGCTTCCTCTGATTCACCCTCCAAACTTCACCTTCTCCTTCTCCTTCTTCTACTTCTTCTGCTTCACCCTCCAGACTTCACCTTCTCCTTCTCCTTCTTCTACTTCTTCTGCTTCACCCTCCCGACTTCACCTTCTCCTTCTCCTTCTTCTGCTTCCTCTGATTCACCCTCCAGACTTCACCTTCTCCTTTTCCTTCTTGTGCTTCTTCTGTCTCACCCTCCTGACTTCACCTTCTCCTTCTCCTTCTTCTGCTTCTTCTGATTCACCCTCCAGACTTCACCTTCTCCTTCTCCTTCTTGTCCATCTTCTGATTCACCCTCCTGACTTTACCTTCTCCTTCTCCTTCTTCTACTTCTTCTGCTTCACCCTCCTGACTTCACCTTCTCCTTCTCCTTCTTCTGTGTCCTCTGATTCACCCTCCAGACTTCATCTTCTCCTTCTCCTTCTTCTACTTCTTCTGCTTCACCCTCCAGACTTCACTTTTCCTTCTCCTTCTTCTGCTTCTTCTGATTCACCCTCCTGACTTCACCTTCTCCTTCTCCTTCTTCTGCTTCTTCTGATTCAACCTTCCATACTTCACCTTCTCCTTCTCCTTCTTCTACTTCTTCTGATTCACCCTCCTGACTTCACATTCTCCTTCTCCTTCTTCTACTTCTTCTGATTCACCCTCCAAACTTCACCTTCTCCTTCTCCTTCTTCTGCTTCTTCTGATTCACCCTCCTGACTTCACCTTCTCCTTCTCCTTCTTCTACTTCTTCTGATTCACCCTCCTGACTTCACCTTCTCCTTCTCCTTCTTCTACTTCTTCTGATTCACCCTCCAGACTTCACCTTCTCCTTCTCCTTCTTCTACTTCTTCTGATTCACCCTCCTGACTTCACATTCTCCTTCTCCTTCTTCTACTTCTTCTGATTCACCCTCCAAACTTCACCTTCTCCTTCTCCTTCTTCTGCTTCTTCTGATTCACCCTCCAATCTTCACCTTCTCCTTCTCCTTCTTCTACTTCTTCTGATTCACCCTCCAGTCTTCACCTTCTCCTTCTCCTTCTTCTACTTCTTCTGATTCACCCTCCAGACTTCACCTTCTCCTTCTCCTTCTTCTACTTCTTCTGATTCACCCTCCTGACTTCACCTTCTACTTCTCCTTCTTCTGCTTCTTCTGCTTCACCCTCCAGGCTTCACCTTCTCCTTCTCCTTCTTCTGCTTCTTCTGCTTCACCCTCCAGACTTCACCTTCTCCTTTTCCTTCTTCTACTTCTTCTGATTCACCCTCCAGACTTTACCTTCTCCTTCTCCTTCTTCTACTTCTTCTGATTCACCCTCCAGACTTTACCTTCTCCTTCTCCTTCTTCTACTTCTTCTGCTTCTCCCTCCAGACTTCACCTTCTCCTTCTCCTTCTTCTAATTCTTCTGATTCACCCTCCTGACTTCACCTTCTCCTTCTCCATCTTCTGCTTCTTCTGCTTCACCCTCCAGACTTCACCTTCTCCTTCTCCTTCTTCTGCTTCTTCTGCTTCACCCTCCAGACTTCACCTTCTCCGTCTCCTTCTTCTGCTTCACCCTCCAGACTTCATCTTCTCCTTCTCCTTCTTCTGCTTCTTCTGATTCACCCTCCAGACTTCACCTTCTCCTTCTCCTTCTTCTGCTTCTTCTGATTCACCCTCCAGACTTCACCTTCTCCTTCTCCTTCTTCTACTTCTTCTGATTCACCCTCCAGACTTCATCTTCTCCTTCTCCTTCTTCTACTTCTTCTGCTTCACCCTCCAGACTTCACTTTTCCTTCTCCTTCTTCTGCTTCTTCTGATTCACCCTCCTGACTTCACCTTCTCCTTCTCCTTCTTCTGCTTCTTCTGATTCAACCTTCCATACTTCACCTTCTCCTTCTCCTTCTTCTACTTCTTCTGATTCACCCTCCTGACTTCACATTCTCCTTCTCCTTCTTCTACTTCTTCTGATTCACCCTCCAAACTTCACCTTCTCCTTCTCCTTCTTCTGCTTCTTCTGATTCACCCTCCTGACTTCACCTTCTCCTTCTCCTTCTTCTACTTCTTCTGATTCACCCTCCTGACTTCACCTTCTCCTTCTTCTTCTTCTACTTCTTCTGCTTCACCCTCCTGACTTCACCTTCTCCTTCTCCTTCTTCTGCTTCTTCTGATTCACCCTCCAGACTTCACTTTCTCCTTCTCCTTCTTCTGCTTCTTCTGATTCACCCTCCAGACCTCACCTTCTCCTTCTCCTTCTTCTGCTTCTTCTGCTTCACCCTCCAGACTTCACCTTCTCCGTCTCCTTCTTCTGCTTCACCCTCCAGACTTCATCTTCTCCTTCTCCTTCTTCTGCTTCTTCTGATTCACCCTCCAGACTTCACCTTCTCCTTCTCCTTCTTCTGCTTCTTCTGATTCACCCTCCAGACTTCACCTTCTCCTTCTCCTTCTTCTACTTCTTCTGATTCACCCTCCAGACTTCATCTTCTCCTTCTCCTTCTTCTACTTCTTCTGCTTCACCCTCCAGACTTCACTTTTCCTTCTCCTTCTTCTGCTTCTTCTGATTCACCCTCCTGACTTCACCTTCTCCTTCTCCTTCTTCTGCTTCTTCTGATTCAACCTTCCATACTTCACCTTCTCCTTCTCCTTCTTCTACTTCCTCTGACTCACCCTCCTGACTTCACATTCTCCTTCTCCTTCTTCTACTTCTTCTGATTCACCCTCCAAACTTCACCTTCTCCTTCTCCTTCTTCTGCTTCTTCTGATTCACCCTCCTGACTTCACCTTCTCCTTCTCCTTCTTCTACTTCTTCTGATTCACCCTCCTGACTTCACCTTCTCCTTCTTCTTCTTCTACTTCTTCTGCTTCACCCTCCTGACTTCACCTTCTCCTTCTCCTTCTTCTGCTTCTTCTGATTCACCCTCCAGACTTCACCTTCTCCTGCTCCTTCTTCTGCTTCTTCTGATTCACCCTCCTGACTTCACCTTCTACTTCTCCTTCTTCTGCTTCTTCTGATTCACCCTCCATACTTCACCTTCTCCTTCTCCTTCTTCTACTTCTTCTGATTCACCCTCCTGACTTCACCTTCTCCTTCTCCTTCTTCTACTTCTTCTGATTCACCCTCCTGACTTCACCTTCTCCTTCTCCTTCTTCTGCTTCCTCTGATTCACCCTACAGACTTCACCTTCTCCTTCTCCTTCTTCTACTTCTTCTGCTTCACCCTCCAGACTTCACCTTCTCCTTCTCCTTCTTCTGCTTCTTCTGATTCACCCTCCAGACTTCACCTTCGCCTTCTCCTTCTTCTGTTTCCTCTGATTCACCCTCCAGACTTCACCTTCTCCTTCTCCTTCTTCTACTTCTTCTGATTCATCCTCCAGACTTCACCTTCTCCTTCTCCTTCTTCTGCTTCTTCTGATTCACCCTCCTGACTTCACCTTCCCCTTCTCCTTCTTCTACTTCTTCTGATTCACCCTCCTGACTTCACCTTCTCCTTCTCCTTCTTCTGCTTCTTCTGATTCACCCTCCTGACTTCACCTTCCCCTTCTCCTTCTTCTACTTCTTCTGATTCACCCTCCAGACTTCACCTTCTCCTTCTCCTTCTTCTAATTCTTCTGATTCACCCTCCTGACTTCACCTTCTCCTTCTCCATCTTCTGCTTCTTCTGCTTCACCCTCCAGACTTCACCTTCTCCTTCTCCTTCTTCTGCTTCTTCTGCTTCACCCTCCAGACTTCACCTTCTCCGTCTCCTTCTTCTGCTTCACCCTCCAGACTTCATCTTCTCCTTCTCCTTCTTCTGCTTCTTCTGATTCACCCTCCAGACTTCACCTTCTCCTTCTCCTTCTTCTGCTTCTTCTGATTCACCCTCCAGACTTCACCTTCTCCTTCTCCTTCTTCTACTTCTTCTGATTCACCCTCCAGACTTCATCTTCTCCTTCTCCTTCTTCTACTTCTTCTGCTTCACCCTCCAGACTTCACTTTTCCTTCTCCTTCTTCTGCTTCTTCTGATTCACCCTCCTGACTTCACCTTCTCCTTCTCCTTCTTCTGCTTCTTCTGATTCAACCTTCCATACTTCACCTTCTCCTTCTCCTTCTTCTACTTCTTCTGATTCACCCTCCTGACTTCACATTCTCCTTCTCCTTCTTCCACTTCTTCTGATTCACCCTCCAAACTTCACCTTCTCCTTCTCCTTCTTCTGCTTCTTCTGATTCACCCTCCTGACTTCACCTTCTCCTTCTCCTTCTTCTACTTCTTCTGATTCACCCTCCTGACTTCACCTTCTCCTTCTTCTTCTTCTACTTCTTCTGCTTCACCCTCCTGACTTCACCTTCTCCTTCTCCTTCTTCTGCTTCTTCTGATTCACCCTCCAGACTTCACTTTCTCCTTCTCCTTCTTCTGCTTCTTCTGATTCACCCTCCAGACCTCACCTTCTCCTTCTCCTTCTTCTACTTCTTCTGATTCACCCTCCAGACTTCATCTTCTACTTCTCCTTCTTCTGCTTCTTCTGATTCACCCTCCAGACTTCACCTTCTCCTTCTCCTTCTTCTGCTTCTTCTGCTTCACCCTCCAGACTTCACCTTCTCCTTCTCCTTCTTCTGCTTCTTCTGCTGCGCCCTCCAGACTTCACCTTCTCCTTCTCCTTCTTCTTCTTCTTCTGCTTCACCCTCCTGACATCACCTTCTCCTTCTCCTTCTTCTGCTTCTTCTGCTTCACCCTCCAGACTTCATCTTCTCCTTCTCTTTCTTTTGCTTCTTCTGATTCACCCTCCAGACTTCACCTTCTCCTTCTCCTTCTGCTTCTTCTGATTCACCTCCAGACTTCACCTTCGCCTTCTCCTTCGTCTACTTTTTCTGATTCGCCCTCCAGACTAAACCTTCTCCTTCTCCTTCTTCTACTTCTTCTGATTCACCCTCCAGACTTCACCTTCTCCTTCTCCTTCTTCTGCTTCTTCTGATTCACCCTCCAGACTTCACCTTCTCCTTCTCCTTCTTCTACATCTTCTGATTCACCCTGCAGACTTCACCTTCTCCTTCTCCTTCTACTTCTTCTGATTCACCCTCCAGACTTCACCTTCTCCTTCTCCTTCTTTTACTTCTTCTGCTTCTCCCTCCAGACTTCACCTTCTCCTTCTCCTTCTTCTGCTTCTTCTGATTCACCCTCCAATCTTCACCTTCTCCTTCTCCTTCTTCTACTTCTTCTGATTCACCCTCCAGTCTTCACCTTCTCCTTCTCCTTCTTCTACTTCTTCTGATTCACCCTCCAGACTTCACCTTCTCCTTCTCCTTCTTCTACTTCTTCTGATTCACCCTCCTGACTTCACCTTCTACTTCTCCTTCTTCTGCTTCTTCTGCTTCACCCTCCAGGCTTCACCTTCTCCTTCTCCTTCTTCTGCTTCTTCTGCTTCACCCTCCAGACTTCACCTTCTCCTTTTCCTTCTTCTACTTCTTCTGATTCACCCTCCAGACTTTACCTTCTCCTTCTCCTTCTTCTACTTCTTCTGATTCACCCTCCAGACTTTACCTTCTCCTTCTCCTTCTTCTACTTCTTCTGCTTCTCCCTCCAGACTTCACCTTCTCCTTCTCCTTCTTCTGCTTCTTCTGATTCACCCTCCAGACTTCACCTTCTCCTTCTCCTTCTTCAATTCTTCTGATTCACCCTCCAGACTTCACCTTCTCCTTCTCCTTCTTCTACTTCTTCTGATTCACCCTCCAGACTTCACCTTCTCCTTCTCCTTCTTCTAATTCTTCTGATTCACCCTCCTGACTTCACCTTCTCCTTCTCCATCTTCTGCTTCTTCTGCTTCACCCTCCAGACTTCACCTTCTCCTTCTCCTTCTTCTGCTTCTTCTGCTTCACCCTCCAGACTTCACCTTCTCCGTCTCCTTCTTCTGCTTCACCCTCCAGACTTCATCTTCTCCTTCTCCTTCTTCTGCTTCTTCTGATTCACCCTCCAGACTTCACCTTCTCCTTCTCCTTCTTCTGCTTCTTCTGATTCACCCTCCAGACTTCACCTTCTCCTTCTCCTTCTTCTACTTCTTCTGATTCACCCTCCAGACTTCATCTTCTCCTTCTCCTTCTTCTACTTCTTCTGCTTCACCCTCCAGACTTCACTTTTCCTTCTCCTTCTTCTGCTTCTTCTGATTCACCCTCCTGACTTCACCTTCTCCTTCTCCTTCTTCTGCTTCTTCTGATTCAACCTTCCATACTTCACCTTCTCCTTCTCCTTCTTCTACTTTTTCTGATTCACCCTCCTGACTTCACATTCTCCTTCTCCTTCTTCTACTTCTTCTGATTCACCCTCCAAACTTCACCTTCTCCTTCTCCTTCTTCTGCTTCTTCTGATTCACCCTCCTGACTTCACCTTCTCCTTCTCCTTCTTCTACTTCTTCTGATTCACCCTCCTGACTTCACCTTCTCCTTCTTCTTCTTCTACTTCTTCTGCTTCACCCTCCTGACTTCACCTTCTCCTTCTCCTTCTTCTGCTTCTTCTGATTCACCCTCCAGACTTCACCTTCTCCTGCTCCTTCTTCTGCTTCTTCTGATTCACCCTCCTGACTTCACCTTCTACTTCTCCTTCTTCTGCTTCTTCTGATTCACCCTCCATACTTCACCTTCTCCTTCTCCTTCTTCTACTTCTTCTGATTCACCCTCCTGACTTCACCTTCTCCTTCTCCTTCTTCTGCTTCCTCTGATTCACCCTACAGACTTCACCTTCTCCTTCTCCTTCTTCTACTTCTTCTGCTTCACCCTCCAGACTTCACCTTCTCCTTCTCCTTCTTCTGCTTCTTCTGATTCACCCTCCAGACTTCACCTTCGCCTTCTCCTTCTTCTGTTTCCTCTGATTCACCCTCCAGACTTCACCTTCTCCTTCTCCTTCTTCTACTTCTTCTGATTCATCCTCCAGACTTCACCTTCTCCTTCTCCTTCTTCTGCTTCTTCTGATTCACCCTCCTGACTTCACCTTCCCCTTCTCCTTCTTCTACTTCTTCTGATTCACCCTCCTGACTTCACCTTCTCCTTCTCCTTCTTCTGCTTCTTCTGATTCACCCTCCTGACTTCACCTTCCCCTTCTCCTTCTTCTACTTCTTCTGATTCACCCTCCAGACTTAACCTTCTCCTTCTCCTTCTTCTAATTCTTCTGATTCACCCTCCTGACTTCACCTTCTCCTTCTCCATCTTCTGCTTCTTCTGCTTCACCCTCCAGACTTCACCTTCTCCTTCTCCTTCTTCTGCTTCTTCTGCTTCACCCTCCAGACTTCACCTTCTCCGTCTCCTTCTTCTGCTTCACCCTCCAGACTTCATCTTCTCCTTCTCCTTCTTCTGCTTCTTCTGATTCACCCTCCAGACTTCACCTTCTCCTTCTCCTTCTTCTGCTTCTTCTGATTCACCCTCCAGACTTCACCTTCTCCTTCTCCTTCTTCTACTTCTTCTGATTCACCCTCCAGACTTCATCTTCTCCTTCTCCTTCTTCTACTTCTTCTGCTTCACCCTCCAGACTTCACTTTTCCTTCTCCTTCTTCTGCTTCTTCTGATTCACCCTCCTGACTTCACCTTCTCCTTCTCCTTCTTCTGCTTCTTCTGATTCAACCTTCCATACTTCACCTTCTCCTTCTCCTTCTTCTACTTCTTCTGATTCACCCTCCTGACTTCACATTCTCCTTCTCCTTCTTCTACTTCTTCTGATTCACCCTCCAAACTTCACCTTCTCCTTCTCCTTCTTCTGCTTCTTCTGATTCACCCTCCTGACTTCACCTTCTCCTTCTCCTTCTTCTACTTCTTCTGATTCACCCTCCTGACTTCACCTTCTCCTTCTTCTTCTTCTACTTCTTCTGCTTCACCCTCCTGACTTCACCTTCTCCTTCTCCTTCTTCTGCTTCTTCTGATTCACCCTCCAGACTTCACCTTCTCCTGCTCCTTCTTCTGCTTCTTCTGATTCACCCTCCTGACTTCACCTTCTACTTCTCCTTCTTCTGCTTCTTCTGATTCACCCTCCATACTTCACCTTCTCCTTCTCCTTCTTCTACTTCTTCTGATTCACCCTCCTGACTTCACCTTCTCCTTCTCCTTCTTCTACTTCTTCTGATTCACCCTCCTGACTTCACCTTCTCCTTCTCCTTCTTCTGCTTCCTCTGATTCACCCTACAGACTTCACCTTCTCCTTCTCCTTCGTCTACTTCTTCTGCTTCACCCTCCAGACTTCACCTTCTCCTTCTCCTTCTTCTGCTTCTTCTGATTCACCCTCCAGACTTCACCTTCGCCTTCTCCTTCTTCTGTTTCCTCTGATTCACCCTCCAGACTTCACCTTCTCCTTCTCCTTCTTCTACTTCTTCTGATTCATCCTCCAGACTTCACCTTCTCCTTCTCCTTCTTCTGCTTCTTCTGATTCACCCTCCTGACTTCACCTTCCCCTTCTCCTTCTTCTACTTCTTCTGATTCACCCTCCTGACTTCACCTTCTCCTTCTCCTTCTTCTGCTTCTTCTGATTCACCCTCCTGACTTCACCTTCCCCTTCTCCTTCTTCTACTTCTTCTGATTCACCCTCCTGACTTCACCTTCTCCTTCTCCTTCTTCTACTTCTTCTGCTTCACCCTCCTGACTTCGCCTTCTCCTTCTCCTTCTTCTGCTTCTTCTGATTCACCCTCCAGACTTCACCTTCTCCTTCTCCTTCTTCTACTTCTTCTGCTTTTCCCTCCAGACTTCACCTTCTCTTCACCTTCTTCTGCTTCTTCTGATTCACCCTCCAGACTTCACCTTCTCCTTCTCCTTCTTCTACTTCTTCTGATTCACCCTCCAGACTTCACCTTCTCCTTCTCCTTCTTCTGCTTCTTCTGATTCACCCTGCAGACTTCACCTTCTCCTTCTCCTTCTTCTACTTCTTCTGATTCACCCTCCAGACTTCACCTTCTCCTTCTCCTTCTTCTACTTCTTCTGATTCACCCTCCTGAATTCACATTCGCCTCCTCCTTCTTCTACTTCTTCTGCTTCTCCCTCCAGACTTCACCTTCTCCTTCTCCTTCTTCTACTTCTTCTGATTCACCCTCCAGACTTCACCTTCTCCTTCTCCTTCTTCTGCTTCTTCTGATTCACCCTCCAGACTTCAACTTCTCCTTCTCCTTCTTCTGCTTCTTCTGATTCACCCTCCAGACTTCACCTTCTCCTTCTCCTTCTTCTACATCTTCTGATTCACCCTCCAGACATCACCTTCTCCTTCTCCTTCTTCTGCTTCTTCTGATTCACCCTAATGACTTCACCTTCTCCTTCTGCTTCTTCTGCTTCTTCTGCTTCACCCTCCTGACTTCACCTTCTCCTTCTCCTTCTTCTCCTTCTTCTGATTCACCCTCCAGACTTCACCTTCTCCTTCTCCTTCTTCTGCTTCCTCTGATTCACCCTCCTGACTTCACCTTCTCCTTCTCCTTCTTCTACTTCTTCTGATTCACCCTCCTGACTTCACCTTCTCCTTCTCCTTCTTCTGCTTCCTCTGATTCACCCTCCTGACTTCACCTTCCCCTTCTCCTTCTTCTGCTTCTTCTGATTCACCCTCCAGACTTCACCTTCTCCTTCTCCTTCTTCTGCTTCCTCTGATTCACCCTCCTGACTTCACCTTCTCCTTCTCCTTCTTCTACTTCTTCTGATTCACCCTCCAGACTTCACCTTCTCCTTCTCCTTTTTCTGATTCACACTCCAGACTTCACCTTCTCCTTCTCCTTCTTCTGCTTCTTCTGATTCACCCTCCTGACTTCACCTTCTCCTTCTCCTTCTTCTACTTCTTCTGATTCACCCTCCTGACTTCACCTTCTCCTTCTTCTTCTTCTACTTCTTCTGCTTCACCCTCCTGACTTCACCTTCTCCTTCTCCTTCTTCTGCTTCTTCTGATTCACCCTCCAGACTTCACCTTCTCCTGCTCCTTCTTCTGCTTCTTCTGATTCACCCTCCTGACTTCACCTTCTACTTCTCCTTCTTCTGCTTCTTCTGATTCACCCTCCATACTTCACCTTCTCCTTCTCCTTCTTCTACTTCTTCTGATTCACCCTCCTGACTTCACCTTCTCCTTCTCCTTCTTCTACTTCTTCTGATTCACCCTCCTGACTTCACCTTCTCCTTCTCCTTCTTCTGCTTCCTCTGATTCACCCTACAGACTTCACCTTCTCCTTCTCCTTCGTCTACTTCTTCTGCTTCACCCTCCAGACTTCACCTTCTCCTTCTCCTTCTTCTGCTTCTTCTGATTCACCCTCCAGACTTCACCTTCGCCTTCTCCTTCTTCTGTTTCCTCTGATTCACCCTCCAGACTTCACCTTCTCCTTCTCCTTCTTCTACTTCTTCTGATTCATCCTCCAGACTTCACCTTCTCCTTCTCCTTCTTCTGCTTCTTCTGATTCACCCTCCTGACTTCACCTTCCCCTTCTCCTTCTTCTACTTCTTCTGATTCACCCTCCTGACTTCACCTTCTCCTTCTCCTTCTTCTGCTTCTTCTGATTCACCCTCCTGACTTCACCTTCCCCTTCTCCTTCTTCTACTTCTTCTGATTCACCCTCCTGACTTCACCTTCTCCTTCTCCTTCTTCTACTTCTTCTGCTTCACCCTCCTGACTTCGCCTTCTCCTTCTCCTTCTTCTGCTTCTTCTGATTCACCCTCCAGACTTCACCTTCTCCTTCTCCTTCTTCTACTTCTTCTGCTTTTCCCTCCAGACTTCACCTTCTCTTCACCTTCTTCTGCTTCTTCTGATTCACCCTCCAGACTTCACCTTCTCCTTCTCCTTCTTCTACTTCTTCTGATTCACCCTCCAGACTTCACCTTCTCCTTCTCCTTCTTCTGCTTCTTCTGATTCACCCTGCAGACTTCACCTTCTCCTTCTCCTTCTTCTACTTCTTCTGATTCACCCTCCAGACTTCACCTTCTCCTTCTCCTTCTTCTACTTCTTCTGATTCACCCTCCTGAATTCACATTCGCCTCCTCCTTCTTCTACTTCTTCTGCTTCTCCCTCCAGACTTCACCTTCTCCTTCTCCTTCTTCTACTTCTTCTGATTCACCCTCCAGACTTCACCTTCTCCTTCTCCTTCTTCTGCTTCTTCTGATTCACCCTCCAGACTTCAACTTCTCCTTCTCCTTCTTCTGCTTCTTCTGATTCACCCTCCAGACTTCACCTTCTCCTTCTCCTTCTTCTACATCTTCTGATTCACCCTCCAGACATCACCTTCTCCTTCTCCTTCTTCTGCTTCTTCTGATTCACCCTAATGACTTCACCTTCTCCTTCTGCTTCTTCTGCTTCTTCTGCTTCACCCTCCTGACTTCACCTTCTCCTTCTCCTTCTTCTCCTTCTTCTGATTCACCCTCCAGACTTCACCTTCTCCTTCTCCTTCTTCTGCTTCCTCTGATTCACCCTCCTGACTTCACCTTCTCCTTCTCCTTCTTCTACTTCTTCTGATTCACCCTCCTGACTTCACCTTCTCCTTCTCCTTCTTCTGCTTCCTCTGATTCACCCTCCTGACTTCACCTTCCCCTTCTCCTTCTTCTGCTTCTTCTGATTCACCCTCCAGACTTCACCTTCTCCTTCTCCTTCTTCTGCTTCCTCTGATTCACCCTCCTGACTTCACCTTCTCCTTCTCCTTCTTCTACTTCTTCTGATTCACCCTCCAGACTTCACCTTCTCCTTCTCCTTTTTCTGATTCACACTCCAGACTTCACCTTCTCCTTCTCCTTCTTCTGCTTCTTCTGATTCACCCTCCAGACTTCACCTTCTCCTTCTCCTTCTTCTGCTTCTTCTGATTCACCCTGCAGACTTCACCATCTCCTTCTCCTTCTTCTGCTTCTTCTGATTCACCCTCCAGACTTCACCTTCTCCTTCTCCTTCTTCTACTTCTTCTGATTCACCCTCCAGGCTTCAACTTCTCCTTCTCCTTCTTCTACTTCTTCTGATTCACCCTCCAGACTTCACCTTCTCCTTCTCCTTCTTCTGCTTCCTCTGATTCACCCTCCTGACTTCACCTTCTCCTTCTCCTTCTTCGACTTCTTCTGATTCACCCTCCAGACTTCACCTTCTCCTTCTCCTTCTTCCACTTCTTCTGATTCACCCTCCTGACTTCACCTTCTCCTTCTCCTTCTTCTACTTCTTCTGCTTCACCCTCCTGACTTCACCGTCTCCTTCTCCTTCTTCTGCTTCCTCTGATTCACCCTCCAGACTTCACCTTCTCCTTCTCCTTCTTCTACTTCTTCTGCTTCACCCTCCAGACTTCACCTTCTCCTTCTCCTTCTTCTACTTCTTCTGCTTCACCCTCCTGACTTCACCTTCTCCTTCTCCTTCTTCTGATTCCTCTGATTCACCCTCCAGACTTCACCTTCTCCTTTTCCTTCTTGTGCTTCTTCTGTCTCACCCTCCTGACTTCACCTTCTCCTTCTCCTTCTTCTGCTTCTTCTGATTCACCCTCCAGACTTCACCTTCTCCTTCTCCTTCTTGTCCATCTTCTGATTCACCCTCCTGACTTTACCTTCTCCTTCTCCTTCTTCTACTTCTTCTGCTTCACCCTCCTGACTTCACCTTCTCCTTCTCCTTCTTCTGTGTCCTCTGATTCACCCTCCAGACTTCACCTTCTCCTTCTCCTTCTTGTCCATCTTCTGATTCACCCTCCTGACTTCACCTTCTCCTTCTCCTTCTTCTACTTCTTCTGCTTCACCCTCCAGACTTCACTTTTCCTTCTCCTTCTTCTGCTTCTTCTGATTCACCCTCCAGACTTCACCTTCGCCTTCTCCTTCTTCTACTTCTTCTGATTCACCCTCCTGACTTCACCTTCTCCTTCTCCTTCTTCTACTTCTTCTGCTTCACCCTCCTGACTTCACCTTCTCCTTCTCCTTCTTCTGCTTCCTCTGATTCACCCTCCAGACTTCACCTTCTCCTTCTCCTTCTTCTGCTTGTTCTGTTTCACCCTCCAGACTTCACCTTCTCCTTCTCCTTCTTCTACTTCTTCTGATTCACCCTCCAGACTTCACCTTCTCCTTCTCCATCTTCTACTTCTTCTGATTCACCCTCCAGGCTTCACCTTCTCCTTCTCCTTCTTCTGCTTCTTCTGATTCACCCTCCTGACTTCACCTTCTCCTTCTCCTTCTTCTGCTTTTTCTGATGCACCCTCCTGACTTCACCTTCTCCTTCTCCTTCTTCTACTTCTTCTGCTTCACCCTCCTGACTTCACCTTCTCCTTCTCCTTCTTCTGCTTCCTCTGATTCACCCTCCAGACTTCACCTTCTCCTTCTCCTTCTTCTACTTCTTCTGATTCACCCTCCAGACTTCATCTTCTCCTTCTCCTTCTTCTGCTTCTTCTGATTCACCCTCCTGACTTCACCTTCTCCTTCTCCATCTTCTACTTCTTCTGATTCACCCTCCTGACTTCACCATCTCCTTCTCCTTCTTCTACTTCTTCTGCTTCACCCTCCTGACTTCACCTTCTCCTTCTCCTTCTTCTGCTTCTTCTGATTCACCCTCCAGACTTCACCTTCTCCTTCTCCTTCTTCTCATTCTTCTGCTTCTCCCTCCAGACTTCACCTTCTCCTTCTCCTCCTTCTGTTTCTTCTGATTCACCCTCCTGACTTCACCTTCTCCTTCTCCTTCTTGTGCTTCTTCTGACTCACCCTCCTGACTTCACCTTCTCCTTCTCCTTTTTCTGCTTCTTCTGATTCACCCTCCAGACTTCACCTTCTCCGTCTCCTTCTTCTACTTCTTCTGATTCACCCTCCTGACTTTACCTTCTCCTTCTCCTTCTTCTACTTCTTCTGCTTCACCCTCCTGACTTCACCTTCTCCTTCTCCTTCTTCTGTGTCCTCTGATTCACCCTCCAGACTTCATCTTCTCCTTCTCCTTCTTCTACTTCTTCTGCTTCACCCTCCAGACTTCACCTTTTCCTTCTCCTTCTGCTTCTTCTGATTCACCCTCCAGACTTCACCTTCGCCTTCTCCATCTTCTGCTTCCTCTGATTCACCCTCCAGACTTCACCTTCTCCTTCTCCTTCTTCTACGTCTTCTGATTCACCCTCCAGACTTCACCTTCTCCTTCTCCTTCTTCTGCTTCCTCTGATTCACCCTCCAGGCTTCACCTTCTCCTTCTCCTTCTTCTGCTTCTTCTGATTCACCCTCCAGACTTCACCTTCTCCTTCTCCTTCTTCTACCTCTTCTGATTCACCCTCCAGACTTTACCTTCTCCTTCTCCATCTTCTGCTTCTTCTGATTCACCCTCCAGTCTTCACCTTCGCCTTCTCCTTCTTCTACTTCTTCTGATTCACCCTCCTGACTTCACCTTCTCCTTCTCCTTCTTCTACTTCTTCTGCTTCACCCTCCTGACTTCACCTTCTCCTTCTCCTTCTTCTGCTCTCTCTGATTCACCCTCCAGACTTCACCTTCTCCTTCTCCTTCTTCTGCTTCTTCTGATTCAACCTCCAGACTTCACCTTCTCCTTCTCCTTCTGCTACTTCTTCTGATTCACCCTCCAGACTTCACCTTCTCCTTCTCCATCTTCTACTTCTTCTGATTCACCCTCCAGGCTTCACCTTCTACTTCTCCTTCTTCTGCTTCTTCTGATTCACCCTCCAGACTTCACCTTCTCCTTCTCCTTCGTCTACTTCTTCTGATTCACCCTCTAGACTTCACCTTCTCCTTCTCCTTCTTCTACTTCTTCTGATTCACCCTCCTGACTTCACCTTCGCCTCCTCCTTCTTCTACTTCTTCTGCTTCTCCCTCCAGACTTCACCTTCTCCTTCTCCTTCTTCTACTTCTTCTGATTCACCCTCCAGCCTTCACCTTCTCCTTCTCCTTCTTCTGCTTCTTCTGATTCACCCTCCTGACTTAACCTTCTCCTTCTCCTTCTTCTGCTTCTTCTGATTCACCCTCCAGACTTCACCTTCTCCTTCTTCTTCTTCTGCTTCTTCTGATTCACCCTCCAGACTTCACCTTCTCCTTCTCCTTCTTCTACATCTTCTGATTCACCCTCCAGACATCACCTTCTCCTTCTCCTTCTTCTACTTCTTCTGCTTCACCCTCCAGACTTCACCATCTCCTTCTCCTTCTTCTACTTCTTCTGCTTCACCCTCCAGACTTCACCTTCTCCTTCTCCTTCTTCTACTTCTTCTGCTTCACCCTCCTGACTTCACCTTCTCCTTCTCCTTCTTCTGCTTCCTCTGATTCACCCTCCAGACTTCACCTTCTCCTTCTCCTTCTTGTGCTTCTTCTGACTCACCCTCCTGACTACACCTTCTCCTTCTCCTTCATCTGCTTCTTCTGATTCATCCTCAAGACTTCACCTTCTCCTTCTCCTTCTTCTACTTCTTCTGATTCACCCTCCTGACTTTACCTTCTCCTTCTCCTTCTTCTACTTCTTCTGCTTCACCCTCCTGACTTCACCTTCTCCTTCTCCTTCTTCTGTGTCCTCTGATTCACCCTCCAGACTTCATCTTCTCATTCTCCTTCTTCTACTTCTTCTGCTTCACCCTCCAGACTTCACCTTTTCCTTCTCCTTCTTCTGCTTCTTCTGATTCACCCTCCAGACTTCTCCTTCGCCTTCTCCTTCTTCTACTTCTTCTGATTCACCCTCCTGACTTCACCTTCTCCTTCTCCTTCTTCTACTTCTTCTGCTTCACCCTCCTGACTTCACCTTCTCCTTCTCCTTCTTCTGCTTCCTCTGATTCACCCTCCAGACTTCACCTTCCCCTTCTCCTTCTTCTGCTTCTTCTGTTTCACCCTCCAGACTTCACCTTCACCTTCTCCTTCTTCTACTTCTTCTGATTCACATTCCAGACTTCACCTTCTCCTTCTCCATCTTCTACTTCTTCTGATTCACCCTCCAGGCTTCACCTTCTCCTTCTCCTTCTTCTACTTCTTCTGCTTCACCCTCCTGACTTCACCTTCTCCTTCTCCTTCTTCTACTTCTTCTGATTCACCCTCCAGACTTCACCTTTTCCTTCTCCTTCTTCTGCTTCTTCTGATTCACCATCCAGACTTCACCTTCGCCTTCTCCTTCTTCTACTTCTTCTGATTCACCCTCCAGACTTCACATTCTCCTTCTCCTTCTTCTACTTCTTCTGCTTCACACTCCTGACTTCACCTTCTCCTTATCCTTCTTCTGCTTCTTCTGATTCACCCTCCAGACTTCACCTTCTCCTTCTCCTTCTTCTACTCTTCTGCTTCTCCCTCCAGACTTCACCTTCTCCTTCTCCTTCTTGTGCTTCTTCTGACTCACCCTCCTGACTACACCTTCTCCTTCTCCTTCATCTGCTTCTTCTGATTCATCCTCAAGACTTCACCTTCTCCTTCTCCTTCTTCTACTTCTTCTGATTCACCCTCCTGACTTTACCTTCTCCTTCTCCTTCTTCTACTTCTTCTGCTTCACCCTCCTGACTTCACCTTCTCCTTCTCCTTCTTCTGTGTCCTCTGATTCACCCTCCAGACTTCATCTTCTCATTCTCCTTCTTCTACTTCTTCTGCTTCACCCTCCAGACTTCACCTTTTCCTTCTCCTTCTTCTGCTTCTTCTGATTCATCCTCAAGACTTCACCTTCTCCTTCTCCTTCTTCTACTTCTTCTGATTCACCCTCCTGACTTTACCTTCTCCTTCTCCTTCTTCTACTTCTTCTGCTTCACCCTCCTGACTTCACCTTCTCCTTCTCCTTCTTGTGTGTCCTCTGATTCACCCTCCAGACTTCATCTTCTCATTCTCCTTCTTCTACTTCTTCTGCTTCACCCTCCAGACTTCACCTTTTCCTTCTCCTTCTTCTGCTTTTTCTGATTCACCCTCCAGACTTCACCTTCTCCTTCTCCTTCTTCTGCTTCCTCTGATTCACCCTCCAGACTTCAACTTCTCCTTCTCCTTCTTCTGCTTCTTCTGATTCACCCTCCAGACTTCACCTTCTCCTTCTCCTTCTTCTACTTCTTCTGATTCACCCTCCAGACTTCACCTTCTCCTTCTCCTTCTTCTGCTTCTTCTGATTCACCATCCAGACTTCACCTTCGCCTTCTCCTTCTTCTACTTCTTCTGATTCACCCTCCAGACTTCACATTCTCCTTCTCCTTCTTCTACTTCTTCTGCTTCACACTCCTGACTTCACCTTCTCCTTATCCTTCTTCTGCTTCTTCTGATTCACCCTCCAGACTTCACCTTCTCCTTCTCCTTCTTCTACTCTTCTGCTTCTCCCTCCAGACTTCACCTTCTCCTTCTCCTTCTTCTGCTTCTTCTGATTCACCCTCCTGACTTCACCTTCTCCTTTTCCTTCTTCTACTTCTTCTGATTCACCCTCCTGACTTCACCTTCTCCTTCTCCTTCTTCTACTTCTTCTGATTCACCCTCCAGACTTCATCTTCTCCTTCTCCTTCTTCTGCTTCTTCTGATTCACCCTCCTGACTTCACCTTCTCCTTCTCCTTCTTCTACTTCTTCTGATTCACCCTCCTGACTTCACCTTCTCCTTCTCCTTCTTCTACTTCTTCTGCTTCACCCTCCTGACTTCACCTTCTCCTTCTCCTTCTTCTGCTTCTTCTGATTCACCCTCCAGACTTCACCTTCTCCTTCTCCTTCTTCTCCTTCTTCTGCTTCTCCCTCCAGACTTCACCTTCTCCTTCTCCTCCTTCTGCTTCTTCTGATTCACCCTCCTGACTTCACCTTCTCCTTCTCCTTCTTCTGCTTCTGCCGATTCACCCTCCATACTTCACCTTCTCCTTCTCCTTCTTCTACTTCTTCTGCTTCACCCTCCAGACTTCACCTTCTCCTTCTCCTTCTTCTACTTCTTCTGCTTCACCCTCCTGACTTCACCTTCTCCTTCTCCTTCTTCTGCTTCCTCTGATTCACCCTCCAGACTTCACCTTCTCCTTCTCCTTCTTGTGCTTCTTCTGACTCACCCTCCTGACTTCACCTTCTCCTTCTCCTTTTTCTGCTTCTTCTGATTCACCCTCCAGACTTCACCTTCTCCTTCTCCTTCTTCTACTTCTTCTGATTCACCCTCCTGACTTTACCTTCTCCTTCTCCTTCTTCTACTTCTTCTGCTTCACCCTCCTGACTTCACCTTCTCCTTCTCCTTCTTCTGTGTCTTCTGATTCACCCTCCAGACTTCATCTTCTCCTTCTCCTTCTTCTACTTCTTCTGCTTCACCCTCCAGACTTTACCTTTTCCTTCTCCTTCTTCTGCTTCTTCTGATTCACCCTCCAGACTTCACCTTCGCCTTCTCCATCTTCTCCTTCCTCTGATTCACCCTCCAGACTTCACCTTCTACTTCTCCTTCTTCTACGTCTTCTGATTCACCCTCCAGACTTCACCTTCTCCTTCTCCTTCTTCTGCTTCCTCTGATTCACCCTCCAGGCTTCACCTTCTCCTTCTCCTTCTTCTGCTTCTTCTGATTCACCCTCCAGACTTCACCTTCTCCTTCTCCTTCTTCTACCTCTTCTGATTCACCCTCCAGACTTTACCTTCTCCTTCTCCATCTTCTGCTTCTTCTGATTCACCCTCCAGTCTTCACCTTCGCCTTCTCCTTCTTCTACTTCTTCTGATTCACCCTCCTGACTTCACCTTCTCCTTCTCCTTCTTCTACTTCTTCTGCTTCACCCTCCTGACTTCACCTTCTCCTTCTCCTTCTTCTGCTTCCTCTGATTCACCCTCCAGGCTTCACCTTCTACTTCTCCCTCTTCTGCTTCTTCTGATTCACCCTCCAGACATCACCTTCTCCTTTTCCTTCGTCTACTTCTTCTGATTCACCCTCCAGACTTCACCTTCTCCTTCTCCTTCTTCTACTTCTTCTGATTCACCCTCCTGACTTCACCTTCGCCTCCTCCTTCTTCTACTTCTTCTGCTTCTCCCTCCAGACTTCACCTTCTCCTTCTCCTTCTTCTACTTCTTCTGATCCACCCTCCAGACTTCACCTTCTCCTTCTCCTTCTTCTACTTCTTCTGATTCTCCCTCCAGACTTCACCTTCTCCTTCTCCTTCTTCTACTTCTTCTGCTTCTCCCTCCAGACTTCACCTTCTCCTTCTCCTTCTTCTGCTTCTTCTGACTCACCCTCTTGACTTCACCTTCTCCTTCTCCTTCTTCTGCTTCTTCTGATTCACCCTCCAGACTTCACCTTCTCCTTCTCCTTCTTCTACTTCTTCTGATTCACCCCCCTGACTTTACCTTCTCCTTCTCCTTCTTCTACTTCTTCTGCTTCACCCTCCTGACTTCACCTTCTCCTTCTCCTTCTTCTGATACCTCTGATTCACCCTCCAGACTTCATCTTCTCCTTCTCCTTCTTCTACCTCTACTGATTCACCCTCCAGACTTTACCTTCTCCTTCTCCATCTTCTGCTTCTTCTGATTCACCCTCCAGACTTCACCTTCGCCTTCTCCATTTTCTACTTCTTCTGATTCACCCTCCTGACTTCACCTTCTCCTTCTCCTTCTTCTACTTCTTCTGCTTCACCCTCCAGACTTCACCTTCTCCGTCTCCTTCTTCTACTTCTTCTGCTTCACCCTCCTGACTTCACCTTCTCCTTCTCCTTCTTCTGCTTCCTCTGATTCACCCTCCAGACTTCACCTTCTCCTTCTCCTTCTTGTGCTTCTTCTGACTCACCCTCCTGACTTCACCTTCTCCTTCTCATTCTTCTGCTTCCTCTGATTCACCCTCCAGGCTTCACCTTCTCCTTCTCCATCTTCTGCTTCTTCTGATTCACCCTCCAGACTTCACCTTCTCCTTCTCCTTCTTCTACCTCTTCTGATTCACCCTCCAGACTTTACCTTCTCCTTCTCCATCTTCTGCTTCTTCTGATTCACCCTCCAGACTTCACCTTCGCCTTCTCCTTCTTCTACTTCTTCTGATTCACCCTCCTGACTTCACCTTCTCCTTCTCCTTCTTCTACTTCTTCTGCTTCACCCTCCTGACTTAACCTTCTCCTTCTCCTTCTTCTGCTTCCTCTGATTCACCCTCCAGACTTCATCTTCTTCTTCTCCTTCTTCTGCTTCTTCTGATTCACCCTCCAGACTTCACCTTCTCCTTCTCCTTCTTCTGCTTCTTCTGATTCACCCTCCAGACTTCACCTTCTCCTTCTCCTTCTTCTACTTCTTCTGATTCACCCTCCTGACTTCACCTTCTCCTTCTCCTTCTTCTACGTCTTCTGCTTCACCCTCCTGACTTCACCTTCTCCTTCTCCTTCTTCTGTGTCCTCTGATTCACCCTCCAGACTTCACCTTCTCCTTCTCCTTCTTCTACTTCTTCTGCTTCACTCTCCAGACTTCACCTTTTCCTTCTCCTTCTTCTGCTTCTTCTGATTCACCCTCCAGACTTCACCTTCGCCTTCTCCTTCTTCTACTTCTTCTGATTCACCCACCTGACTTTACCTTCTCCTTCTCCTTCTTCTGATTCACACTCCAGACTTCACCTTCTCCTTCTCCTTCTTCTGCTTCACCCTCCAGACTTCACCTCTCCTTCTCCTTCTTCTGCTTCTTCTGATTCACCCTCCAGACTTCACCTTCTCCTTCACCTTCTTCTGCTTCTTCTGATTCACCCTGCAGACTTCACCATCTCCTTCTCTTTCTTCTGCTTCTTCTGATTCACCCTCCAGACTTCACCTTCTCCTTCTCCTTCTTCTACTTCTTCTGATTCACCCTCCAGACTTCACCTTCTCCTTCTCCTTCTTCTACTTCTTCTGATTCATCCTCCAGACTTCACCTTCTCCTTCTCCTTCTTCTGCTTCCTCTGATTCACCCTCCTGACTTCACCTTCTCCTTCTCCTTCTTCGACTTCTTCTGATTCACCCACCAGACTTCACCTTCTCCTTCTCCTTCTTCTGGTTCTTCTGATTCACCCTCCAGACTTCACCTTCTCCTTCTCCTTCTTCTACTTCTTCTGCTTCACACTCCAGACTTCACCTTCTCCTTCTCCTTCTTCTCATTCTTCTGCTTCTCCCTCCAGACTTCACCTTCTCCTTCTCCTCCTTCTGTTTCTTCTGATTCACCCTCCTGACTTCACCTTCTCCTTCTCCTTCTTGTGCTTCTTCTGACTCACCCTCCTGACTTCACCTTCTCCTTCTCCTTTTTCTGCTTCTTCTGATTCACCCTCCAGACTTCACCTTCTCCGTCTCCTTCTTCTACTTCTTCTGATTCACCCTCCTGACTTTACCTTCTCCTTCTCCTTCTTCTACTTCTTCTGCTTCACCCTCCTGACTTCACCTTCTCCTTCTCCTTCTTCTGTGTCCTCTGATTCACCCTCCAGACTTCATCTTCTCCTTCTCCTTCTTCTACTTCTTCTGCTTCACCCTCCAGACTTCACCTTTTCCTTCTCCTTCTGCTTCTTCTGATTCACCCTCCAGACTTCACCTTCGCCTTCTCCATCTTCTGCTTCCTCTGATTCACCCTCCAGACTTCACCTTCTCCTTCTCCTTCTTCTACGTCTTCTGATTCACCCTCCAGACTTCACCTTCTCCTTCTCCTTCTTCTGCTTCCTCTGATTCACCCTCCAGGCTTCACCTTCTCCTTCTACTTCTTCTGCTTCTTCTGATTCACCCTCCAGACTTCACCTTCTCCTTCTCCTTCTTCTACCTCTTCTGATTCACCCTCCAGACTTTACCTTCTCCTTCTCCATCTTCTGCTTCTTCTGATTCACCCTCCAGTCTTCACCTTCGCCTTCTCCTTCTTCTACTTCTTCTGATTCACCCTCCTGACTTCACCTTCTCCTTCTCCTTCTTCTACTTCTTCTGCTTCACCCTCCTGACTTCACCTTCTCCTTCTCCTTCTTCTGCTCTCTCTGATTCACCCTCCAGACTTCACCTTCTCCTTCTCCTTCTTCTGCTTCTTCTGATTCAACCTCCAGACTTCACCTTCTCCTTCTCCTTCTGCTACTTCTTCTGATTCACCCTCCAGACTTCACCTTCTCCTTCTCCATCTTCTACTTCTTCTGATTCACCCTCCAGGCTTCACCTTCTACTTCTCCTTCTTCTGCTTCTTCTGATTCACCCTCCAGACTTCACCTTCTCCTTCTCCTTCGTCTACTTCTTCTGATTCACCCTCTAGACTTCACCTTCTCCTTCTCCTTCTTCTACTTCTTCTGATTCACCCTCCTGACTTCACCTTCGCCTCCTCCTTCTTCTACTTCTTCTGCTTCTCCCTCCAGACTTCACCTTCTCCTTCTCCTTCTTCTACTTCTTCTGATTCACCCTCCAGCCTTCACCTTCTCCTTCTCCTTCTTCTGCTTCTTCTGATTCACCCTCCTGACTTAACCTTCTCCTTCTCCTTCTTCTGCTTCTTCTGATTCACCCTCCAGACTTCACCTTCTCCTTCTTCTTCTTCTGCTTCTTCTGATTCACCCTCCAGACTTCACCTTCTCCTTCTCCTTCTTCTACATCTTCTGATTCACCCTCCAGACATCACCTTCTCCTTCTCCTTCTTCTACTTCTTCTGCTTCACCCTCCAGACTTCACCATCTCCTTCTCCTTCTTCTACTTCTTCTGCTTCACCCTCCAGACTTCACCTTCTCCTTCTCCTTCTTCTACTTCTTCTGCTTCACCCTCCTGACTTCACCTTCTCCTTCTCCTTCTTCTGCTTCCTCTGATTCACCCTCCAGACTTCACCTTCTCCTTCTCCTTCTTGTGCTTCTTCTGACTCACCCTCCTGACTACACCTTCTCCTTCTCCTTCATCTGCTTCTTCTGATTCATCCTCAAGACTTCACCTTCTCCTTCTCCTTCTTCTACTTCTTCTGATTCACCCTCCTGACTTTACCTTCTCCTTCTCCTTCTTCTACTTCTTCTGCTTCACCCTCCTGACTTCACCTTCTCCTTCTCCTTCTTCTGTGTCCTCTGATTCACCCTCCAGACTTCATCTTCTCATTCTCCTTCTTCTACTTCTTCTGCTTCACCCTCCAGACTTCACCTTTTCCTTCTCCTTCTTCTGCTTCTTCTGATTCACCCTCCAGACTTCTCCTTCGCCTTCTCCTTCTTCTACTTCTTCTGATTCACCCTCCTGACTTCACCTTCTCCTTCTCCTTCTTCTACTTCTTCTGCTTCACCCTCCTGACTTCACCTTCTCCTTCTCCTTCTTCTGCTTCCTCTGATTCACCCTCCAGACTTCACCTTCCCCTTCTCCTTCTTCTGCTTCTTCTGTTTCACCCTCCAGACTTCACCTTCACCTTCTCCTTCTTCTACTTCTTCTGATTCACATTCCAGACTTCACCTTCTCCTTCTCCATCTTCTACTTCTTCTGATTCACCCTCCAGGCTTCACCTTCTCCTTCTCCTTCTTCTACTTCTTCTGCTTCACCCTCCTGACTTCACCTTCTCCTTCTCCTTCTTCTACTTCTTCTGATTCACCCTCCAGACTTCACCTTTTCCTTCTCCTTCTTCTGCTTCTTCTGATTCACCATCCAGACTTCACCTTCGCCTTCTCCTTCTTCTACTTCTTCTGATTCACCCTCCAGACTTCACATTCTCCTTCTCCTTCTTCTACTTCTTCTGCTTCACACTCCTGACTTCACCTTCTCCTTATCCTTCTTCTGCTTCTTCTGATTCACCCTCCAGACTTCACCTTCTCCTTCTCCTTCTTCTACTCTTCTGCTTCTCCCTCCAGACTTCACCTTCTCCTTCTCCTTCTTGTGCTTCTTCTGACTCACCCTCCTGACTACACCTTCTCCTTCTCCTTCATCTGCTTCTTCTGATTCATCCTCAAGACTTCACCTTCTCCTTCTCCTTCTTCTACTTCTTCTGATTCACCCTCCTGACTTTACCTTCTCCTTCTCCTTCTTCTACTTCTTCTGCTTCACCCTCCTGACTTCACCTTCTCCTTCTCCTTCTTCTGTGTCCTCTGATTCACCCTCCAGACTTCATCTTCTCATTCTCCTTCTTCTACTTCTTCTGCTTCACCCTCCAGACTTCACCTTTTCCTTCTCCTTCTTCTGCTTCTTCTGATTCATCCTCAAGACTTCACCTTCTCCTTCTCCTTCTTCTACTTCTTCTGATTCACCCTCCTGACTTTACCTTCTCCTTCTCCTTCTTCTACTTCTTCTGCTTCACCCTCCTGACTTCACCTTCTCCTTCTCCTTCTTGTGTGTCCTCTGATTCACCCTCCAGACTTCATCTTCTCATTCTCCTTCTTCTACTTCTTCTGCTTCACCCTCCAGACTTCACCTTTTCCTTCTCCTTCTTCTGCTTTTTCTGATTCACCCTCCAGACTTCACCTTCTCCTTCTCCTTCTTCTGCTTCCTCTGATTCACCCTCCAGACTTCAACTTCTCCTTCTCCTTCTTCTGCTTCTTCTGATTCACCCTCCAGACTTCACCTTCTCCTTCTCCTTCTTCTACTTCTTCTGATTCACCCTCCAGACTTCACCTTCTCCTTCTCCTTCTTCTGCTTCTTCTGATTCACCATCCAGACTTCACCTTCGCCTTCTCCTTCTTCTACTTCTTCTGATTCACCCTCCAGACTTCACATTCTCCTTCTCCTTCTTCTACTTCTTCTGCTTCACACTCCTGACTTCACCTTCTCCTTATCCTTCTTCTGCTTCTTCTGATTCACCCTCCAGACTTCACCTTCTCCTTCTCCTTCTTCTACTCTTCTGCTTCTCCCTCCAGACTTCACCTTCTCCTTCTCCTTCTTCTGCTTCTTCTGATTCACCCTCCTGACTTCACCTTCTCCTTTTCCTTCTTCTACTTCTTCTGATTCACCCTCCTGACTTCACCTTCTCCTTCTCCTTCTTCTACTTCTTCTGATTCACCCTCCAGACTTCATCTTCTCCTTCTCCTTCTTCTGCTTCTTCTGATTCACCCTCCTGACTTCACCTTCTCCTTCTCCTTCTTCTACTTCTTCTGATTC
The DNA here is from genome assembly GCF_052327205.1 of Somniosus microcephalus. Lineage (NCBI taxonomy): Eukaryota > Metazoa > Chordata > Chondrichthyes > Squaliformes > Somniosidae > Somniosus > Somniosus microcephalus. The sequence continues at coordinate 346,419 of NW_028225435.1, read as the reverse complement.
ACCCTCCTGACTTCACCTTCTCCTTCTCCTTCTTCTACTTCTTCTGCTTCACCCTCCTGACTTCACCTTCTCCTTCTCCTTCTTCTGCTTCTTCTGATTCACCCTCCAGACTTCACCTTCTCCTTCTCCTTCTTCTCCTTCTTCTGCTTCTCCCTCCAGACTTCACCTTCTCCTTCTCCTCCTTCTGCTTCTTCTGATTCACCCTCCTGACTTCACCTTCTCCTTCTCCTTCTTCTGCTTCTGCCGATTCACCCTCCATACTTCACCTTCTCCTTCTCCTTCTTCTACTTCTTCTGCTTCACCCTCCAGACTTCACCTTCTCCTTCTCCTTCTTCTACTTCTTCTGCTTCACCCTCCTGACTTCACCTTCTCCTTCTCCTTCTTCTGCTTCCTCTGATTCACCCTCCAGACTTCACCTTCTCCTTCTCCTTCTTGTGCTTCTTCTGACTCACCCTCCTGACTTCACCTTCTCCTTCTCCTTTTTCTGCTTCTTCTGATTCACCCTCCAGACTTCACCTTCTCCTTCTCCTTCTTCTACTTCTTCTGATTCACCCTCCTGACTTTACCTTCTCCTTCTCCTTCTTCTACTTCTTCTGCTTCACCCTCCTGACTTCACCTTCTCCTTCTCCTTCTTCTGTGTCTTCTGATTCACCCTCCAGACTTCATCTTCTCCTTCTCCTTCTTCTACTTCTTCTGCTTCACCCTCCAGACTTTACCTTTTCCTTCTCCTTCTTCTGCTTCTTCTGATTCACCCTCCAGACTTCACCTTCGCCTTCTCCATCTTCTCCTTCCTCTGATTCACCCTCCAGACTTCACCTTCTACTTCTCCTTCTTCTACGTCTTCTGATTCACCCTCCAGACTTCACCTTCTCCTTCTCCTTCTTCTGCTTCCTCTGATTCACCCTCCAGGCTTCACCTTCTCCTTCTCCTTCTTCTGCTTCTTCTGATTCACCCTCCAGACTTCACCTTCTCCTTCTCCTTCTTCTACCTCTTCTGATTCACCCTCCAGACTTTACCTTCTCCTTCTCCATCTTCTGCTTCTTCTGATTCACCCTCCAGTCTTCACCTTCGCCTTCTCCTTCTTCTACTTCTTCTGATTCACCCTCCTGACTTCACCTTCTCCTTCTCCTTCTTCTACTTCTTCTGCTTCACCCTCATGACTTCACCTTCTCCTTCTCCTTCTTCTGCTTCCTCTGATTCACCCTCCAGGCTTCACCTTCTACTTCTCCCTCTTCTGCTTCTTCTGATTCACCCTCCAGACATCACCTTCTCCTTTTCCTTCGTCTACTTCTTCTGATTCACCCTCCAGACTTCACCTTCTCCTTCTCCTTCTTCTACTTCTTCTGATTCACCCTCCTGACTTCACCTTCGCCTCCTCCTTCTTCTACTTCTTCTGCTTCTCCCTCCAGACTTCACCTTCTCCTTCTCCTTCTTCTACTTCTTCTGATCCACCCTCCAGACTTCACCTTCTCCTTCTCCTTCTTCTACTTCTTCTGATTCTCCCTCCAGACTTCACCTTCTCCTTCTCCTTCTTCTACTTCTTCTGCTTCTCCCTCCAGACTTCACCTTCTCCTTCTCCTTCTTCTGCTTCTTCTGACTCACCCTCTTGACTTCACCTTCTCCTTCTCCTTCTTCTGCTTCTTCTGATTCACCCTCCAGACTTCACCTTCTCCTTCTCCTTCTTCTACTTCTTCTGATTCACCCCCCTGACTTTACCTTCTCCTTCTCCTTCTTCTACTTCTTCTGCTTCACCCTCCTGACTTCACCTTCTCCTTCTCCTTCTTCTGATACCTCTGATTCACCCTCCAGACTTCATCTTCTCCTTCTCCTTCTTCTACCTCTACTGATTCACCCTCCAGACTTTACCTTCTCCTTCTCCATCTTCTGCTTCTTCTGATTCACCCTCCAGACTTCACCTTCGCCTTCTCCATTTTCTACTTCTTCTGATTCACCCTCCTGACTTCACCTTCTCCTTCTCCTTCTTCTACTTCTTCTGCTTCACCCTCCAGACTTCACCTTCTCCGTCTCCTTCTTCTACTTCTTCTGCTTCACCCTCCTGACTTCACCTTCTCCTTCTCCTTCTTCTGCTTCCTCTGATTCACCCTCCAGACTTCACCTTCTCCTTCTCCTTCTTGTGCTTCTTCTGACTCACCCTCCTGACTTCACCTTCTCCTTCTCATTCTTCTGCTTCCTCTGATTCACCCTCCAGGCTTCACCTTCTCCTTCTCCATCTTCTGCTTCTTCTGATTCACCCTCCAGACTTCACCTTCTCCTTCTCCTTCTTCTACCTCTTCTGATTCACCCTCCAGACTTTACCTTCTCCTTCTCCATCTTCTGCTTCTTCTGATTCACCCTCCAGACTTCACCTTCGCCTTCTCCTTCTTCTACTTCTTCTGATTCACCCTCCTGACTTCACCTTCTCCTTCTCCTTCTTCTACTTCTTCTGCTTCACCCTCCTGACTTAACCTTCTCCTTCTCCTTCTTCTGCTTCCTCTGATTCACCCTCCAGACTTCATCTTCTTCTTCTCCTTCTTCTGCTTCTTCTGATTCACCCTCCAGACTTCACCTTCTCCTTCTCCTTCTTCTGCTTCTTCTGATTCACCCTCCAGACTTCACCTTCTCCTTCTCCTTCTTCTACTTCTTCTGATTCACCCTCCTGACTTCACCTTCTCCTTCTCCTTCTTCTACGTCTTCTGCTTCACCCTCCTGACTTCACCTTCTCCTTCTCCTTCTTCTGTGTCCTCTGATTCACCCTCCAGACTTCACCTTCTCCTTCTCCTTCTTCTACTTCTTCTGCTTCACTCTCCAGACTTCACCTTTTCCTTCTCCTTCTTCTGCTTCTTCTGATTCACCCTCCAGACTTCACCTTCGCCTTCTCCTTCTTCTACTTCTTCTGATTCACCCACCTGACTTTACCTTCTCCTTCTCCTTCTTCTGATTCACACTCCAGACTTCACCTTCTCCTTCTCCTTCTTCTGCTTCACCCTCCAGACTTCACCTCTCCTTCTCCTTCTTCTGCTTCTTCTGATTCACCCTCCAGACTTCACCTTCTCCTTCACCTTCTTCTGCTTCTTCTGATTCACCCTGCAGACTTCACCATCTCCTTCTCTTTCTTCTGCTTCTTCTGATTCACCCTCCAGACTTCACCTTCTCCTTCTCCTTCTTCTACTTCTTCTGATTCACCCTCCAGACTTCACCTTCTCCTTCTCCTTCTTCTACTTCTTCTGATTCATCCTCCAGACTTCACCTTCTCCTTCTCCTTCTTCTGCTTCCTCTGATTCACCCTCCTGACTTCACCTTCTCCTTCTCCTTCTTCGACTTCTTCTGATTCACCCACCAGACTTCACCTTCTCCTTCTCCTTCTTCTGGTTCTTCTGATTCACCCTCCAGACTTCACCTTCTCCTTCTCCTTCTTCTGCTTCTTCTGATTCACCCTCCAGACTTCACCTTCTCCTTCTCCTTCTTCTACTTCTTCTGCTTCACACTCCAGACTTCACCTTCTCCTTCTCCTTCTTCTGCTTCTTCTGATTCACCCTCCTGACTTCACCTTCTCCTTCTCCTTCTTCTGCTTCTTCTGATTCACCCTCCATACTTCACATTCTCCTTCTCCTTCTTCAACTTCTTCTGATTCACCCTCCAGACTTCACCTTCTCCTTCTCCTTCTTCTGCTTCTTCTGATTCACCCTCCTGACTTCACCTTCTCCTTCTCCTTCTTCTACTTCTTGTGATTCACCCTCCTGACTTCACCTTCTCCTTCTTCTTCTTCTACTTCTTCTGCTTCACCCTCCTGACTTCACCTTCTCCTTCTCCTTCTTCTGCTTCTTCTGATTCACCCTCCAGAATTCACCTTCTCCTTCTCCTCCTTCTACTTCTTCTGCTTCTCCCTCCGGACTTCACCTTCTCCTTCTCCTTCTTCTGCTTCTTCTGATTCACCCTCCTGACTTCACCTTCTCCTTCTCCTTCTTCTGCTTCTTCTGATTCACACTCCAGACATCACCATCTCCTTCTCCTTCTTCTGCTTCTTCTGATTCACCCTCCAGACTTCACCTTCTCCTTCTCCTTCTTCTGCTTCTTCTGATTCACCCTCCAGACTTCACCTTCTCCTTCTCCTTCTTCTGCTTCTTCTGATTCACCCTCCAGACTTCACCTTCTCCTTCTCCTTCTTCTGCTTCTTCTGATTCACCCTCCAGACTTCACCTTCTCCTTCTCCTTCTTCTACTTCTTCTGATTCACCCTCCAGACTTCACCTTCTCCTTCTCCTTCTTCTGCTTCTTCTGCTTCACCCTCCAGACTTCACCTTCTCCATCTCCTTCTTCTGCTTCTTCTGCTTCACCCTCCTGACTTCACCTTCTCCTTCTCCTTCTTCAACTTCTTCTGATTCACCCTCCAGACTTCACCTTCTCCTTCTCCTTCTACTGCTTCTTCTGCTTCACCCTCCAGACTTCACCTTCTCCTTCTCCTTCTTCTGTTTTTCTGCTTCGCCCTCCAGACTTCACCTTCTCCTTCTCCTTCTTCTGCTTCTTCTGCTTCACCCTTTAGACTTCACCTTCTCCTTCTCCTTGTTCTGCTTCTTCTGCTTCACCCTCCTGACTTCACCTTCTCCTTCTCCTTCTTCTACTTCTTCTGATTCACCCTCCAGACTTCACCTTCTCCTTCTCCTTCTTCTGCTTCTTCTGCTTCACCCTCCAGACTTCACCTTCTCCTTCTCCTTCTTCTGCTTCTTCTGCTGCGCCCTCCAGACTTCACCTTCTCCTTCTCCTTCTTCTGCTTCTTCTGCTTCACCCTCCTGACTTCACCTTCTCCTTCTCCTTCTTCTTCTTCTTCTGCTTCACCCCCCTGACTTCACCTTCTCCTTCTCCTTCTTTTGCTTCTTCTGATTCACCCTCCTAACTTCACCTTCTCCTTCTCCTTCTTCTGCTTCTTCTGATTCACCCTCCTGACTTCACCTTCTCCTTCTCCTTCTTCTGCTTCTTCTGATTCACCCTCCAGACTTCACCTTCTCCTTCTCCTTCTTCTGCTTCTTCTGATTCACCCTCCAGACTTAACTTTCTCCTTCTCCTTCTTCTGCTTCTTCTGATTCACCCTCCAGACCTCACCTTCTCCTTCTCCTTCTTCTACTTTTTCTGATTCACCCTCCAGACTTCATCTTCTCCTTCTCCTTCTTCTGCTTCTTCTGATTCACCCTCCAGACTTCACCTTCTCCTTCTCCTTCTTCTGCTTCTTCTGATTCACCCTCCAGACTTCACCTTCTCCTTCTCCTTCTTCTACTTCTTCTGATTCACCCTCCAGACTTCACCTTCTCCTTCTCCTTCTTCTACTTCTTCTGATTCACCCTCCAGTCTTCACCTTCTCCTTCTCCTTCTTCTGGTTCTTCTGCTTCACCCTCCAGACTTCACCTTCTCCTTCTCTTTCTTCTGCTTCTTCTGATTCACCCTCCAGACTTCACCTTCTCCTTCTTCTGATTCTTCTGATTCACCCTCCAGACTTCACCTTCTCCTTCTGCTTCTTCTGCTTCTTCTGATTCACCCTCCTGACTTCACCTACTCCTTCTCCTTCTTCTACTTCTTCTGATTCACCCTCCTGACTTCACCTTCTCCTTCTCCTTCTTCTACTTCTCCTGCTTCACCCTCCAGAGTTCACCTTCTCCTTCTCCTTCTTCTACTTCTTCTGATTCACCCTCCAGACTTCACCTTCTCCTTCTCCTTCTTATGCCTCTTCTGATTCACCCTCCAGACTTCACCTTCTCCTTCTCCGTATTCAGCTTCTTCTGATTCACCCTCCAGACTTCTCCTTCTCCTTCTCCTTCTTCTGCTTCTTCTGATTGACCCTCCAGACTTCACCTTCTCCTTCTCCTTCTTCTGCTTCTCCTGATTCACCCTCCAGACTTCACCTTCTCCTTCTCCTTCTTCTACTTCTTCTGATTCACCCTCCAGACTTCATCTTCTCCTTCTCCTTCTTCTGCTTCTTCTGATTCACCCTCCAGACTTTACCTTCTCCTTCTCCTTCTTCTGCTTCTTCTGATTCACCCTCCAGACTTCATCTTCTCCTTCTCCTTCTTCTACTTCTTCTGATTCACCCTCCAGACTTCACCTTCTCCTTCTCCTTCTTCTACTTCTTCCGATTCACCCTCCAGACTTCACCTTCTCCTTCTCCTTCTTCTGCTTCTTCTGCTTCACCCTCCAGACTTCACCTTCTCCTTCTCCTTCTTCTGCTTCTTCTGCTGCGCCCTCCAGACTTCACCTTCTCCTTCTCCTTCTTTTGCTTCTTCTGATTCACCCTCCTAACTTCACCTTCTCCTTCTCCTTCTTCTGCTTCTTCTGATTCACTCTCCTGACTTCACCTTCTCCTTCACCTTCTTCTGCTTCTTCTGATTCACCATCCAGACTTCACCTTCTCCTTCTCCTTCTTCTGCTTCTTCTGATTCACCCTCCAGACTTCACTTTCTCCTTCTCCTTCTTCTGCTTCTTCTGATTCACCCTCCAGACCTCACCTTCTCCTTCTCCTTCTTCTAATTCTTCTGATTCACCCTCCAGACTTCATCTTCTCCTTCTCCTTCTTCTGCTTCTTCTGATTCACCCTCCAGACTTCACCTTCTCCTTCTCCTTCTTCTGCTTCTTCTGCTTCACCCTCCAGACTTCACCTTCTCCTTCTCCTTCTTCTGCTTCTTCTGCTGCGCCCTCCAGACTTCACCTTCTCCTTCTCCTTCTTCTACTTCTTCTGATTTACCCTCCAGTCTTCACCTTCTCCTTCTCCTTCTTCTGCTTCTTCTGCTTCACCCTCCAGACTTCACCTTCTCCTTCTCTTTCTTCTGCTTCTTCTGATTCACCCTCCAGACTTCACCTTCTCCTTCTCCTTCTTCTGATTCTTCTGATTCACCCTCCAGACTTCACCTTCTCCATCTCCTTCTTCTGCTTCTTCTGATTCACCCTCCTGACTTCACCTTCTCCTTCTCCTTCTTCTACTTCTTCTGATTCACCCTCCTGACTTCACCTTCTCCTTCTCCTTCTTCTACTTCTTCTGCTTCACCCTCCAGACTTCAGCTTCTCCTTCTCCTTCTTCTACTTCTGCTGATTCACCCTCCAGACTTCACCTTCTCCTTCTCCTTCTTCTGCTTCTTCTGATTCACCCTCCAGACTTCACCTTCTCCTTCTCCTTCTTCTGCTTCTTCTGATTCACCCTCCTGACTTCACCTTCTCCTTCTCCTTCTTCTGCTTCTTCTGATTCACCCTCCAGACTTCACCTTCTCCTTCTCCTTCTTCTACTTCTTCTGATTCACCCTCCAGACTTCACCTTCTCATTCTCCTTCCTCTGCTTCTTCTGATTCACCCTCCAGACTTCACCTTCTCCTTCTCCTTCTTCTGCTTCTTCTGATTCACCCTCCAGACTTCAACTTCTCCTTCTCCTTCTTCTGCTTCTTCTGATTCACCCTCCAGACTTCACCTTCTCCTTCTTCTACATCTTCTGATTCACCCTCCAGACTTCACCTTCTCCTTCTCCTTCTGCTTCTTCTGATTCACCCTCCAGACTTCACCTTCTCCTTCTCCTTCGTCTGTTTTTCTGATTCACCCTCCAGACTTCACCTTTTCCTTCTCCTTCTTCTGCTTCTTCTGATTCACCCTCCAGACTTCTCCTTCGTCTTCTCCTTCTTCTACTTCTTCTGATTCACCCTCCTGACTGCACCTTCTCCTTCTCCTTCTTCTGCTTCCTCTGATTCACCCTCCAGACTTCACCTTCCCCTTCTCCTTCTTCTGCTTCTTCTGTTTCACCCTCCAGACTTCACCTTCTCCTTCTCCTTCTTCTACTTCTTCTGCTTCACCCTCCTGACTTCACCTTCTCCTTCTCCTTCTTCTGCTTCCTCTGATTCACCCTCCAGACTTCACCTTCCCCTTCTCCTTCTTCTGCTTCTTCTGTTTCACCCTCCAGACTTCACCTTCTCCTTCTCCTTCTTCTACTTCTTCTGATTCACATTCCAGACTTCACCTTCTCCTTCTCCATCTTCTACTTCTTCTGATTCACCCTCCAGGCTTCACCTTCTCCTTCTCCTTCTTCTGCTTCTTCTGATTCACCCTCCTGACTTCACCTTCTCCTTCTTCTTCTTCTGCTTTTTCTGATTCACCCTCCAGACTTCACCTTCTCCTTCTCCTTCTTCTGCTTCTCCTGATACACCATCCAGACTTCACCTTCGCCTTCTCCTTCTTCTACTTCTTCTGATTCACCCTCCAGACTTCACCTTCTCCTTCTCCTTCTTCTACTTCTTCTGCTTCACACTCCTGACTTCACCTTCTCCTTATCCTTCTTCTGCTTCTTCTGATTCACCCTCCAGACTTCACCTTCTCCTTCTCCTTCTTCTACTCTTCTGCTTCTCCCTCCAGACTTCACCTTCTCCTTCTCCTTCTTCTGCTTCTTCTGATTCACCCTCCTGACTTCACCTTCTCCTTCTCCTTCTTCTGCTTCTTCTGATTCACCCTCCATACTTCACCTTCTCCTTCTCCTTCTTCTACTTCTTCTGATTCACCCTCCTGACTTCACCTTCTCCTTCTCCTTCTTCTACTTCTTCTGATTCACCCTCCAGACTTCATCTTCTCCTTCTCCTTCTTCTGCTTCTTCTGATTCACCCTCCTGACTTCACCTTCTCCTTCTCCTTCTTCTACTTCTTCTGATTCACCCTCCTGACTTCACCTTCTCCTTCTCCTTCTTCTACTTCTTCTGCTTCACCCTCCTGACTTCACCTTCTCCTTCTCCTTCTTCTGCTTCTTCTGATTCACCCTCCAGACTTCACCTTCTCCTTCTCCTTCTTGTGCTTCTTCTGACTCACCCTCCTGACTTCACCTTCTCCTTCTCCTTTTTCTGCTTCTTCTGATTCACCCTCCAGACTTCACCTTCTCCTTCTCCTTCTTCTACTTCTTCTGATTCACCCTCCTGACTTTACCTTCTCCTTCTCCTTCTTCGACTTCTTCTGCTTCACCCTCCTGACTTCACCTTCTCCTTCTCCTTCTTCTGTGTCTTCTGATTCACCCTCCAGACTTCATCTTCTCCTTCTCCTTCTTCTACTTCTTCTGATTCACCCTCCTGACTTCACCTTCGCCTCCTCCTTCTTCTACTTCTTCTGCTTCTCCCTCCAGACTTCACCTTCTCCTTCTCCTTCTTCTACTTCTTCTGATCCACCCTCCAGACTTCACCTTCTACTTCTCCTTCTTCTGCTTCTTCTGATTCACCCTCCTGACTTAACCTTCTCCTTCTCCTTCTTCTGCTTCTTCTGATTCACCCTCCAGACTTCACCTTCTCCTTCTCCTTCTTCTGCTTCTTCTGATTCACCCTCCAGACTTCACCTTCTCCTTCTCCTTCTTCTACATCTTCTGATTCACCCTCCAGACATCACCTTCTCCTTCTCCTTCCTCTGCTTCTTCTGATTCACCCTCCTGACTTCACCTTCTCCTTCTCCTTCTTCTGCTTCCTCTGATTCACCCTCCAGACTTCACCTTCTCCTTCTCCTTCTTCTGCTTCTTCTGATTCACCCTCCAGACTTCACCTTCTGCTTCTCCTTCTTCTACTTCTTCTGATTCACCCTCCAGACTTCACATTCTCCTTCTCCATCTTCTACTTCTTCTGATTCACCCTCCAGACTTCACCTTCTACTTCTCCTTCTTCTGCTTCTTCTGATTCACCCTCCAGACTTCACCTTCTCCTTCTCCTTCGTCTACTTCTTCTGATTCACACTCCAGACTTCACCTTCTCCTTCTCCTTATTCTGCTTCTTCTGATTCACCCTCCAGACTTCACCTTCTCCTTCTCCTTCTTCTACATCTTCTGATTCACCCTCCAGACATCACCTTCTCCTTCTCCTTCCTCTGCTTCTTCTGATTCACCCTCCTGACTTCACCTTCTCCTTCTGCTTCTTCTGCTTCACCCTCCTGACTTCACCTTCTCCTTCTCCTTCTTCTCCTTCTTCTGATTCACCCTCCAGACTTCACCTTCTCCTTCTCCTTCTTCTGCTTCCTCTGATTCACCTTCCTGACTTCACCTTCTCCTTCTCCTTCTTCTACTTCTTCTGATTCACCCTCCTGACTTCACCTTCTCCTTCTCCTTCTTTTGCTTCTTCTGATTCACCCTCCAGACTTCACCTTCTCCTTCTCCTTCTTCTGATTCACACTCCAGACTTCACCTTCTCCTTCTCCTTCTTCTGCTTCTTCTGATTCACCCTCCAGACTTCACCTTCTCCTTCTCCTTCTTCTGCTTCTTCTGATTCACCCTCCAGACTTCACCTTCTGCTTCTCCTTCTTCTGCTTCTTCTGATTCACCCTCCAGACTTCACCATCTCCTTCTCCTTCCTCTGCTTCTTCTGATTCACCCTCCAGACTTCACCTTCTCCTTCTCCTTCTTCTAATTCTTCTGATTCACCCTCCAGACTTCACCTTCTCCTTCTCCTTCTTCTACTTCTTCTGATTCACCCTTCAGACTTCACCTTCTCCTTCTGCTTCTTCTGCTTCCTCTGATTCACCCTCCTGACTTCACCTTCTCCTTCTCCTTCTTCGACTTCTTCTGATTCACCCTCCAGACCTCACCTTCTCCTTCTCCTTCTTCTACTTCTTCTGATTCACCCTCCTGACTTCACATTCTCCTTCTCCTTCTTCTACTTCTTCTGCTTCACCCTCCTTACTTCACGGTCTCCTTCTCCTTCTTCTGCTTCCTCTGATTCACCCTCCAGACTTCACCTTCTCCTTCTCCTTCTTCTACTTCTTCTGCTTCACCCTCCAGACTTCACCTTCTCCGTCTCCTTCTTCTACTTCTTCTGCTTCACCCTCCTGACTTCACCTTCTACTTCTCCTTCTTCTGCTTCCTCTGATTCACCCTCCAGACTTCACCTTCTCCTTCTCCTTCTTGTGCTTCTTCTGACTCACCCTCCTGACTTCACCTTCTCCTTCTCCTTCTTCTGCTTCCTCTGATTCACCCTCCAGACTTCACCTTCTCCTTCTTCTGCTTCTTCTGATTCACCCTCCAGACTTCACCTTCTCCTTCTCCTTCTTCTACCTCTTCTGATTCACCCTCCAGACTTTACCTTCTCCTTCTCCATCTTCTGCTTCTTCTGATACACCCTCCAGACTTCACCTTCGCCTTCTCCTTCTTCTACTTCTTCTGATTCACCCTCCTGACTTCACCTTCTCCTTCTCCTTCTTCTATGTCCTCTGATTCACCCTCCAGACTTCACCTTCTCCTTCTCCTTCTTCTACTTCTTCTGCTTCACTCTCCAGACTTCACCTTTTCCTTCTCCTTCTTCTGCTTCTTCTGATTCACCCTCCAGACTTCACCTTCGCCTTCTCCTTCTTCTGCTTCCTCTGATTCACCCTCCAGACTTCAACTTCTCCTTCTCCTTCTTCTACTTCTTCTGATTCACCCTCCAGACTTCACCTTCTCCTTCTCCTTCTTCTGCTTCCTCTGTTTCACCCTCCAGACTTCAACTTCTCCTTCTCCTTCTTCTGCTTCTTCTGATTCACCCTCCAGACTTCACCTTCTCCTTCTCCTTCTTTTGCTTCTTCTGATTCACCCTCCTAACTTCACCTTCTCCTTCTCCTTCTTCTGCTTCTTCTGATTCACTCTCCTGACTTCACCTTCTCCTTCACCTTCTTCTGCTTCTTCTGATTCACCATCCAGACTTCACCTTCTCCTTCTCCTTCTTCTGCTTCTTCTGATTCACCCTCCAGACTTCACTTTCTCCTTCTCCTTCTTCTGCTTCTTCTGATTCACCCTCCAGACCTCACCTTCTCCTTCTCCTTCTTCTAATTCTTCTGATTCACCCTCCAGACTTCATCTTCTCCTTCTCCTTCTTCTGCTTCTTCTGATTCACCCTCCAGACTTCACCTTCTCCTTCTCCTTCTTCTGCTTCTTCTGCTTCACCCTCCAGACTTCACCTTCTCCTTCTCCTTCTTCTGCTTCTTCTGCTGCGCCCTCCAGACTTCACCTTCTCCTTCTCCTTCTTCTACTTCTTCTGATTTACCCTCCAGTCTTCACCTTCTCCTTCTCCTTCTTCTGCTTCTTCTGCTTCACCCTCCAGACTTCACCTTCTCCTTCTCTTTCTTCTGCTTCTTCTGATTCACCCTCCAGACTTCACCTTCTCCTTCTCCTTCTTCTGATTCTTCTGATTCACCCTCCAGACTTCACCTTCTCCATCTCCTTCTTCTGCTTCTTCTGATTCACCCTCCTGACTTCACCTTCTCCTTCTCCTTCTTCTACTTCTTCTGATTCACCCTCCTGACTTCACCTTCTCCTTCTCCTTCTTCTACTTCTTCTGCTTCACCCTCCAGACTTCAGCTTCTCCTTCTCCTTCTTCTACTTCTGCTGATTCACCCTCCAGACTTCACCTTCTCCTTCTCCTTCTTCTGCTTCTTCTGATTCACCCTCCAGACTTCACCTTCTCCTTCTCCTTCTTCTGCTTCTTCTGATTCACCCTCCTGACTTCACCTTCTCCTTCTCCTTCTTCTGCTTCTTCTGATTCACCCTCCAGACTTCACCTTCTCCTTCTCCTTCTTCTACTTCTTCTGATTCACCCTCCAGACTTCACCTTCTCATTCTCCTTCCTCTGCTTCTTCTGATTCACCCTCCAGACTTCACCTTCTCCTTCTCCTTCTTCTGCTTCTTCTGATTCACCCTCCAGACTTCAACTTCTCCTTCTCCTTCTTCTGCTTCTTCTGATTCACCCTCCAGACTTCACCTTCTCCTTCTTCTACATCTTCTGATTCACCCTCCAGACTTCACCTTCTCCTTCTCCTTCTGCTTCTTCTGATTCACCCTCCAGACTTCACCTTCTCCTTCTCCTTCGTCTATTTTTCTGATTCACCCTCCAGACTTCACCTTTTCCTTCTCCTTCTTCTGCTTCTTCTGATTCACCCTCCAGACTTCTCCTTCGTCTTCTCCTTCTTCTACTTCTTCTGATTCACCCTCCTGACTTCACCTTCTCCTTCTCCTTCTTCTGCTTCCTCTGATTCACCCTCCAGACTTCACCTTCCCCTTCTCCTTCTTCTGCTTCTTCTGTTTCACCCTCCAGACTTCACCTTCTCCTTCTCCTTCTTCTACTTCTTCTGCTTCACCCTCCTGACTTCACCTTCTCCTTCTCCTTCTTCTGCTTCCTCTGATTCACCCTCCAGACTTCACCTTCCCCTTCTCCTTCTTCTGCTTCTTCTGTTTCACCCTCCAGACTTCACCTTCTCCTTCTCCTTCTTCTACTTCTTCTGATTCACATTCCAGACTTCACCTTCTCCTTCTCCATCTTCTACTTCTTCTGATTCACCCTCCAGGCTTCACCTTCTCCTTCTCCTTCTTCTGCTTCTTCTGATTCACCCTCCTGACTTCACCTTCTCCTTCTTCTTCTTCTGCTTTTTCTGATTCACCCTCCAGACTTCACCTTCTCCTTCTCCTTCTTCTGCTTCTTCTGATTCACCATCCAGACTTCTCCTTCGCCTTCTCCTTCTTCTACTTCTTCTGATTCACCCTCCAGACTTCACCTTCTCCTTCTCCTTCTTCTACTTCTTCTGCTTCACACTCCTGACTTCACCTTCTCCTTATCCTTCTTCTGCTTCTTCTGATTCACCCTCCAGACTTCACCTTCTCCTTCTCCTTCTTCTACTCTTCTGCTTCTCCCTCCAGACTTCACCTTCTCCTTCTCCTTCTTCTGCTTCTTCTGATTCACCCTCCTGACTTCACCTTCTCCTTCTCCTTCTTCTGCTTCTTCTGATTCACCCTCCATACTTCACCTTCTCCTTCTCCTTCTTCTACTTCTTCTGATTCACCCTCCTGACTTCACCTTCTCCTTCTCCTTCTTCTACTTCTTCTGATTCACCCTCCAGACTTCATCTTCTCCTTCTCCTTCTTCTGCTTCTTCTGATTCACCCTCCTGACTTCACCTTCTCCTTCTCCTTCTTCTACTTCTTCTGATTCACCCTCCTGACTTCACCTTCTCCTTCTCCTTCTTCTACTTCTTCTGCTTCACCCTCCTGACTTCACCTTCTCCTTCTCCTTCTTCTGCTTCTTCTGATTCACCCTCCAGACTTCACCTTCTCCTTCTCCTTCTTGTGCTTCTTCTGACTCACCCTCCTGACTTCACCTTCTCCTTCTCCTTTTTCTGCTTCTTCTGATTCACCCTCCAGACTTCACCTTCTCCTTCTCCTTCTTCTACTTCTTCTGATTCACCCTCCTGACTTTACCTTCTCCTTCTCCTTCTTCGACTTCTTCTGCTTCACCCTCCTGACTTCACCTTCTCCTTCTCCTTCTTCTGTGTCTTCTGATTCACCCTCCAGACTTCATCTTCTCCTTCTCCTTCTTCTACTTCTTCTGATTCACCCTCCTGACTTCACCTTCGCCTCCTCCTTCTTCTACTTCTTCTGCTTCTCCCTCCAGACTTCACCTTCTCCTTCTCCTTCTTCTACTTCTTCTGATCCACCCTCCAGACTTCACCTTCTACTTCTCCTTCTTCTGCTTCTTCTGATTCACCCTCCTGACTTAACCTTCTCCTTCTCCTTCTTCTGCTTCTTCTGATTCACCCTCCAGACTTCACCTTCTCCTTCTCCTTCTTCTGCTTCTTCTGATTCACCCTCCAGACTTCACCTTCTCCTTCTCCTTCTTCTACATCTTCTGATTCACCCTCCAGACATCGCCTTCTCCTTCTCCTTCCTCTGCTTCTTCTGATTCACCCTCCTGACTTCACCTCCTCCTTCTCCTTCTTCTGCTTCCTCTGATTCACCCTCCAGACTTCACCTTCTCCTTCTCCTTCTTCTGCTTCTTCTGATTCACCCTCCAGACTTCACCTTCTGCTTCTCCTTCTTCTACTTCTTCTGATTCACCCTCCAGACTTCACATTCTCCTTCTCCATCTTCTACTTCTTCTGATTCACCCTCCAGACTTCACCTTCTACTTCTCCTTCTTCTGCTTCTTCTGATTCACCCTCCAGACTTCACCTTCTCCTTCTCCTTCGTCTACTTCTTCTGATTCACACTCCAGACTTCACCTTCTCCTTCTCCTTATTCTGCTTCTTCTGATTCACCCTCCAGACTTCACCTTCTCCTTCTCCTTCTTCTACATCTTCTGATTCACCCTCCAGACATCACCTTCTCCTTCTCCTTCCTCTGCTTCTTCTGATTCACCCTCCTGACTTCACCTTCTCCTTCTGCTTCTTCTGCTTCACCCTCCTGACTTCACCTTCTCCTTCTCCTTCTTCTCCTTCTTCTGATTCACCCTCCAGACTTCACCTTCTCCTTCTCCTTCTTCTGCTTCCTCTGATTCACCTTCCTGACTTCACCTTCTCCTTCTCCTTCTTCTACTTCTTCTGATTCACCCTCCTGACTTCACCTTCTCCTTCTCCTTCTTCTGCTTCTTCTGATTCACCCTCCAGACTTCACCTTCTCCTTCTCCTTCTTCTGATTCACACTCCAGACTTCACCTTCTCCTTCTCCTTCTTCTGCTTCTTCTGATTCACCCTCCAGACTTCACCTTCTCCTTCTCCTTCTTCTGCTTCTTCTGATTCACCCTCCAGACTTCACCTTCTGCTTCTCCTTCTTCTGCTTCTTCTGATTCACCCTCCAGACTTCACCATCTCCTTCTCCTTCCTCTGCTTCTTCTGATTCACCCTCCAGACTTCACCTTCTCCTTCTCCTTCTTCTAATTCTTCTGATTCACCCTCCAGACTTCACCTTCTCCTTCTCCTTCTTCTACTTCTTCTGATTCACCCTTCAGACTTCACCTTCTCCTTCTGCTTCTTCTGCTTCCTCTGATTCACCCTCCTGACTTCACCTTCTCCTTCTCCTTCTTCGACTTCTTCTGATTCACCCTCCAGACCTCACCTTCTCCTTCTCCTTCTTCTACTTCTTCTGATTCACCCTCCTGACTTCACATTCTCCTTCTCCTTCTTCTACTTCTTCTGCTTCACCCTCCTTACTTCACGGTCTCCTTCTCCTTCTTCTGCTTCCTCTGATTCACCCTCCAGACTTCACCTTCTCCTTCTCCTTCTTCTACTTCTTCTGCTTCACCCTCCAGACTTCACCTTCTCCGTCTCCTTCTTCTACTTCTTCTGCTTCACCCTCCTGACTTCACCTTCTACTTCTCCTTCTTCTGCTTCCTCTGATTCACCCTCCAGACTTCACCTTCTCCTTCTCCTTCTTGTGCTTCTTCTGACTCACCCTCCTGACTTCACCTTCTCCTTCTCCTTCTTCTGCTTCCTCTGATTCACCCTCCAGACTTCACCTTCTCCTTCTCCTTCTTCTGCTTCTTCTGATTCACCCTCCAGACTTCACCTTCTCCTTCTCCTTCTTCTACCTCTTCTGATTCACCCTCCAGACTTTACCTTCTCCTTCTCCATCTTCTGCTTCTTCTGATACACCCTCCAGACTTCACCTTCGCCTTCTCCTTCTTCTACTTCTTCTGATTCACCCTCCTGACTTCACCTTCTCCTTCTCCTTCTTCTATGTCCTCTGATTCACCCTCCAGACTTCACCTTCTCCTTCTCCTTCTTCTACTTCTTCTGCTTCACTCTCCAGACTTCACCTTTTCCTTCTCCTTCTTCTGCTTCTTCTGATTCACCCTCCAGACTTCACCTTCGCCTTCTCCTTCTTCTGCTTCCTCTGATTCACCCTCCAGACTTCAACTTCTCCTTCTCCTTCTTCTACTTCTTCTGATTCACCCTCCAGACTTCACCTTCTCCTTCTCCTTCTTCTGCTTCCTCTGTTTCACCCTCCAGACTTCAACTTCTCCTTCTCCTTCTTCTGCTTCTTCTGATTCACCCTCCAGACTTCACCTTCTCCTTCTCCTTCTTCTACTTCTTCTGATTCACCCCCCAGACTTCACCTTCTCCTTCTGCTTCTTCTGCTTCTTCTGATTCACCCTCCAGACTTCACCTTCGCCTTCTCCTTCTTCTACTTCTTCTGATTCACCCTCCAGACTTCACCTTCTCCTTCTCCTTCTTCTACTTCTTCTGCTTCACACTCCTGACTTCACCTTCTCCTTCTCCTTCTTCTGCTTCTTCTGATTCACCCTCCAGACTTCACCTTCTCCTTCTCCTTCTTCTACTTCTTCTGCTTCTCCCTCCAGACTTCACCTTCTCCTTCTCCTTCTTCTGCTTCTTCTGATTCACCCTCATGACTTCACCTTCTCCTTCTGCTTCTTCTTCTTCTTCTGATTCACCCTCCATACTTCACCTTCTCCTTCTCCTTCTTCTACTTCTTCTGATTCACCCTCCTGACTTCACCTTCTCCTTCTCCTTCTTCTACTTCTTCTGATTCACCCTCCAGACTTCACCTTCTCCTTCTCCTTCTTCTGCTTCTTCTGATTCACCCTCCTGACTTCTCCTTCTCCTTCTCCTTCTTCTACTTCTTCTGATTCACCCTCATGACTTCACCTTCTCCTTCTCCTTCTTCTACTTCTTCTGCTTCACCCTACTGACTTCACCTTCTCCTTCTCCTTCTTCTGCTTCTTCTGATTCACCCTCCAGACTTCACCTTCTCCTTCTCCTTCATCTACTTCTTCTGCTTCTCCCTCCAGACTTCACCTTCTCCTTCTCCTTCTTCTGCTTCTTCTGACTCACCCTCCTGACTTCACCTTCTCCTTCTCCTTCTTCTGCTTCTTCTGATTCACCCTCCAGACTTCACCTTCTCCTTCTCCTTCTTCTACTTCTTCTGATTCACCCACCTGACTTTACCTTCTCCTTCTCCTTCTTCTCCTTCTTCTGCTTCACCCTCCTGACTTCACCTTCTCCTTCTCCTTCTTCTGTGTCCTCTGATTCACCCTCCAGACTTCATCTTCTCCTTCTCCTTCTTCTACCTCTACTGATTCACCCTCCAGACTTTACCTTCTCCTTCTCCATCTTCTGCTTCTTCTGATTCACCCTCCAGACTTCACCTTCGCCTTCTCCATCTTCTACTTCTTCTGATTCACCCACCTGACTTCACCTTCTCCTTCTCCTTCTTCTACTTCTTCTGCTTCACCCTCCAGACTTCACCTTCTCCGTCTCCTTCTTCTACTTCTTCTGCTTCACCCTCCTGACTTCACCTTCTACTTCTCCTTCTTCTGCTTCCTCTGATTCACCCTCCAGACTTCACCTTCTCCTTCTCCTTCTTGTGCTTCTTCTGACTCACCCTCCTGACTTCACCTTCTCCTTCTCCTTCTTCTGCTTCCTCTGATTCACCCTCCAGACTTCACCTTCTCCTTCTCCTTCTTCTACTTCTTCTGATTCACCCTCCAGACTTCATCTTCTCCTTCTCCTTCTTCTGCTTCCTCTGATTCACCCTCCAGGCTTCACCTTCTCCTTCTCCATCTTCTGCTTCTTCTGATTCACCCTCCAGACTTCACCTTCTCCTTCTCCTTCTTCTACCTCTTCTGATTCACCCTCCAGACTTTACCTTCTCCTTCTCCATCTTCTGCTTCTTCTGATTCACCCTCCAGACTTCACCTTCGCCTCCTCCTTCTTCTACTTCTTCTGATTCACCCTCCTGACTTCACCTTCTCCTTCTCCTTCTTCTACTTCTTCTGCTTCACCCTCCTGACTTCACCTTCTCCTTCTCCTTCTTCTGCTTCCTCTGATTCACCCTCCAGACTTCATCTTCTCCTTCTCCTTCTTCTGCTTCTTCTGACTCACCCTCCTGACTTCACCTTCTCCTTCTCCTTCTTCTGCTTCCTCTGATTCACCCTCCAGACTTCACCTTCTCCTTCTCCTTCTTCTCCTTCTTCTGCTTCTCCCTCCAGACTTCACCTTCTCCTTCTCCTCCTTCTGCTTCTTCTGATTCACCCTCCTGACTTCACCTTCTCCTTCTCCTTCTTTTGCTTCTTCCGATTCACCCTCCATACTTCACCTTCTCCTTCTCCTTCTTCTACTTCTTCTGCTTCACCCTCCAGACTTCACCTTCTCCTTCTCCTTCTTCTACTTCTTCTGCTTCACCCTCCTGACTTCACCTTCTCCTTCTCCTTCTTCTGCTTCCTCTGATTCACCCTCCAGACTTCACCTTCTCCTTCTCCTTCTTGTGCTTCTTCTGACTCACCCTCCTGACTTCACCTTCTCCTTCTCCTTTTTCTGCTTCTTCTGATTCACCCTCCAGACTTCACCTTCTCCTTCTCCTTCTTCTACTTCTTCTGATTCACCCGCCTGACTTTACCTTCTCCTTCTCCTTCTTCTACTTCTTCTGCTTCACCCTCCTGACTTCACCTTCTCCTTCTCCTTCTTCTGTGTCTTCTGATTCACCCTCCAGACTTCATCTTCTCCTTCTCCTTCTTCTACTTCTTCTGCTTCACCCTCCAGACTTTACCTTTTCCTTCTCCTTCTTCTGCTTCTTCTGATTCACCCTCCAGACTTCACCTTCGCCTTCTCCATCTTCTCCTTCCTCTGATTCACCCTCCAGACTTCACCTTCTACTTCTCCTTCTTCTACGTCTTCTGATTCACCCTCCAGACTTCACCTTCTCCTTCTCCTTCTTCTGCTTCCTCTGATTCACCCTCCAGGCTTCACCTTCTCCTTCTCCTTCTTCTGCTTCTTCTGATTCACCCTCCAGACTTCACCTTCTCCTTCTCCTTCTTCTACCTCTTCTGATTCACCCTCCAGACTTTACCTTCTCCTTCTCCATCTTCTGCTTCTTCTGATTCACCCTCCAGTCTTCACCTTCGCCTTCTCCTTCTTCTACTTCTTCTGATTCACCCTCCTGACTTCACCTTCTCCTTCTCCTTCTTCTACTTCTTCTGCTTCACCCTCCTGACTTCACCTTCTCCTTCTCCTTCTTCTGCTTCCTCTGATCCACCCTCCAGGCTTCACCGTCTACTTCTCCCTCTTCTGCTTCTTCTGATTCACCCTCCAGACATCACCTTCTCCTTTTCCTTCGTCTACTTCTTCTGATTCACCCTCCAGACTTCACCTTCTCCTTCTCCTTCTTCTACTTCTTCTGATTCACCCTCCTGACTTCACCTTCGCCTCCTCCTTCTTCTACTTCTTCTGCTTCTCCCTCCAGACTTCACCTTCTCCTTCTCCTTCTTCTACTTCGTCTGATCCACCCTCCAGACTTCACCTTCTCCTTCTCCTTCTTCTACTTCTTCTGCTTCTCCCTCCAGACTTCACCTTCTCCTTCTCCTTCTTCTACTTCTTCTGCTTCTCCCTCCAGACTTCACCTTCTCCTTCTCCTTCTTCTGCTTCTTCTGACTCACCCTCTTGACTTCACCTTCTCCTTCTCCTTCTTCTGCTTCTTCTGATTCACCCTCCAGACTTCACCTTCTCCTTCTCCTTCTTCTACTTCTTCTGATTCACCCCCCTGACTTTACCTTCTCCTTCTCCTTCTTCTACTTCTTCTGCTTCACCCTCCTGACTTCACCTTCTCCTTCTCCTTCTTCTGATACCTCTGATTCACCCTCCAGACTTCATCTTCTCCTTCTCCTTCTTCTACCTCTACTGATTCACCCTCCAGACTTTACCTTCTCCTTCTCCATCTTCTGCTTCTTCTGATTCACCCTCCAGACTTCACCTTCGCCTTCTCCATTTTCTACTTCTTCTGATTCACCCTCCTGACTTCACCTTCTCCTTCTCCTTCTTCTACTTCTTCTGCTTCACCCTCCAGACTTCACCTTCTCCGTCTCCTTCTTCTACTTCTTCTGCTTCACCCTCCTGACTTCACCTTCTCCTTCTCCTTCTTCTGCTTCCTCTGATTCACCCTCCAGACTTCACCTTCTCCTTCTCCTTCTTGTGCTTCTTCTGACTCACCCTCCTGACTTCACCTTCTCCTTCTCATTCTTCTGCTTCCTCTGATTCACCCTCCAGGCTTCACCTTCTCCTTCTCCATCTTCTGCTTCTTCTGATTCACCCTCCAGACTTCACCTTCTCCTTCTCCTTCTTCTACCTCTTCTGATTCACCCTCCAGACTTTACCTTCTCCTTCTCCATCTTCTGCTTCTTCTGATTCACCCTCCAGACTTCACCTTCGCCTTCTCCTTCTTCTACTTCTTCTGATTCACCCTCCTGACTTCACCTTCTCCTTCTCCTTCTTCTACTTCTTCTGCTTCACCCTCCTGACTTAACCTTCTCCTTCTCCTTCTTCTGCTTCCTCTGATTCACCCTCCAGACTTCATCTTCTTCTTCTCCTTCTTCTGCTTCTTCTGATTCACCCTCCAGACTTCACCTTCTCCTTCTCCTTCTTCTGCTTCTTCTGATTCACCCTCCAGACTTCACCTTCTCCTTCTCCTTCTTCTACTTCTTCTGATTCACCCTCCTGACTTCACCTTCTCCTTCTCCTTCTTCTACGTCTTCTGCTTCACCCTCCTGACTTCACCTTCTCCTTCTCCTTCTTCTGTGTCCTCTGATTCACCCTCCAGACTTCACCTTCTCCTTCTCCTTCTTCTACTTCTTCTGCTTCACTCTCCAGACTTCACCTTTTCCTTCTCCTTCTTCTGCTTCTTCTGATTCACCCTCCAGACTTCACCTTCGCCTTCTCCTTCTTCTACTTCTTCTGATTCTCCCACCTGACTTTACCTTCTCCTTCTCCTTCTTCTGATTCACACTCCAGACTTCACCTTCTCCTTCTCCTTCTTCTGCTTCTTCTGATTCACCCTCCAGACTTCACCTCTCCTTCTCCTTCTTCTGCTTCTTCTGATTCACCCTCCAGACTTCACCTTCTCCTTCACCTTCTTCTGCTTCTTCTGATTCACCCTGCAGACTTCACCATCTCCTTCTCTTTCTTCTGCTTCTTCTGATTCACCCTCCAGACTTCACCTTCTCCTTCTCCTTCTTCTACTTCTTCTGATTCACCCTCCAGACTTCACCTTCTCCTTCTCCTTCTTCTACTTCTTCTGATTCATCCTCCAGACTTCACCTTCTCCTTCTCCTTCCTCTGCTTCCTCTGATTCACCCTCCTGACTTCACCTTCTCCTTCTCCTTCTTCGACTTCTTCTGATTCACCCACCAGACTTCACCTTCTCCTTCTCCTTCTTCTGGTTCTTCTGATTCACCCTCCAGACTTCACCTTCTCCTTCTCCTTCTTCTGCTTCTTCTGATTCACCCTCCAGACTTCACCTTCTCCTTCTCCTTCTTCTACTTCTTCTGCTTCACACTCCAGACTTCACCTTCTCCTTCTCCTTCTTCTGCTTCTTCTGATTCACCCTCCTGACTTCACCTTCTCCTTCTCCTTCTTCTGCTTCTTCTGATTCACCCTCCATACTTCACATTCTCCTTCTCCTTCTTCAACTTCTTCTGATTCACCCTCCAGACTTCACCTTCTCCTTCTCCTTCTTCTGCTTCTTCTGATTCACCCTCCTGACTTCACCTTCTCCTTCTCCTTCTTCTACTTCTTGTGATTCACCCTCCTGACTTCACCTTCTCCTTCTTCTTCTTCTACTTCTTCTGCTTCACCCTCCTGACTTCACCTTCTCCTTCTCCTTCTTCTGCTTCTTCTGATTCACCCTCCAGAATTCACCTTCTCCTTCTCCTCCTTCTACTTCTTCTGCTTCTCCCTCCGGACTTCACCTTCTCCTTCTCCTTCTTCTGCTTCTTCTGATTCACCCTCCTGACTTCACCTTCTCCTTCTCCTTCTTCTGCTTCTTCTGATTCACCCTCCAGACTTCACCATCTCCTTCTCCTTCTTCTGCTTCTTCTGATTCACCCTCCAGACTTCACCTTCTCCTTCTCCTTCTTCTGCTTCTTCTGATTCACCCTCCAGACTTCACCTTCTCCTTCTCCTTCTTCTGCTTCTTCTGATTCACCCTCCAGACTTCACCTTCTCCTTCTCCTTCTTCTGCTTCTTCTGATTCACCCTCCAGACTTCACCTTCTCCTTCTCCTTCTTCTACTTCTTCTGATTCACCCTCCAGACTTCACCTTCTCCTTCTCCTTCTTCTGCTTCTTCTGCTTCACCCTCCAGACTTCACCTTCTCCATCTCCTTCTTCTGCTTCTTCTGCTTCACCCTCCTGACTTCACCTTCTCCTTCTCCTTCTTCAACTTCTTCTGATTCACCCTCCAGACTTCACCTTCTCCTTCTCCTTCTACTGCTTCTTCTGCTTCACCCTCCAGACTTCACCTTCTCCGTCTCCTTCTTCTACTTCTTCTGCTTCACCCTCCTGACTTCACCTTCTACTTCTCCTTCTTCTGCTTCCTCTGATTCACCCTCCAGACTTCACCTTCTCCTTCTCCTTCTTGTGCTTCTTCTGACTCACCCTCCTGACTTCACCTTCTCCTTCTCCTTCTTCTGCTTCCTCTGATTCACCCTCCAGACTTCACCTTCTCCTTCTCCTTCTTCTACTTCTTCTGATTCACCCTCCAGACTTCATCTTCTCCTTCTCCTTCTTCTGCTTCCTCTGATTCACCCTCCAGGCTTCACCTTCTCCTTCTCCATCTTCTGCTTCTTCTGATTCACCCTCCAGACTTCACCTTCTCCTTCACCTTCTTCTACCTCTTCTGATTCACCCTCCAGACTTTACCTTCTCCTTCTCCATCTTCTGCTTCTTCTGATTCACCCTCCAGACTTCACCTTCGCCTCCTCCTTTTTCTACTTCTTCTGATTCACCCTCCTGACTTCACCTTCTCCTTCTCCTTCTTCTACTTCTTCTGCTTCACCCTCCTGACTTCACCTTCTCCTTCTCCTTCTTCTGCTTCCTCTGATTCACCCTCCAGACTTCATCTTCTCCTTCTCCTTCTTCTGCTTCTTCTGACTCACCCTCCTGACTTCACCTTCTCCTTCTCCTTCTTCTGCTTCCTCTGATTCACCCTCCAGACTTCACCTTCTCCTTCTCCTTCTTCTCCTTCTTCTGCTTCTCCCTCCAGACTTCACCTTCTCCTTCTCCTCCTTCTGCTTCTTCTGATTCACCCTCCTGACTTCACCTTCTCCTTCTCCTTCTTTTGCTTCTTCCGATTCACCCTCCATACTTCACCTTCTCCTTCTCCTTCTTCTACTTCTTCTGCTTCACCCTCCAGACTTCACCTTCTCCTTCTCCTTCTTCTACTTCTTCTGCTTCACCCTCCTGACTTCACCTTCTCCTTCTCCTTCTTCTGCTTCCTCTGATTCACCCTCCAGACTTCACCTTCTCCTTCTCCTTCTTGTGCTTCTTCTGACTCACCCTCCTGACTTCACCTTCTCCTTCTCCTTTTTCTGCTTCTTCTGATTCACCCTCCAGACTTCACCTTCTCCTTCTCCTTCTTCTACTTCTTCTGATTCACCCTCCTGACTTTACCTTCTCCTTCTCCTTCTTCTACTTCTTCTGCTTCACCCTCCTGACTTCACCTTCTCCTTCTCCTTCTTCTGTGTCTTCTGATTCACCCTCCAGACTTCATCTTCTCCTTCTCCTTCTTCTACTTCTTCTGCTTCACCCTCCAGACTTTACCTTTTCCTTCTCCTTCTTCTGCTTCTTCTGATTCACCCTCCAGACTTCACTTTCGCCTTCTCCATCTTCTCCTTCTTCTGATTCACCCTCCAGACTTCACCTTCTACTTCTCCTTCTTCTACGTCTTCTGATTCACCCTCCAGACTTCACCTTCTCCTTCTCCTTCTTCTGCTTCCTCTGATTCACCCTCCAGGCTTCACCTTCTCCTTCTCCTTCTTCTGCTTCTTCTGATTCACCCTCCAGACTTCACCTTCTCCTTCTCCTTCTTCTACCTCTTCTGATTCACCCTCCAGACTTTACCTTCTCCTTCTCCATCTTCTGCTTCTTCTGATTCACCCTCCAGTCTTCACCTTCGCCTTCTCCTTCTTCTACTTCTTCTGATTCACCCTCCTGACTTCACCTTCTCCTTCTCCTTCTTCTACTTCTTCTGCTTCACCCTCCTGACTTCACCTTCTCCTTCTCCTTCTTCTGCTTCCTCTGATTCACCCTCCAGGCTTCACCTTCTACTTCTCCCTCTTCTGCTTCTTCTGATTCACCCTCCAGACATCACCTTCTCCTTTTCCTTCGTCTACTTCTTCTGATTCACCCTCCAGACTTCACCTTCTCCTTCTCCTTCTTCTACTTCTTCTGATTCACCCTCCTGACTTCACCTTCGCCTCCTCCTTCTTCTACTTCTTCTGCTTCTCCCTCCAGACTTCACCTTCTCCTTCTCCTTCTTCTACTTCTTCTGATCCACCCTCCAGACTTCACCTTCTCCTTCTCCTTCTTCTACTTCTTCTGCTTCTCCCTCCAGACTTCACCTTCTCCTTCTCCTTCTTCTACTTCTTCTGCTTCTCCCTCCAGACTTCACCTTCTCCTTCTCCTTCTTCTGCTTCTTCTGACTCACCCTCTTGACTTCACCTTCTCCTTCTCCTTCTTCTGCTTCTTCTGATTCACCCTCCAGACTTCACCTTCTCCTTCTCCTTCTTCTACTTCTTCTGATTCACCCCCCTGACTTTACCTTCTCCTTCTCCTTCTTCTACTTCTTCTGCTTCACCCTCCTGACTTCACCTTCTCCTTCTCCTTCTTCTGATACCTCTGATTCACCCTCCAGACTTCATCTTCTCCTTCTCCTTCTTCTACCTCTACTGATTCACCCTCCAGACTTTACCTTCTCCTTCTCCATCTTCTGCTTCTTCTGATTCACCCTCCAGACATCACCTTCGCCTTCTCCATTTTCTACTTCTTCTGATTCACCCTCCTGACTTCACCTTCTCCTTCTCCTTCTTCTACTTCTTCTGCTTCACCCTCCAGACTTCACCTTCTCCGTCTCCTTCTTCTACTTCTTCTGCTTCACCCTCCTGACTTCACCTTCTCCTTCTCCTTCTTCTGCTTCCTCTGATTCACCCTCCAGACTTCACCTTCTCCTTCTCCTTCTTGTGCTTCTTCTGACTCACCCTCCTGACTTCACCTTCTCCTTCTCATTCTTCTGCTTCCTCTGATTCACCCTCCAGGCTTCACCTTCTCCTTCTCCATCTTCTGCTTCTTCTGATTCACCCTCCAGACTTCACCTTCTCCTTCTCCTTCTTCTACCTCTTCTGATTCACCCTCCAGACTTTACCTTCTCCTTCTCCATCTTCTGCTTCTTCTGATTCACCCTCCAGACTTCACCTTCGCCTTCTCCTTCTTCTACTTCTTCTGATTCACCCTCCTGACTTCACCTTCTCCTTCTCCTTCTTCTACTTCTTCTGCTTCACCCTCCTGACTTAACCTTCTCCTTCTCCTTCTTCTGCTTCCTCTGATTCACCCTCCAGACTTCATCTTCTTCTTCTCCTTCTTCTGCTTCTTCTGATTCACCCTCCAGACTTCACCTTCTCCTTCTTCTGCTTCTTCTGATTCACCCTCCAGACTTCACCTTCTCCTTCTCCTTCTTCTACTTCTTCTGATTCACCCTCCTGACTTCACCTTCTCCTTCTCCTTCTTCTACGTCTTCTGCTTCACCCTCCTGACTTCACCTTCTCCTTCTCCTTCTTCTGTGTCCTCTGATTCACCCTCCAGACTTCACCATCTCCTTCTCCTTCTTCTACTTCTTCTGCTTCACTCTCCAGACTTCACCTTTTCCTTCTCCTTCTTCTGCTTCTTCTGATTCACCCTCCAGACTTCACCTTCGCCTTCTCCTTCTTCTACTTCTTCTGATTCACCCACCTGACTTTACCTTCTCCTTCTCCTTCTTCTGATTCACACTCCAGACTTCACCTTCTCCTTCTCCTTCTTCTGCTTCTTCTGATTCACCCTCCAGACTTCACCTCTCCTTCTCCTTCTTCTGCTTCTTCTGATTCACCCTCCAGACTTCACCTTCTCCTTCACCTTCTTCTGCTTCTTCTGATTCACCCTGCAGACTTCACCATCTCCTTCTCTTTCTTCTGCTTCTTCTGATTCACCCTCCAGACTTCACCTTCTCCTTCTCCTTCTTCTACTTCTTCTGATTCACCCTCCAGACTTCACCTTCTCCTTCTCCTTCTTCTACTTCTTCTGATTCATCCTCCAGACTTCACCTTCTCCTTCTCCTTCCTCTGCTTCCTCTGATTCACCCTCCTGACTTCACCTTCTCCTTCTCCTTCTTCGACTTCTTCTGATTCACCCACCAGACTTCACCTTCTCCTTCTCCTTCTTCTGGTTCTTCTGATTCACCCTCCAGACTTCACCTTCTCCTTCTCCTTCTTCTGCTTCTTCTGATTCACCCTCCAGACTTCACCTTCTCCTTCTCCTTCTTCTACTTCTTCTGCTTCACACTCCAGACTTCACCTTCTCCTTCTCCTTCTTCTGCTTCTTCTGATTCACCCTCCTGACTTCACCTTCTCCTTCTCCTTCTTCTGCTTCTTCTGATTCACCCTCCATACTTCACATTCTCCTTCTCCTTCTTCAACTTCTTCTGATTCACCCTCCAGACTTCACCTTCTCCTTCTCCTTCTTCTGCTTCTTCTGATTCACCCTCCTGACTTCACCTTCTCCTTCTCCTTCTTCTACTTCTTGTGATTCACCCTCCTGACTTCACCTTCTCCATCTTCTTCTTCTACTTCTTCTGCTTCACCCTCCTGACTTCACCTTCTCCTTCTCCTTCTTCTGCTTCTTCTGATTCACCCTCCAGAATTCACCTTCTCCTTCTCCTCCTTCTACTTCTTCTGCTTCTCCCTCCGGACTTCACCTTCTCCTTCTCCTTCTTCTGCTTCTTCTGATTCACCCTCCTGACTTCACCTTCTCCTTCTCCTTCTTCTGCTTCTTCTGATTCACCCTCCAGACTTCACCATCTCCTTCTCCTTCTTCTGCTTCTTCTGATTCACCCTCCAGACTTCACCTTCTCCTTCTCCTTCTTCTGCTTCTTCTGATTCACCCTCCAGACTTCACCTTCTCCTTCTCCTTCTTCTGCTTCTTCTGATTCACCCTCCAGACTTCACCTTCTCCTTCTCCTTCTTCTGCTTCTTCTGATTCACCCTCCAGACTTCACCTTCTCCTTCTCCTTCTTCTACTTCTTCTGATTCACCCTCCAGACTTCACCTTCTCCTTCTCCTTCTTCTGCTTCTTCTGCTTCACCCTCCAGACTTCACCTTCTCCATCTCCTTCTTCTGCTTCTTCTGCTTCACCCTCCTGACTTCACCTTCTCCTTCTCCTTCTTCAACTTCTTCTGATTCACCCTCCAGACTTCACCTTCTCCTTCTCCTTCTATTGCTTCTTCTGCTTCACCCTCCAGACTTCACCTTCTCCTTCTCCTTCTTCTGTTTTTCTGCTTCGCCCTCCAGACTTCACCTTCTCCTTCTCCTTCTTCTGCTTCTTCTGCTTCACCCTTTAGACTTCACCTTCTCCTTCTCCTTCTTCTACTTCTTCCGATTCACCCTCCTGACTTCACCTTCTCCTTCTCCTTCTTCTACTTCTTCTGATTCACCCTCCAGACTTCACCTTCTCCTTCTCCTTCTTCTGCTTCTTCTGCTTCACCCTCCAGACTTCACCTTCTCCTTCTCCTTCTTCTGCTTCTTCTGCTGCGCCCTCCAGACTTCACCTTCTCCTTCTCCTTCTTCTGCTTCTTCTGCTTCACCCTCCTGACTTCACCTTCTCCTTCTCCTTCTTCTTCTTCTTCTGCTTCACCCCCCTGACTTCAACTTCTCCTTCTCCTTCTTTTGCTTCTTCTGATTCACCCTCCTAACTTCACCTTCTCCTTCTCCTTCTTCTGCTTCTTCTGATTCACCCTCCTGACTTCACCTTCTCCTTCTCCTTCTTCTGCTTCTTCTGATTCACCCTCCAGACTTCACCTTCTCCTTCTCCTTCTTCTGCTTCTTCTGATTCACCCTCCAGACTTAACTTTCTCCTTCTCCTTCTTCTGCTTCTTCTGATTCACCCTCCAGACCTCACCTTTTCCTTCTCCTTCTTCTACTTTTTCTGATTCACCCTCCAGACTTCATCTTCTCCTTCTCCTTCTTCTGCTTCTTCTGATTCACCCTCCAGACTTCACCTTCTCCTTCTCCTTCTTCTGCTTCTTCTGATTCACCCTCCAGACTTCACCTTCTCCTTCTCCTTCTTCTACTTCTTCTGATTCACCCTCCAGACTTCACCTTCTCCTTCTCCTTCTTCTACTTCTTCTGATTCACCCTCCAGTCTTCACCTTCTCCTTCTCCTTCTTCTGCTTCTTCTGCTTCACCCTCCAGACTTCACCTTCTCCTTCTCTTTCTTCTGCTTCTTCTGATTCACCCTCCAGACTTCACCTTCTCCTTCTTCTGATTCTTCTGATTCACCCTCCAGACTTCACCTTCTCCTTCTCCTTCTTCTGCTTCTTCTGATTCACCCTCCTGACTTCACCTACTCCTTCTCCTTCTTCTACTTCTTCTGATTCACCCTCCTGACTTCACCTTCTCCTTCTCCTTCTTCTACTTCTCCTGCTTCACCCTCCAGAGTTCACCTTCTCCTTCTCCTTCTTCTACTTCTTCTGATTCACCCTCCAGACTTCACCTTCTCCTTCTCCTTCTTATGCCTCTTCTGATTCACCCTCCAGACTTCACCTTCTCCTTCTCCGTATTCTGCTTCTTCTGATTCACCCTCCAGACTTCTCCTTCTCCTTCTCCTTCTTCTGCTTCTTCTGATTGACCCTCCAGACTTCACCTTCTCCTTCTCCTTCTTCTGCTTCTCCTGATTCACCCTCCAGACTTCACCTTCTCCTTCTCCTTCTTCTACTTCTTCTGATTCACCCTCCAGACTTCATCTTCTCCTTCTCCTTCTTCTGCTTCTTCTGATTCACCCTCCAGACTTTACCTTCTCCTTCTCCTTCTTCTGCTTCTTCTGATTCACCCTCCAGACTTCATCTTCTCCTTCTCCTTCTTCTACTTCTTCTGATTCACCCTCCAGACTTCACCTTCTCCTTCTCCTTCTTCTACTTCTTCCGATTCACCCTCCAGACTTCACCTTCTCCTTCTCCTTCTTCTGCTTCTTCTGCTTCACCCTCCAGACTTCACCTTCTCCTTCTCCTTCTTCTGCTTCTTCTGCTGCGCCCTCCAGACTTCACCTTCTCCTTCTCCTTCTTCTGCTTCTCCTGCTTCACCCTCCTGACTTCACCTTCTCCTTCTCCTTCTTCTACTTCTTCTGCTTCACCCCCCTGACTTCACCTTCTCCTTCTCCTTCTTTTGCTTCTTCTGATTCACCCTCCTAACTTCACCTTCTCCTTCTCCTTCTTCTGCTTCTTCTGATTCACTCTCCTGACTTCACCTTCTCCTTCACCTTCTTCTGCTTCTTCTGATTCACCATCCAGACTTCACCTTCTCCTTCTCCTTCTTCTGCTTCTTCTGATTCACCCTCCAGACTTCACTTTCTCCTTCTCCTTCTTCTGCTTCTTCTGATTCACCCTCCAGACCTCACCTTCTCCTTCTCCTTCTTCTAATTCTTCTGATTCACCCTCCAGACTTCATCTTCTCCTTCTCCTTCTTCTGCTTCTTCTGATTCACCCTCCAGACTTCACCTTCTCCTTCTCCTTCTTCTGCTTCTTCTGCTTCACCCTCCAGACTTCACCTTCTCCTTCTCCTTCTTCTGCTTCTTCTGCTGCGCCCTCCAGACTTCACCTTCTCCTTCTCCTTCTTCTACTTCTTCTGATTTACCCTCCAGTCTTCACCTTCTCCTTCTCCTTCTTCTGCTTCTTCTGCTTCACCCTCCAGACTTCACCTTCTCCTTCTCTTTCTTCTGCTTCTTCTGATTCACCCTCCAGACTTCACCTTCTCCTTCTCCTTCTTCTGATTCTTCTGATTCACCCTCCAGACTTCACCTTCTCCATCTCCTTCTTCTGCTTCTTCTGATTCACCCTCCTGACTTCACCTTCTCCTTCTCCTTCTTCTACTTCTTCTTATTCACCCTCCTGACTTCACCTTCTCCTTCTCCTTCTTCTACTTCTTCTGCTTCACCCTCCAGACTTCACCTTCTCCTTCTCCTTCTTCTACTTCTGCTGATTCACCCTCCAGACTTCACCTTCTCCTTCTCCTTCTTCTGCTTCTTCTGATTCACCCTCCAGACTTCACCTTCTTCTTCTCCTTCTTCTGCTTCTTCTGATTCACCCTCCTGACTTCACCTTCTCCTTCTGCTTCTTCTGCTTCTTCTGATTCACCCTCCAGACTTCACCTTCTCCTTCTCCTTCTTCTACTTCTTCTGATTCACCCACCAGACTTCACCTTCTCATTCTCCTTCCTCTGCTTCTTCTGATTCACCCTCCAGACTTCACCTTCTCCTTCTCCTTCTTCTGCTTCTTCTGATTCACCCTCCAGACTTCAACTTCTCCTTCTCCTTCTTCTGCTTCTTCTGATTCACCCTCCAGACTTCACCTTCTCCTTCTTCTACATCTTCTGATTCACCCTCCAGACTTCACCTTCTCCTTCTCCTTCTGCTTCTTCTGATTCACCCTCCAGACTTCACCTTCTCCTTCTCCTTCGTCTATTTTTCTGATTCACCCTCCAGACATCACCTTTTCCTTCTCCTTCTTCTGCTTCTTCTGATTCACCCTCCAGACTTCTCCTTCGTCTTCTCCTTCTTCTACTTCTTCTGATTCACCCTCCTGACTTCACCTTCTCCTTCTCCTTCTTCTACTTCTTCTGCTTCACCCTCCTGACTTCACCTTCTCCTTCTCCTTCTTCTGCTTCCTCTGATTCACCCTCCAGACTTCACCTTCCCCTTCTCCTTCTTCTGCTTCTTCTGTTTCACCCTCCAGACTTCACCTTCTCCTTCTCCTTCTTCTACTTCTTCTGATTCACATTCCAGACTTCACCTTCTCCTTCTCCATCTTCTACTTCTTCTGATTCACCCTCCAGGCTTCACCTTCTCCTTCTCCTTCTTCTGCTTCTTCTGATTCACCCTCCTGACTTCACCTTCTCCTTCTTCTTCTTCTACTTCTTCTGCTTCACCCTCCTGACTTCACCTTCTCCTTCTCCTTCTTCTGCTTCTTCTGCTTCACCCTCCTGACTTCACCTTCTCCTTCTCCTTCTTCTGCTTCTTCTGATTCACCCTCCAGACTTCACCTTCTCCTTCTCCTTCTTGTGCTTCTTCTGACTCACCCTCCTGACTTCACCTTCTCCTTCTCCTTTTTCTGCTTCTTCTGATTCACCCTCCAGACTTCACCTTCTCCTTCTCCTTCTTCTACTTCTTCTGATTCACCCTCCTGACTTTACCTTCTCCTTCTCCTTCTTCGACTTCTTCTGCTTCACCCTCCTGACTTCACCTTCTCCTTCTCCTTCTTCTGTGTCTTCTGATTCACCCTCCAGACTTCATCTTCTCCTTCTCCTTCTTCTACTTCTTCTGCTTCACCCTCCAGACTTTACCTTTTCCTTCTCCTTCTTCTGCTTCTTCTGATTCACCCTCCAGACTTCACCTTCGCCTTCTCCATCTTCTGCTTCCTCTGATTCACCCTCCAGACTTCACCTTCTACTTCTCCTTCTTCTACGTCTTCTGATTCACCCTCCAGACTTCACCTTCTCCTTCTCCTTCTTCTGCTTCCTCTGATTCACCCTCCAGGCTTCACCTTCTCCTTCTCCTTCTTCTGCTTCTTCTGATTCACCCTCCAGACTTCACCTTCTCCTTCTCCTTCTTCTACCTCTTCTGATTCACCCTCCAGACTTTACCTTCTCCTTCTCCATCTTCTGCTTCTTCTGATTCACCCTCCAGTCTTCACCTTCGCCTTCTCCTTCTTCTACTTCTTCTGATTCACCCTCCTGACTTCACCTTCTCCTTCTCCTTCTTCTACTTCTACTGCTTCACCCTCCTGACTTCACCTTCTCCTTCTCCTTCTTCTGCTTCCTCTGATTCACCCTCCAGGCTTCACCTTCTACTTCTCCCTCTTCTGCTTCTTCTGATTCCCCCTCCAGACATCACCTTCTCCTTTTCCTTCGTCTACTTCTTCTGATTCACCCTCCAGACTTCACCTTCTCCTTCTCCTTCTTCTACTTCTTCTGATTCACCCTCCTGACTTCACCTTCGCCTCCTCCTTCTTCTACTTCTTCTGCTTCTCCCTCCAGACTTCACCTTCTCCTTCTCCTTCTTCTACTTCTTCTGATCCACCCTCCAGACTTCACCTTCTACTTCTCCTTCTTCTGCTTCTTCTGATTCACCCTCCTGACTTAACCTTCTCCTTCTCCTTCTTCTGCTTCTTCTGATTCACCCTCCAGACTTCACCTTCTCCTTCTCCTTCTTCTGCTTCTTCTGATTCACCCTCCAGACTTCACCTTCTCCTTCTCCTTCTTCTACATCTTCTGATTCACCCTCCAGACATCACCTTCTCCTTCTCCTTCTTCTGCTTCTTCTGCTTCACCCTCCAGACTTCACCTTCTCCTACTCCTTCTTCTGCTTCTTCTGCTGCGCCCTCCAGACTTCACCTTCTCCTTCTCCTTCTTCTACTTCTTCTGATTTACCCTCCAGTCTTCACCTTCTCCTTCTCCTTCTTCTGCTTCTTCTGCTTCACCCTCCAGACTTCACCTTCTCCTTCTCTTTCTTCTGCTTCTTCTGATTCACCCTCCAGACTTCACCTTCTCCTTCTCCTTCTTCTGATTCTTCTGATTCACCCTCCAGACTTCACCTTCTCCATCTCCTTCTTCTGCTTCTTCTGATTCACCCTCCTGACTTCACCTTCTCCTTCTCCTTCTTCTACTTCTTCTGATTCACCCTCCTGACTTCACCTTCTCCTTCTCCTTCTTCTACTTCTGCTGATTCACCCTCCAGACTTCACCTTCTCCTTCTCCTTCTTCTGCTTCTTCTGATTCACCCTCCAGACTTCACCTTCTTCTTCTCCTTCTTCTGCTTCTTCTGATTCACCCTCCTGACTTCACCTTCTCCTTCTCCTTCTTCTGCTTCTTCTGATTCACCCTCCAGACTTCACCTTCTCCTTCTCCTTCTTCTACTTCTTCTGATTCACCCACCAGACTTCACCTTCTCATTCTCCTTCCTCTGCTTCTTCTGATTCACCCTCCAGACTTCACCTTCTCCTTCTCCTTCTTCTGCTTCTTCTGATTCACCCTCCAGACTTCAACTTCTCCTTCTCCTTCTTCTGCTTCTTCTGATTCACCCTCCAGACTTCACCTTCTCCTTCTTCTACATCTTCTGATTCACCCTCCAGACTTCACCTTCTCCTTCTTCTTCTGCTTCTTCTGATTCACCCTCCAGACTTCACCTTCTCCTTCTCCTTCGTCTATTTTTCTGATTCACCCTCCAGACTTCACCTTTTCCTTCTCCTTCTTCTGCTTCTTCTGATTCACCCTCCAGACTTCTCCTTCGTCTTCTCCTTCTTCTACTTCTTCTGATTCACCCTCCTGACTTCACCTTCTCCTTCTCCTTCTTCTACTTCTTCTGCTTCACCCTCCTGACTTCACCTTCTCCTTCTCCTTCTTCTGCTTCCTCTGATTCACCCTCCAGACTTCACCTTCCCCTTCTCCTTCTTCTGCTTCTTCTGTTTCACCCTCCAGACTTCACCTTCTCCTTCTCCTTCTTCTACTTCTTCTGATTCACATTCCAGACTTCACCTTCTCCTTCTCCATCTTCTACTTCTTCTGATTCACCCTCCAGGCTTCACCTTCTCCTTCTCCTTCTTCTGCTTCTTCTGATTCACCCTCCTGACTTCACCTTCTCCTTCTTCTTCTTCTGCTTTTTCTGATTCACCCTCCAGACTTCACCTTCTCCTTCTCCTTCTTCTGCTTCTTCTGATTCACCATCCAGACTTCACCTTCGCCTTCTCCTTCTTCTACTTCTTCTGATTCACCCTCCAGACTTCACCTTCTCCTTCTCCTTCTTCTACTTCTTCTGCTTCACACTCCTGACTTCACCTTCTCCTTATCCTTCTTCTGCTTCTTCTGATTCACCCTCCAGACTTCACCTTCTCCTTCTCCTTCTTCTGCTTCTTCTGATTCACCCTCCTGACTTCACCTTCTCCTTCTCCTTCTTCTGCTTCTTCTGATTCACCCTCCATACTTCACCTTCTCCTTCTCCTTCTTCTACTTCTTCTGATTCACCCTCCTGACTTCACCTTCTCCTTCTCCTTCTTCTACTTCTTCTGATTCACCCTCCAGACTTCATCTTCTCCTTCTCCTTCTTCTGCTTCTTCTGATTCACCCTCCTGACTTCACCTTCTCCTTCTCCTTCTTCTACTTCTTCTGATTCACCCTCCTGACTTCACCTTCTCCTTCTCCTTCTTCTACTTCTTCTGCTTCACCCTCCTGACTTCACCTTCTCCTTCTCCTTCTTCTGCTTCTTCTGATTCACCCTCCAGACTTCACCTTCTCCTTCTCCTTCTTGTGCTTCTTCTGACTCACCCTCCTGACTTCACCTTCTCCTTCTCCTTTTTCTGCTTCTTCTGATTCACCCTCCAGACTTCACCTTCTCCTTCTCCTTCTTCTACTTCTTCTGATTCACCCTCCTGACTTTACCTTCTCCTTCTCCTTCTTCGACTTCTTCTGCTTCACCCTCCTGACTTCACCTTCTCCTTCTCCTTCTTCTGTGTCTTCTGATTCACCCTCCAGACTTCATCTTCTCCTTCTCCTTCTTCTACTTCTTCTGCTTCACCCTCCAGACTTTATCTTTTCCTTCTCCTTCTTCTGCTTCTTCTGATTCACCCTCCAGACTTCACCTTCGCCTTCTCCATCTTCTGCTTCCTCTGATTCACCCTCCAGACTTCACCTTCTACTTCTCCTTCTTCTACGTCTTCTGATTCACCCTCCAGACTTCACCTTCTCCTTCTCCTTCTTCTGCTTCCTCTGATTCACCCTCCAGGCTTCACCTTCTCCTTCTCCTTCTTCTGCTTCTTCTGATTCACCCTCCAGACTTCACCTTCTCCTTCTCCTTCTTCTACCTCTTCTGATTCACCCTCCAGACTTTACCTTCTCCTTCTCCATCTTCTGCTTCTTCTGATTCACCCTCCAGTCTTCACCTTCGCCTTCTCCTTCTTCTACTTCTTCTGATTCACCCTCCTGACTTCACCTTCTCCTTCTCCTTCTTCTACTTCTTCTGCTTCACCCTCCTGACTTCACCTTCTCCTTCTCCTTCTTCTGCTTCCTCTGATTCACCCTCCAGGCTTCACCTTCTACTTCTCCCTCTTCTGCTTCTTCTGATTCCCCCTCCAGACATCACCTTCTCCTTTTCCTTCGTCTACTTCTTCTGATTCACCCTCCAGACTTCACCTTCTCCTTCTCCTTCTTCTACTTCTTCTGATTCACCCTCCTGACTTCACCTTCGCCTCCTCCTTCTTCTACTTCTTCTGCTTCTCCCTCCAGACTTCACCTTCTCCTTCTCCTTCTTCTACTTCTTCTGATCCACCCTCCAGACTTCACCTTCTACTTCTCCTTCTTCTGCTTCTTCTGATTCACCCTCCTGACTTAACCTTCTCCTTCTCCTTCTTCTGCTTCTTCTGATTCACCCTCCAGACTTCACCTTCTCCTTCTCCTTCTTCTGCTTCTTCTGATTCACCCTCCAGACTTCACCTTCTCCTTCTCCTTCTTCTACATCTTCTGATTCACCCTCCAGACATCACCTTCTCCTTCTCCTTCCTCTGCTTCTTCTGATTCACCCTCCTGACTTCACCTTCTCCTTCTCCTTCTTCTGCTTCCTCTGATTCACCCTCCAGACTTCACCTTCTCCTTCTCCTTCTTCTGCTTCTTCTGATTCACCCTCCAGACTTCACCTTCTCCTTCTCCTTCTTCTACTTCTTCTGATTCACCCTCCAGACTTCACATTCTCCTTCTCCATCTTCTACTTCTTCTGATTCACCCTCCAGACTTCACCTTCTACTTCTCCTTCTTCTGCTTCTTCTGATTCACCCTCCAGACTTCACCTTCTCCTTCTCCTTCGTCTACTTCTTCTGATTCACACTCCAGACTTCACCTTCTCCTTCTCCTTCTTCTGCTTCTTCTGATTCACCCTCCAGACTTCACCTTCTCCTTCTCCTTCTTCTACATCTTCTGATTCACCCTCCAGACATCACCTTCTCCTTCTCCTTCCTCTGCTTCTTCTGATTCACCCTCCTGACTTCACCTTCTCCTTCTGCTTCTTCTGCTTCTTCTGCTTCACCCTCCTGACTTCACCTTCGCCTTCTCCCTCTTCTACTTCTTCTGATTCACCCTCCAGACTTCACCTTCTCCTTCTCCTTCTTCTCCTTCTTCTGATTCACCCTCCAGACTTCACCTTCTCCTTCTCCTTCTTCTGCTTCCTCTGATTCACCTTCCTGACTTCACCTTCTCCTTCTCCTTCTTCTACTTCTTCTGATTCACCCTCCTGACTTCACCTTCTCCTTCTCCTTCTTCTGCTTCTTCTGATTCACCCTCCAGACTTCACCTTCTCCTTCTCCTTCTTCTGATTCACACTCCAGACTTCACCTTCTCCTTCTCCTTCTTCTGCTTCTTCTGATTCACCCTCCAGACTTCACCTTCTCCTTCTCCTTCTTCTGCTTCTTCTGATTCACCCTCCAGACTTCACCTTCTGCTTCTCCTTCTTCTGCTTCTTCTGATTCACCCTCCAGACTTCACCTTCTCCTTCTCCTTCTTCTACATCTTCTGATTCACCCTCCAGACATCACCTTCTCCTTCTCCTTCTTCTGCTTCTTCTGCTTCACCCTCCAGACTTCACCTTCTCCTACTCCTTCTTCTGCTTCTTCTGCTGCGCCCTCCAGACTTCACCCTCTCCTTCTCCTTCTTCTACTTCTTCTGATTTACCCTCCAGTCTTCACCTTCTCCTTCTCCTTCTTCTGCTTCTTCTGCTTCACCCTCCAGACTTCACCTTCTCCTTCTCTTTCTTCTGCTTCTTCTGATTCACCCTCCAGACTTCACCTTCTCCTTCTCCTTCTTCTGATTCTTCTGATTCACCCTCCAGACTTCACCTTCTCCATCTCCTTCTTCTGCTTCTTCTGATTCACCCTCCTGACTTCACCTTCTCCTTCTCCTTCTTCTACTTCTTCTGATTCACCCTCCTGACTTCACCTTCTCCTTCTCCTTCTTCTACTTCTTCTGCTTCACCCTCCAGACTTCACCTTCTCCTTCTCCTTCTTCTACTTCTGCTGATTCACCCTCCAGACTTCACCTTCTCCTTCTCCTTCTTCTGCTTCTTCTGATTCACCCTCCAGACTTCACCTTCTTCTTCTCCTTCTTCTGCTTCTTCTGATTCACCCTCCTGACTTCACCTTCTCCTTCTCCTTCTTCTGCTTCTTCTGATTCACCCTCCAGACTTCACCTTCTCCTTCTCCTTCTTCTACTTCTTCTGATTCACCCACCAGACTTCACCTTCTCATTCTCCTTCCTCTGCTTCTTCTGATTCACCCTCCAGACTTCACCTTCTCCTTCTCCTTCTTCTGCTTCTTCTGATTCACCCTCCAGACTTCAACTTCTCCTTCTCCTTCTTCTGCTTCTTCTGATT
Source organism: Somniosus microcephalus (assembly GCF_052327205.1). NCBI lineage: Eukaryota > Metazoa > Chordata > Chondrichthyes > Squaliformes > Somniosidae > Somniosus > Somniosus microcephalus. The sequence continues at coordinate 308,222 of NW_028225435.1, read as the reverse complement.
CACCCTCCAGACTTCACCTTCTCCTTCTTCTACATCTTCTGATTCACCCTCCAGACTTCACCTTCTCCTTCTTCTTCTGCTTCTTCTGATTCACCCTCCAGACTTCACCTTCTCCTTCTCCTTCGTCTATTTTTCTGATTCACCCTCCAGACTTCACCTTTTCCTTCTCCTTCTTCTGCTTCTTCTGATTCACCCTCCAGACTTCTCCTTCGTCTTCTCCTTCTTCTACTTCTTCTGATTCACCCTCCTGACTTCACCTTCTCCTTCTCCTTCTTCTACTTCTTCTGCTTCACCCTCCTGACTTCACCTTCTCCTTCTCCTTCTTCTGCTTCCTCTGATTCACCCTCCAGACTTCACCTTCCCCTTCTCCTTCTTCTGCTTCTTCTGTTTCACCCTCCAGACTTCACCTTCTCCTTCTCCTTCTTCTACTTCTTCTGATTCACATTCCAGACTTCACCTTCTCCTTCTCCATCTTCTACTTCTTCTGATTCACCCTCCAGGCTTCACCTTCTCCTTCTCCTTCTTCTGCTTCTTCTGATTCACCCTCCTGACTTCACCTTCTCCTTCTTCTTCTTCTGCTTTTTCTGATTCACCCTCCAGACTTCACCTTCTCCTTCTCCTTCTTCTGCTTCTTCTGATTCACCATCCAGACTTCACCTTCGCCTTCTCCTTCTTCTACTTCTTCTGATTCACCCTCCAGACTTCACCTTCTCCTTCTCCTTCTTCTACTTCTTCTGCTTCACACTCCTGACTTCACCTTCTCCTTATCCTTCTTCTGCTTCTTCTGATTCACCCTCCAGACTTCACCTTCTCCTTCTCCTTCTTCTGCTTCTTCTGATTCACCCTCCTGACTTCACCTTCTCCTTCTCCTTCTTCTGCTTCTTCTGATTCACCCTCCATACTTCACCTTCTCCTTCTCCTTCTTCTACTTCTTCTGATTCACCCTCCTGACTTCACCTTCTCCTTCTCCTTCTTCTACTTCTTCTGATTCACCCTCCAGACTTCATCTTCTCCTTCTCCTTCTTCTGCTTCTTCTGATTCACCCTCCTGACTTCACCTTCTCCTTCTCCTTCTTCTACTTCTTCTGATTCACCCTCCTGACTTCACCTTCTCCTTCTCCTTCTTCTACTTCTTCTGCTTCACCCTCCTGACTTCACCTTCTCCTTCTCCTTCTTCTGCTTCTTCTGATTCACCCTCCAGACTTCACCTTCTCCTTCTCCTTCTTGTGCTTCTTCTGACTCACCCTCCTGACTTCACCTTCTCCTTCTCCTTTTTCTGCTTCTTCTGATTCACCCTCCAGACTTCACCTTCTCCTTCTCCTTCTTCTACTTCTTCTGATTCACCCTCCTGACTTTACCTTCTCCTTCTCCTTCTTCGACTTCTTCTGCTTCACCCTCCTGACTTCACCTTCTCCTTCTCCTTCTTCTGTGTCTTCTGATTCACCCTCCAGACTTCATCTTCTCCTTCTCCTTCTTCTACTTCTTCTGCTTCACCCTCCAGACTTTATCTTTTCCTTCTCCTTCTTCTGCTTCTTCTGATTCACCCTCCAGACTTCACCTTCGCCTTCTCCATCTTCTGCTTCCTCTGATTCACCCTCCAGACTTCACCTTCTACTTCTCCTTCTTCTACGTCTTCTGATTCACCCTCCAGACTTCACCTTCTCCTTCTCCTTCTTCTGCTTCCTCTGATTCACCCTCCAGGCTTCACCTTCTCCTTCTCCTTCTTCTGCTTCTTCTGATTCACCCTCCAGACTTCACCTTCTCCTTCTCCTTCTTCTACCTCTTCTGATTCACCCTCCAGACTTTACCTTCTCCTTCTCCATCTTCTGCTTCTTCTGATTCACCCTCCAGTCTTCACCTTCGCCTTCTCCTTCTTCTACTTCTTCTGATTCACCCTCCTGACTTCACCTTCTCCTTCTCCTTCTTCTACTTCTTCTGCTTCACCCTCCTGACTTCACCTTCTCCTTCTCCTTCTTCTGCTTCCTCTGATTCACCCTCCAGGCTTCACCTTCTACTTCTCCCTCTTCTGCTTCTTCTGATTCCCCCTCCAGACATCACCTTCTCCTTTTCCTTCGTCTACTTCTTCTGATTCACCCTCCAGACTTCACCTTCTCCTTCTCCTTCTTCTACTTCTTCTGATTCACCCTCCTGACTTCACCTTCGCCTCCTCCTTCTTCTACTTCTTCTGCTTCTCCCTCCAGACTTCACCTTCTCCTTCTCCTTCTTCTACTTCTTCTGATCCACCCTCCAGACTTCACCTTCTACTTCTCCTTCTTCTGCTTCTTCTGATTCACCCTCCTGACTTAACCTTCTCCTTCTCCTTCTTCTGCTTCTTCTGATTCACCCTCCAGACTTCACCTTCTCCTTCTCCTTCTTCTGCTTCTTCTGATTCACCCTCCAGACTTCACCTTCTCCTTCTCCTTCTTCTACATCTTCTGATTCACCCTCCAGACATCACCTTCTCCTTCTCCTTCCTCTGCTTCTTCTGATTCACCCTCCTGACTTCACCTTCTCCTTCTCCTTCTTCTGCTTCCTCTGATTCACCCTCCAGACTTCACCTTCTCCTTCTCCTTCTTCTGCTTCTTCTGATTCACCCTCCAGACTTCACCTTCTCCTTCTCCTTCTTCTACTTCTTCTGATTCACCCTCCAGACTTCACATTCTCCTTCTCCATCTTCTACTTCTTCTGATTCACCCTCCAGACTTCACCTTCTACTTCTCCTTCTTCTGCTTCTTCTGATTCACCCTCCAGACTTCACCTTCTCCTTCTCCTTCGTCTACTTCTTCTGATTCACACTCCAGACTTCACCTTCTCCTTCTCCTTCTTCTGCTTCTTCTGATTCACCCTCCAGACTTCACCTTCTCCTTCTCCTTCTTCTACATCTTCTGATTCACCCTCCAGACATCACCTTCTCCTTCTCCTTCCTCTGCTTCTTCTGATTCACCCTCCTGACTTCACCTTCTCCTTCTGCTTCTTCTGCTTCTTCTGCTTCACCCTCCTGACTTCACCTTCGCCTTCTCCCTCTTCTACTTCTTCTGATTCACCCTCCAGACTTCACCTTCTCCTTCTCCTTCTTCTCCTTCTTCTGATTCACCCTCCAGACTTCACCTTCTCCTTCTCCTTCTTCTGCTTCCTCTGATTCACCTTCCTGACTTCACCTTCTCCTTCTCCTTCTTCTACTTCTTCTGATTCACCCTCCTGACTTCACCTTCTCCTTCTCCTTCTTCTGCTTCTTCTGATTCACCCTCCAGACTTCACCTTCTCCTTCTCCTTCTTCTGATTCACACTCCAGACTTCACCTTCTCCTTCTCCTTCTTCTGCTTCTTCTGATTCACCCTCCAGACTTCACCTTCTCCTTCTCCTTCTTCTGCTTCTTCTGATTCACCCTCCAGACTTCACCTTCTGCTTCTCCTTCTTCTGCTTCTTCTGATTCACCCTCCAGACTTCACCATCTCCTTCTCCTTCCTCTGCTTCTTCTGATTCACCCTCCAGACTTCACCTTCTCCTTCTCCTTCTTCTAATTCTTCTGATTCACCCTCCAGACTTCACCTTCTCCTTCTCCTTCTTCTACTTCTTCTGATTCACCCTTCAGACTTCACCTTCTCCTTCTGCTTCTTCTGCTTCCTCTGATTCACCCTCCTGACTTCACCTTCTCCTTCTCCTTCTTCGACTTCTTCTGATTCACCCTCCAGACCTCACCTTCTCCTTCTCCTTCTTCTACTTCTTCTGATTCACCCTCCTGACTTCACATTCTCCTTCTCCTTCTTCTACTTCTTCTGCTTCACCCTCCTTACTTCACGGTCTCCTTCTCCATCTTCTGCTTCTTCTGATACACCCTCCAGACTTCACCTTCGCCTTCTCCTTCTTCTACTTCTTCTGATTCACCCTCCTGACTTCACCTTCTCCTTCTCCTTCTTCTACTTCTTCTGCTTCACCCTCCTGACTTCACCTTCTCCTTCTCCTTCTTCTGCTTCCTCTGATTCACCCTCCAGACTTCATCTTCTCCTTCTCCTTCTTCTGCTTCTTCTGATTCACCCTCCAGACTTCACCTTCTCCTTCTCCTTCTTCTACTTCTTCTGATTCACCCTCCAGACTTCACCTTCTCCTTCTCCATCTTCTACTTCTTCTGATTCACCCTCCAGGCTTCACCTTCTCCTTCTCCTTCTTCTGCTTCTTCTGATTCACCCTCCTGACTTCACCTTCTCCTTCTCCTTCTTCTACTTCTTCTGATTCACCCTCCTGACTTCACCTTCTCCTTCTCCTTCTTCTACTTCTTCTGCTTCACCCTCCTTACTTCACGGTCTCCTTCTCCTTCTTCTGCTTCCTCTGATTCACCCTCCAGACTTCACCTTCTCCTTCTCCTTCTTCTACTTCTTCTGCTTCACCCTCCAGACTTCACCTTCTCCGTCTCCTTCTTCTACTTCTTCTGCTTCACCCTCCTGACTTCACCTTCTACTTCTCCTTCTTCTGCTTCCTCTGATTCACCCTCCAGACTTCACCTTCTCCTTCTCCTTCTTGTGCTTCTTCTGCTTCACCCTCCTGACTTCACCTTCTCCTTCTCCTTCTTCTGCTTCCTCTGATTCACCCTCCAGACTTCATCTTCTCCTTCTCCTTCTTCTGCTTCTTCTGATTCACCCTCCAGACTTCACCTTCTCCTTCTCCTTCTTCTACTTCTTCTGATTCACCCTCCAGACTTCACCTTCTCCTTCTCCATCTTCTACTTCTTCTGATTAACCCTCCAGGCTTCACCTTCTCCTTCTCCTTCTTCTGCATCTTCTGATTCACCCTCCTGACTTCACCTTCTCCTTCTCCTTTTTCTGCTTCTTCTGATTCACCCTCCAGACTTCACCTTCTCCTTCTCCTTCTTCTACTTCTTCTGATTCACCCTCCTGAATTCCCCTTCCCCTTCTCCTTCTTCTACTTCTTCTGCTTCACCCTCCTGACTTCACCTTCTCCTTCTCCTTCTTCTATGTCCTCTGATTCACCCTCCAGACTTCACCTTCTCCTTCTCCTTCTTCTACTTCTTCTGCTTCACTCTCCAGACTTCACCTTTTCCTTCTCCTTCTTCTGCTTCTTCTGATTCACCCTCCAGACTTCACCTTCGCCTTCTCCTTCTTCTGCTTCCTCTGATTCACCCTCCAGACTTCACCTTCTCCTTCTCCTTCTTCTACTTCTTCTGATTCACCCTCCAGACTTCACCTCCTTCTCCTTCTTCTGCTTCCTCTGTTTCACCCTCCAGACTTCAACTTCTCCTTCTCCTTCTTCTGCTTCTTCTGATTCACCCTCCAGACTTCACCTTCTCCTTCTCCTTCTTCTACTTCTTCTGATTCACCCCCCAGACTTCACCTTCTCCTTCTCCTTCTTCTGCTTCTTCTGATTCACCTTCCAGACTTCACCTTCGCCTTCTCCTTCTTCTACTTCTTCTGATTCACCCTCCAGACTTCACCTTCTCCTTCTCCTTCTTCTACTTCTTCTGATTCACCCCCCAGACTTCACCTTCTCCTTCTCCTTCTTCTGCTTCTTCTGATTCACCTTCCAGACTTCACCTTCTCCTTCTCCTTCTTCTACTTCTTCTGCTTCACACTCCTGACTTCACCTTCTCCTTCTCCTTCTTCTGCTTCTTCTGATTCACCCTCCAGACTTCACCTTCTCCTTCTCCTTCTTCTGCTTCTTCTGATTCACCCTCATGACTTCACCTTCTCCTTCTGCTTCTTCTGCTTCTTCTGATTCACCCTCCAGACTTCAACTTCTCCTTCTCCTTCTTCTGCTTCTTCTGATTCACCCTCCAGACTTCACCTTCTCCTTCTTCTACATCTTCTGATTCACCCTCCAGACTTCACCTTCTCCTTCTCCTTCTGCTTCTTCTGATTCACCCTCCAGACTTCACCTTCTCCTTCTCCTTCGTCTATTTTTCTGATTCACCCTCCAGACTTCACCTTTTCCTTCTCCTTCTTCTGCTTCTTCTGATTCACCCTCCAGACTTCTCCTTCGTCTTCTCCTTCTTCTACTTCTTCTGATTCACCCTCCTGACTTCACCTTCTCCTTCTCCTTCTTCTACTTCTTCTGCTTCACCCTCCTGACTTCACCTTCTCCTTCTCCTTCTTCTGCTTCCTCTGATTCACCCTCCAGACTTCACCTTCCCCTTCTCCTTCTTCTGCTTCTTCTGTTTCACCCTCCAGACTTCACCTTCTCCTTCTCCTTCTTCTACTTCTTCTGATTCACATTCCAGACTTCACCTTCTCCTTCTCCATCTTCTACTTCTTCTGATTCACCCTCCAGGCTTCACCTTCTCCTTCTCCTTCTTCTGCTTCTTCTGATTCACCCTCCTGACTTCACCTTCTCCTTCTTCTTCTTCTGCTTTTTCTGATTCACCCTCCAGACTTCACCTTCTCCTTCTCCTTCTTCTGCTTCTTCTGATTCACCATCCAGACTTCACCTTCGCCTTCTCCTTCTTCTACTTCTTCTGATTCACCCTCCAGACTTCACCTTCTCCTTCTCCTTCTTCTACTTCTTCTGCTTCACACTCCTGACTTCACCTTCTCCTTATCCTTCTTCTGCTTCTTCTGATTCACCCTCCAGACTTCACCTTCTCCTTCTCCTTCTTCTACTCTTCTGCTTCTCCCTCCAGACTTCACCTTCTCCTTCTCCTTCTTCTGCTTCTTCTGATTCACCCTCCTGACTTCACCTTCTCCTTCTCCTTCTTCTGCTTCTTCTGATTCACCCTCCATACTTCACCTTCTCCTTCTCCTTCTTCTACTTCTTCTGATTCACCCTCCTGACTTCACCTTCTCCTTCTCCTTCTTCTACTTCTTCTGATTCACCCTCCAGACTTCATCTTCTCCTTCTCCTTCTTCTGCTTCTTCTGATTCACCCTCCTGACTTCACCTTCTCCTTCTCCTTCTTCTACTTCTTCTGCTTCACCCTCCTGACTTCACCTTCTCCTTCTCCTTCTTCTGCTTCTTCTGATTCACCCTCCAGACTTCACCTTCTCCTTCTCCTTCTTGTGCTTCTTCTGACTCACCCTCCTGACTTCACCTTCTCCTTCTCCTTTTTCTGCTTCTTCTGATTCACCCTCCAGACTTCACCTTCTCCTTCTCCTTCTTCTACTTCTTCTGATTCACCCTCCTGACTTTACCTTCTCCTTCTCCTTCTTCGACTTCTTCTGCTTCACCATCCTGACTTCACCTTCTACTTCTCCTTCTTCTGTGTCTTCTGATTCACCCTCCAGACTTCATCTTCTCCTTCTCCTTCTTCTACTTCTTCTGCTTCACCCTCCAGACTTTACCTTTTCCTTCTCCTTCTTCTGCTTCTTCTGATTCACCCTCCAGACTTCACCTTCGCCTTCTCCATCTTCTGCTTCCTCTGATTCACCCTCCAGACTTCACCTTCTACTTCTCCTTCTTCTACGTCTTCTGATTCACCCTCCAGACTTCACCTTCTCCTTCTCCTTCTTCTGCTTCCTCTGATTCACCCTCCAGGCTTCACCTTCTCCTTCTCCTTCTTCTGCTTCTTCTGATTCACCCTCCAGACTTCACCTTCTCCTTCTCCTTCTTCTACCTCTTCTGATTCACCCTCCAGACTTTACCTTCTCCTTCTCCATCTTCTGCTTCTTCTGATTCACCCTCCAGTCTTCACCTTCGCCTTCTCCTTCTTCTACTTCTTCTGATTCACCCTCCTGACTTCACCTTCTCCTTCTCCTTCTTCTACTTCTTCTGCTTCACCCTCCTGACTTCACCTTCTCCTTCTCCTTCTTCTGCTTCCTCTGATTCACCCTCCAGGCTTCACCTTCTACTTCTCCCTCTTCTGCTTCTTCTGATTCCCCCTCCAGACATCACCTTCTCCTTTTCCTTCGTCTACTTCTTCTGATTCACCCTCCAGACTTCACCTTCTCCTTCTCCTTCTTCTACTTCTTCTGATTCACCCTCCTGACTTCACCTTCGCCTCCTCCTTCTTCTACTTCTTCTGCTTCTCCCTCCAGACTTCACCTTCTCCTTCTCCTTCTTCTACTTCTTCTGATCCACCCTCCAGACTTCACCTTCTACTTCTCCTTCTTCTGCTTCTTCTGATTCACCCTCCTGACTTAACCTTCTCCTTCTCCTTCTTCTGCTTCTTCTGATTCACCCTCCAGACTTCACCTTCTCCTTCTCCTTCTTCTGCTTCTTCTGATTCACCCTCCAGACTTCACCTTCTCCTTCTCCTTCTTCTACATCTTCTGATTCACCCTCCAGACATCACCTTCTCCTTCTCCTTCCTCTGCTTCTTCTGATTCACCCTCCTGACTTCACCTTCTCCTTCTCCTTCTTCTGCTTCCTCTGATTCACCCTCCAGACTTCACCTTCTCCTTCTCCTTCTTCTGCTTCTTCTGATTCACCCTCCAGACTTCACCTTCTCCTTCTCCTTCTTCTACTTCTTCTGATTCACCCTCCAGTCTTCACATTCTCCTTCTCCATCTTCTACTTCTTCTGATTCACCCTCCAGACTTCACCTTCTACTTCTCCTTCTTCTGCTTCTTCTGATTCACCCTCCAGACTTCACCTTCTCCTTCTCCTTCGTCTACTTCTTCTGATTCACACTCCAGACTTCACCTTCTCCTTCTCCTTCTTCTGCTTCTTCTGATTCACCCTCCAGACTTCACCTTCTCCTTCTCCTTCTTCTACAACTTCTGATTCACCCTCCAGACATCACCTTCTCCTTCTCCTTCCTCTGCTTCTTCTGTTTCACCCTCCTGACTTCACCTTCTCCTTCTGCTTCTTCTGCTTCTTCTGCTTCACCCTCCTGACTTCACCTTCGCCTTCTCCCTCTTCTACTTCTTCTGATTCACCCTCCAGACTTCACCTTCTCCTTCTTCTCCTTCTTCTGATTCACCCTCCAGACTTCACCTTCTCCTTCTCCTTCTTCTGCTTCCTCTGATTCACCTTCCTGACTTCACCTTCTCCTTCTCCTTCTTCTACTTCTTCTGATTCACCCTCCTGACTTCACCTTCTCCTTCTCCTTCTTCTGCTTCTTCTGATTCACCCTCCAGACTTCACCTTCTCCTTCTCCTTCTTCTGATTCACACTCCAGACTTCACCTTCTCCTTCTCCTTCTTCTGCTTCTTCTGATTCACCCTCCAGACTTCACCTTCTCCTTCTCCTTCTTCTGCTTCTTCTGATTCACCCTCCAGACTTCACCTTCTGCTTCTCCTTCTTCTGCTTCTTCTGATTCACCCTCCAGACTTCACCATCTCCTTCTCCTTCCTCTGCTTCTTCTGATTCACCCTCCAGACTTCACCTTCTCCTTCTCCTTCTTCTACTTCTTCTGATTCACCCTTCAGACTTCACCTTCTCCTTCTGCTTCTTCTGCTTCCTCTGATTCACCCTCCTGACTTCACCTTCTCCTTCTCCTTCTTCTAATTCTTCTGATTCACCCTCCAGACTTCACCTTCTCCTTCTCCTTCTTCTACTTCTTCTGATTCACCCTTCAGACTTCACCTTCTCCTTCTGCTTCTTCTGCTTCCTCTGATTCACCCTCCTGACTTCACCTTCTCCTTCTCCTTCTTCGACTTCTTCTGATTCACCCTCCAGACCTCACCTTCTCCTTCTCCTTCTTCTACTTCTTCTGATTCACCCTCCTGACTTCACATTCTCCTTCTCCTTCTTCTACTTCTTCTGCTTCACCCTCCTTACTTCACGGTCTCCTTCTCCATCTTCTGCTTCTTCTGATACACCCTCCAGACTTCAACTTCTCCTTCTCCTTCTTCTGCTTCTTCTGATTCACCCTCATGACTTCACCTTCTCCTTCTGCTTCTTCTGCTTCTTCTGATTCACCCTCCAGACTTCAACTTCTCCTTCTCCTTCTTCTGCTTCTTCTGATTCACCCTCCAGACTTCACCTTCTCCTTCTTCTACATCTTCTGATTCACCCTCCAGACTTCACCTTCTCCTTCTCCTTCTGCTTCTTCTGATTCACCCTCCAGACTTCACCTTCTCCTTCTCCTTCGTCTATTTTTCTGATTCACCCTCCAGACTTCACCTTTTCCTTCTCCTTCTTCTGCTTCTTCTGATTCACCCTCCAGACTTCTCCTTCGTCTTCTCCTTCTTCTACTTCTTCTGATTCACCCTCCTGACTTCACCTTCTCCTTCTCCTTCTTCTACTTCTTCTGCTTCACCCTCCTGACTTCACCTTCTCCTTCTCCTTCTTCTGCTTCCTCTGATTCACCCTCCAGACTTCACCTTCCCCTTCTCCTTCTTCTGCTTCTTCTGTTTCACCCTCCAGACTTCACCTTCTCCTTCTCCTTCTTCTACTTCTTCTGATTCACATTCCAGACTTCACCTTCTCCTTCTCCATCTTCTACTTCTTCTGATTCACCCTCCAGGCTTCACCTTCTCCTTCTCCTTCTTCTGCTTCTTCTGATTCACCCTCCTGACTTCACCTTCTCCTTCTTCTTCTTCTGCTTTTTCTGATTCACCCTCCAGACTTCACCTTCTCCTTCTCCTTCTTCTGCTTCTTCTGATTCACCATCCAGACTTCACCTTCGCCTTCTCCTTCTTCTACTTCTTCTGATTCACCCTCCAGACTTCACCTTCTCCTTCTCCTTCTTCTACTTCTTCTGCTTCACACTCCTGACTTCACCTTCTCCTTATCCTTCTTCTGCTTCTTCTGATTCACCCTCCAGACTTCACCTTCTCCTTCTCCTTCTTCTACTCTTCTGCTTCTCCCTCCAGACTTCACCTTCTCCTTCTCCTTCTTCTAATTCTTCTGATTCACCCTCCAGACTTCACCTTCTCCTTCTCCTTCTTCTACTTCTTCTGATTCACCCTTCAGACTTCACCTTCTCCTTCTGCTTCTTCTGCTTCCTCTGATTCACCCTCCTGACTTCACCTTCTCCTTCTCCTTCTTCGACTTCTTCTGATTCACCCTCCAGACCTCACCTTCTCCTTCTCCTTCTTCTACTTCTTCTGATTCACCCTCCTGACTTCACATTCTCCTTTTCCTTCTTCTACTTCTTCTGCTTCACCCTCCTTACTTCACGGTCTCCTTCTCCATCTTCTGCTTCTTCTGATACACCCTCCAGACTTCAACTTCTCCTTCTCCTTCTTCTGCTTCTTCTGATTCACCCTCATGACTTCACCTTCTCCTTCTGCTTCTTCTGCTTCTTCTGATTCACCCTCCAGACTTCAACTTCTCCTTCTCCTTCTTCTGCTTCTTCTGATTCACCCTCCAGACTTCACCTTCTCCTTCTTCTACATCTTCTGATTCACCCTCCAGACTTCACCTTCTCCTTCTCCTTCTGCTTCTTCTGATTCACCCTCCAGACTTCACCTTCTCCTTCTCCTTCGTCTATTTTTCTGATTCACCCTCCAGACTTCACCTTTTCCTTCTCCTTCTTCTGCTTCTTCTGATTCACCCTCCAGACTTCTCCTTCGTCTTCTCCTTCTTCTACTTCTTCTGATTCACCCTCCTGACTTCACCTTCTCCTTCTCCTTCTTCTACTTCTTCTGCTTCACCCTCCTGACTTCACCTTCTCCTTCTCCTTCTTCTGCTTCCTCTGATTCACCCTCCAGACTTCACCTTCCCCTTCTCCTTCTTCTGCTTCTTCTGTTTCACCCTCCAGACTTCACCTTCTCCTTCTCCTTCTTCTACTTCTTCTGATTCACATTCCAGACTTCACCTTCTCCTTCTCCATCTTCTACTTCTTCTGATTCACCCTCCAGGCTTCACCTTCTCCTTCTCCTTCTTCTGCTTCTTCTGATTCACCCTCCTGACTTCACCTTCTCCTTCTTCTTCTTCTGCTTTTTCTGATTCACCCTCCAGACTTCACCTTCTCCTTCTCCTTCTTCTGCTTCTTCTGATTCACCATCCAGACTTCACCTTCGCCTTCTCCTTCTTCTACTTCTTCTGATTCACCCTCCAGACTTCACCTTCTCCTTCTCCTTCTTCTACTTCTTCTGCTTCACACTCCTGACTTCACCTTCTCCTTATCCTTCTTCTGCTTCTTCTGATTCACCCTCCAGACTTCACCTTCTCCTTCTCCTTCTTCTACTCTTCTGCTTCTCCCTCCAGACTTCACCTTCTCCTTCTCCTTCTTCTGCTTCTTCTGATTCACCCTCCTGACTTCACCTTCTCCTTCTCCTTCTTCTGCTTCTTCTGATTCACCCTCCATACTTCACCTTCTCCTTCTCCTTCTTCTACTTCTTCTGATTCACCCTCCTGACTTCACCTTCTCCTTCTCCTTCTTCTACTTCTTCTGATTCACCCTCCAGACTTCATCTTCTCCTTCTCCTTCTTCTGCTTCTTCTGATTCACCCTCCTGACTTCACCTTCTCCTTCTCCTTCTTCTACTTCTTCTGATTCACCCTCCTGACTTCACCTTCTCCTTCTCCTTCTTCTACTTCTTCTGCTTCACCCTCCTGACTTCACCTTCTCCTTCTCCTTCTTCTGCTTCTTCTGATTCACCCTCCAGACTTCACCTTCTCCTTCTCCTTCTTGTGCTTCTTCTGACTCACCCTCCTGACTTCACCTTCTCCTTCTCCTTTTTCTGCTTCTTCTGATTCACCCTCCAGACTTCACCTTCTCCTTCTCCTTCTTCTACTTCTTCTGATTCACCCTCCTGACTTTACCTTCTCCTTCTCCTTCTTCGACTTCTTCTGCTTCACCCTCCTGACTTCACCTTCTACTTCTCCTTCTTCTGTGTCTTCTGATTCACCCTCCAGACTTCATCTTCTCCTTCTCCTTCTTCTACTTCTTCTGCTTCACCCTCCAGACTTTACCTTTTCCTTCTCCTTCTTCTGCTTCTTCTGATTCACCCTCCAGACTTCACCTTCGCCTTCTCCATCTTCTGCTTCCTCTGATTCACCCTCCAGACTTCACCTTCTACTTCTCCTTCTTCTACGTCTTCTGATTCACCCTCCAGACTTCACCTTCTCCTTCTCCTTCTTCTGCTTCCTCTGATTCACCCTCCAGGCTTCACCTTCTCCTTCTCCTTCTTCTGCTTCTTCTGATTCACCCTCCAGACTTCACCTTCTCCTTCTCCTTCTTCTACCTCTTCTGATTCACCCTCCAGACTTTACCTTCTCCTTCTCCATCTTCTGCTTCTTCTGATTCACCCTCCAGTCTTCACCTTCGCCTTCTCCTTCTTCTACTTCTTCTGATTCACCCTCCTGACTTCACCTTCTCCTTCTCCTTCTTCTACTTCTTCTGCTTCACCCTCCTGACTTCACCTTCTCCTTCTCCTTCTTCTGCTTCCTCTGATTCACCCTCCAGGCTTCACCTTCTACTTCTCCCTCTTCTGCTTCTTCTGATTCCCCCTCCAGACATCACCTTCTCCTTTTCCTTCGTCTACTTCTTCTGATTCACCCTCCAGACTTCACCTTCTCCTTCTCCTTCTTCTACTTCTTCTGATTCACCCTCCTGACTTCACCTTCGCCTCCTCCTTCTTCTACTTCTTCTGCTTCTCCCTCCAGACTTCACCTTCTCCTTCTCCTTCTTCTACTTCTTCTGATCCACCCTCCAGACTTCACCTTCTACTTCTCCTTCTTCTGCTTCTTCTGATTCACCCTCCTGACTTAACCTTCTCCTTCTCCTTCTTCTGCTTCTTCTGATTCACCCTCCAGACTTCACCTTCTCCTTCTCCTTCTTCTGCTTCTTCTGATTCACCCTCCAGACTTCACCTTCTCCTTCTCCTTCTTCTACATCTTCTGATTCACCCTCCAGACATCACCTTCTCCTTCTCCTTCCTCTGCTTCTTCTGATTCACCCTCCTGACTTCACCTTCTCCTTCTCCTTCTTCTGCTTCCTCTGATTCACCCTCCAGACTTCACCTTCTCCTTCTCCTTCTTCTGCTTCTTCTGATTCACCCTCCAGACTTCACTTTCTCCTTCTCCTTCTTCTACTTCTTCTGATTCACCCTCCAGACTTCACATTCTCCTTCTCCATCTTCTACTTCTTCTGATTCACCCTCCAGACTTCACCTTCTACTTCTCCTTCTTCTGCTTCTTCTGATTCACCCTCCAGACTTCACCTTCTCCTTCTCCTTCGTCTACTTCTTCTGATTCACACTCCAGACTTCACCTTCTCCTTCTCCTTCTTCTGCTTCTTCTGATTCACCCTCCAGACTTCACCTTCTCCTTCTCCTTCTTCTACATCTTCTGATTCACCCTCCAGACATCACCTTCTCCTTCTCCTTCCTCTGCTTCTTCTGATTCACCCTCCTGACTTCACCTTCTCCTTCTGCTTCTTCTGCTTCTTCTGCTTCACCCTCCTGACTTCACCTTCGCCTTCTCCCTCTTCTACTTCTTCTGATTCACCCTCCAGACTTCACCTTCTCCTTCTTCTCCTTCTGCTGATTCACCCTCCAGACTTCACCTTCTCCTTCTCCTTCTTCTGCTTCCTCTGATTCACCTTCCTGACTTCACCTTCTCCTTCTCCTTCTTCTACTTCTTCTGATTCACCCTCCTGACTTCACCTTCTCCTTCTCCTTCTTCTGCTTCTTCTGATTCACCCTCCAGACTTCACCTTCTCCTTCTCCTTCTTCTGATTCACACTCCAGACTTCACCTTCTCCTTCTCCTTCTTCTGCTTCTTCTGATTCACCCTCCAGACTTCACCTTCTCCTTCTCCTTCTTCTGCTTCTTCTGATTCACCCTCCAGACTTCACCTTCTGCTTCTCCTTCTTCTGCTTCTTCTGATTCACCCTCCAGACTTCCCCATCTCCTTCTCCTTCCTCTGCTTCTTCTGATTCACCCTCCAGACTTCACCTTCTCCTTCTCCTTCTTCTACTTCTTCTGATTCACCCTTCAGACTTCACCTTCTCCTTCTGCTTCTTCTGCTTCCTCTGATTCACCCTCCTGACTTCACCTTCTCCTTCTCCTTCTTCTAATTCTTCTGATTCACCCTCCAGACTTCACCTTCTCCTTCTCCTTCTTCTACTTCTTCTGATTCACCCTTCAGACTTCACCTTCTCCTTCTGCTTCTTCTGCTTCCTCTGATTCACCCTCCTGACATCACCTTCTCCTTCTCCTTCTTCGACTTCTTCTGATTCACCCTCCAGACCTCACCTTCTCCTTCTCCTTCTTCTACTTCTTCTGATTCACCCTCCTGACTTCACATTCTCCTTCTCCTTCTTCTACTTCTTCTGCTTCACCCTCCTTACTTCACGGTCTCCTTCTCCATCTTCTGCTTCTTCTGATACACCCTCCAGACTTCACCTTCGCCTTCTCCTTCTTCTACTTCTTCTGATTCACCCTCCTGACTTCACCTTCTCCTTCTCCTTCTTCTACTTCTTCTGCTTCACCCTCCTGACTTCACCTTCTCCTTCTCATTCTTCTGCTTCCTCTGATTCACCCTCCAGACTTCATCTTCTCCTTCTCCTTCTTCTGCTTCTTCTGATTCACCCTCCAGACTTCACCTTCTCCTTCTCCTTCTTCTACTTCTTCTGATTCACCCTCCAGACTTCACCTTCTCCTTCTCCATCTTCTACTTCTTCTGATTCACCCTCCAGGCTTCACCTTCTCCTTCTCCTTCTTCTGCTTCTTCTGATTCACCCTCCTGACTTCACCTTCTCCTTCTCCTTCTTCTACTTCTTCTGATTCACCCTCCTGACTTCACCTTCTCCTTCTCCTTCTTCTACTTCTTCTGCTTCACCCTCCTTACTTCACGGTCGCCTTCTCCTTCTTCTGCTTCCTCTGATTCACCCTCCAGACTTCACCTTCTCCTTCTCCTTCTTCTACTTCTTCTGCTTCACCCTCCATACTTCACCTTCTCCGTCTCCTTCTTCTACTTCTTCTGCTTCACCCTCCTGACTTCACCTTCTACTTCTCCTTCTTCTGCTTCCTCTGATTCACCCTCCAGACTTCACCTTCTCCTTCTCCTTCTTGTGCTTCTTCTGCTTCACCCTCCTGACTTCACCTTCTCCTTCTCCTTCTTCTGCTTCCTCTGATTCACCCTCCAGACTTCATCTTCTCCTTCTCCTTCTTCTGCTTCTTCTGATTCACCCTCCAGACTTCACCTTCTCCTTCTCCTTCTTCTACTTCTTCTGATTCACCCTCCAGACTTCACCTTCTCCTTCTCCATCTTCTACTTCTTCTGATTCACCCTCCAGGCTTCACCTTCTCCTTCTCCTTCTTCTGCTTCTTCTGATTCACCCTCCTGACTTCACCTTCTCCTTCTCCTTTTTCTGCTTCTTCTGATTCACCCTCCAGACTTCACCTTCTCCTTCTCCTTCTTCTACTTCTTCTGATTCACCCTCCTGACTTCACCTTCCCCTTCTCCTTCTTCTACTTCTTCTGCTTCACCCTCCTGACTTCACCTTCTCCTTCTCCTTCTTCTATGTCCTCTGATTCACCCTCCAGACTTCACCTTCTCCTTCTCCTTCTTCTACTTCTTCTGCTTCACTCTCCAGACTTCACCTTTTCCTTCTCCTTCTTCTGCTTCTTCTGATTCACCCTCCAGACTTCACCTTCGCCTTCTCCTTCTTCTGCTTCCTCTGATTCACCCTCCAGACTTCACCTTCTCCTTCTCCTTCTTCTACTTCTTCTGATTCACCCTCCAGACTTCACCTTCTCCTTCTCCTTCTTCTGCTTCCTCTGTTTCACCCTCCAGACTTCAACTTCTCCTTCTCCTTCTTCTGCTTCTTCTGATTCACCCTCCAGACTTCACCTTCTCCTTCTCCTTCTTCTACTTCTTCTGATTCACCCCCCAGACTTCACCTTCTCCTTCTCCTTCTTCTGCTTCTTCTGATTCACCTTCCAGACTTCACCTTCGCCTTCTCCTTCTTCTACTTCTTCTGATTCACCCTCCAGACTTCACCTTCTCCTTCTCCTTCTTCTACTTCTTCTGATTCACCCCCAGACTTCACCTTCTCCTTCTCCTTCTTCTGCTTCTTCTGATTCACCTTCCAGACTTCACCTTCTCCTTCTCCTTCTTCTACTCCTTCTGCTTCACACTCCTGACTTCACCTTCTCCTTCTCCTTCTTCTGCTTCTTCTGATTCACCCTCCAGACTTCACCTTCTCCTTCTCCTTCTTCTGCTTCTTCTGATTCACCCTCATGACTTCACCTTCTCCTTCTGCTTCTTCTGCTTCTTCTGATTCACACTCCAGACTTCACCTTCTCCTTCTCCTTCTTCTGCTTCTTCTGATTCACCCTCCAGACTTCAGCTTCTCCTTCTCCTTCTTCTGCTTCTTCTGATTCACCCTCCAGACTTCACCTTCTGCTGCTCCTTCTTCTGCTTCTTCTGATTCACCATCCAGACTTCACCATCTCCTTCTCCTTCCTCTGCTTCTTCTGATTCACTCTCCAGACTTCACCTTCTCCTTCTCCTTCTTCTAATTCTTCTGATTCACCCTCCAGACTTCACCTTCTCCTTCTCCTTCTTCTACTTCTTCTGATTCACCCTCCAGACTTCACCTTCTCCTTCTCCTTCTTCTGCTTCCTCTGATTCACCCTCCTGACTTCACCTTCTCCTTCTCCTTCTTCGACTTCTTCTGATTCACCCTCCAGACTTCACCTTCTCCTTCTCCTTCTTCTACTTCTTCTGATTCACCCTCCTGACTTCACCTTCTCCTTCTCCTTCTTCTACTTCTTCTGCTTCACCCTCCTTACTTCACGGTCTCCTTCTCCTTCTTCTGCTTCCTCTGATTCACCCTCCAGACTTCACCTTCTCCTTCTCCTTCTTCTACTTCTTCTGCTTCACCCTCCAGACTTCACCTTCTCCGTCTCCTTCTTCTACTTCCTCTGCTTCACCCTCCTGACTTCACCTTCTACTTCTCCTTCTTCTGCTTCCTCTGATTCACCCTCCAGACTTCACCTTCTCCTTCTCCTTCTTGTGCTTCTTCTGACTCACCCTCCTGACTTCACCTTCTCCTTCTCCTTCTTCTGCTTCCTCTGATTCACCCTCCAGACTTCACCTTCTCCTTCTCCTTCTTCTACTTCTTTTGATTCACCCTCCAGACTTCATCTTCTCCTTCTCCTTCTTCTGCTTCCTCTGATTCACCCTCCAGGCTTCACCTTCTCCTTCTCCATCTTCTGCTTCTTCTGATTCACCCTCCAGACTTCACCTTCTCCTTCTCCTTCTTCTACTTCTTCTGATTCACCCTCCTGACTTCACCTTCTCCTTCTCCTTCTTCTACTTCTTCTGCCTCACCCTCCTGACTTCACCTTCTCCTTCTCCTTCTTCTGCTTCCTCTGATTCACCCTCCAGTCTTCATCTTCTCCTTCTCCTTCTTCTGCTTCTTCTGATTCACCCTCCAGACTTCACCTTCTCCTTCTCCTTCTTCTACTTCTTCTGATTCACCCTCCAGACTTCACCTTCTTCTTCTCCATCTTCTACTTCTTCTGATTCACCCTCCAGGCTTCACCTTCTCCTTATCCTTCTTCTGCTTCTTCTGATTCACCCTCCTGACTTCACCTTCTCCTTCTCCTTTTTCTGTTTCTTCTGATTCACCCTCCAGACTTCACCTTCTCCTTCTCCTTCTTCTACTTCTTCTGATTCACCCTCCTGACTTCACCTTCTCCTTCTCCTTCTTCTACTTCTTCTGCTTCACCCTCCTGACTTCACCTTCTCCTTCTCCTTCTTCTATGTCCTCTGATTCACCCTCCAGACTTCACCTTCTCCTTCTCCTTCTTCTACTTCTTCTGCTTCACTCTCCAGACTTCACCTTTTCCTTCTCCTTCTTCTGCTTCTTCTGATTCACCCTCCAGACTTCACCTTCGCCTTCTCCTTCTTCTGCTTCCTCTGATTCACCCTCCAGACTTCAACTTCTCCTTCTCCTTCTTCTACTTCTTCTGATTCACCCTCCAGACTTCACCTTCTCCTTCTCCTTCTTCTGCTTCCTCTGTTTCACCCTCCAGACTTCAACTTCTCCTTCTCCTTCTTCTGCTTCTTCTGATTCACCCTCCAGACTTCACCTTCTCCTTCTCCTTCTTCTACTTCTTCTGCTTCACACTCCTGACTTCACCTTCTCCTTCTCCTTCTTCTGCTTCTTCTGATTCACCCTCCAGACTTCACCTTCTCCTTCTCCTTCTTCTACTTCTTCTGCTTCTCCCTCCAGACTTCACCTTCTCCTTCTCCTTCTTCTGCTTCTTCTGATTCACCCTCATGACTTCACCTTCTCCTTCTGCTTCTTCTTCTTCTTCTGATTCACCCTCCATACTTCACCTTCTCCTTCTCCTTCTTCTACTTCTTCTGATTCACCCTCCTGACTTCACCTTCTCCTTCTCCTTCTTCTACTTCTTCTGATTCACCCTCCAGACTTCACCTTCTCCTTCTCCTTCTTCTGCTTCTTCTGATTCACCCTCCTGACTTCTCCTTCTCCTTCTCCTTCTTCTACTTCTTCTGATTCACCCTCATGACTTCACCTTCTCCTTCTCCTTCTTCTACTTCTTCTGCTTCACCCTACTGACTTCACCTTCTCCTTCTCCTTCTTCTGCTTCTTCTGATTCACCCTCCAGACTTCACCTTCTCCTTCTCCTTCTTCTACTTCTTCTGCTTCTCCCTCCAGACTTCACCTTCTCCTTCTCCTTCTTCTGCTTCTTCTGACTCACCCTCCTAACTTCACCTTCTCCTTCTCCTTCTTCTGCTTCTTCTGATTCACCCTCCAGACTTCACCTTCTCCTTCTCCTTCTTCTACTTCTGCTGATTCACCCACCTGACTTTACCTTCTCCTTCTCCTTCTTCTCCTTCTTCTGCTTCACCCTCCTGACTTCACCTTCTCCTTCTCCTTCTTCTGTGTCCTCTGATTCACCCTCCAGACTTCATCTTCTCCTTCTCCTTCTTCTACCTCTACTGATTCACCCTCCAGACTTTACCTTCTCCTTCTCCATCTTCTGCTTCTTCTGATTCACCCTCCAGACTTCACCTTCGCCTTCTCCATCTTCTACTTCTTCTGGTTCACCCACCTGACTTCACCTTCTCCTTCTCCTTCTTCTACTTCTTCTGCTTCACCCTCCAGACTTCACCTTCTCCGTCTCCTTCTTCTACTTCTTCTGCTTCACCCTCCTGACTTCACCTTCTACTTCTCCTTCTTCTGCTTCTTCTGATTCACCCTCCTGACTTCACCTTCTCCTTCTCCTTCTTGTGCTTCTTCTGACTCACCCTCCTGACTTCACCTTCTCCTTCTCCTTCTTCTGCTTCCTCTGATTCACCCTCCAGACTTCACCTTCTCCTTCTCCTTCTTCTACTTCTTCTGATTCACCCTCCAGACTTCATCTTCTCCTTCTCCTTCTTCTGCTTCCTCTGATTCACCCTCCAGGCTTCACCTTCTCCTTCTCCATCTTCTGCTTCTTCTGATTCACCCTCCAGACTTCACCTTCTCCTTCTCCTTCTTCTACCTCTTCTGATTCACCCTCCAGACTTTACCTTCTCCTTCTCCATCTTCTGCTTCTTCTGATTCACCCTCCAGACTTCACCTTCGCCTCCTCCTTCTTCTACTTCTTCTGATTCACCCTCCTGACTTCACCTTCTCCTTCTCCTTCTTCTACTTCTTCTGCTTCACCCTCCTGACTTCACCTTCTCCTTCTCCTTCTTCTGCTTCCTCTGATTCACCCTCCAGACTTCATCTTCTCCTTCTCCTTCTTCTGCTTCTTCTGATTCACCCTCCAGACTTCACCTTCTCCTTCTCCTTCTTCTACTTCTTCTGATTCACCCTCCAGACTTCACCTTCTCCTTCTCCATCTTCTACTTCTTCTGATTCACCCTCCAGGCTTCACCTTCTCCTTCTCCTTCTTCTGCTTCTTCTGATTCACCCTCCTGACTTCACCTTCTCCTTCTCCTTTTTCTGTTTCTTCTGATTCACCCTCCAGACTTCACCTTCTCCTTCTCCTTCTTCTACTTCTTCTGATTCACCCTCCTGACTTCACCTTCTCCTTCTCCTTCTTCTACTTCTTCTGCTTCACCCTCCTGACTTCACCTTCTCCTTCTCCTTCTTCTATGTCCTCTGATTCACCCTCCAGACTTCACCTTCTCCTTCTCCTTCTTCTACTTCTTCTGCTTCACTCTCCAGACTTCACCTTTTCCTTCTCCTTCTTCTGCTTCTTCTGATTCACCCTCCAGACTTCACCTTCGCCTTCTCCTTCTTCTGTGTCCTCTGATTCACC
Organism: Somniosus microcephalus; assembly: GCF_052327205.1. Taxonomy (NCBI): domain Eukaryota; kingdom Metazoa; phylum Chordata; class Chondrichthyes; order Squaliformes; family Somniosidae; genus Somniosus; species Somniosus microcephalus. Next base: position 287,154 of record NW_028225435.1, on the reverse strand, counting down.
CTCCAGACTTCATCTTCTCCTTCTCCTTCTTCTACCTCTACTGATTCACCCTCCAGACTTTACCTTCTCCTTCTCCATCTTCTGCTTCTTCTGATTCACCCTCCAGACTTCACCTTCGCCTTCTCCATCTTCTACTTCTTCTGACTCACCCTCCTAACTTCACCTTCTCCTTCTCCTTCTTCTGCTTCTTCTGATTCACCCTCCAGACTTCACCTTCTCCTTCTCCTTCTTCTACTTCTGCTGATTCACCCACCTGACTTTACCTTCTCCTTCTCCTTCTTCTCCTTCTTCTGCTTCACCCTCCTGACTTCACCTTCTCCTTCTCCTTCTTCTGTGTCCTCTGATTCACCCTCCAGACTTCATCTTCTCCTTCTCCTTCTTCTACCTCTACTGATTCACCCTCCAGACTTTACCTTCTCCTTCTCCATCTTCTGCTTCTTCTGATTCACCCTCCAGACTTCACCTTCGCCTTCTCCATCTTCTACTTCTTCTGATTCACCCACCTGACTTCACCTTCTCCTTCTCCTTCTTCTACTTCTTCTGCTTCACCCTCCAGACTTCACCTTCTCCTTCTCCTTCTTCTACTTCTTCTGATTCACCCTCCTGACTTCACCTTCTCCTTCTCCTTCTTCTACTTCTTCTGCTTCACCCTCCTGACTTCACCTTCTCCTTCTCCTTCTTCTATGTCCTCTGATTCACCCTCCAGACTTCACCTTCTCCTTCTCCTTCTTCTACTTCTTCTGCTTCACTCTCCAGACTTCACCTTTTCCTTCTCCTTCTTCTGCTTCTTCTGATTCACCCTCCAGACTTCACCTTCGCCTTCTCCTTCTTCTGCTTCCTCTGATTCACCCTCCAGACTTCAACTTCTCCTTCTCCTTCTTCTACTTCTTCTGATTCACCCTCCAGACTTCACCTTCTCCTTCTCCTTCTTCTGCTTCCTCTGTTTCACCCTCCAGACTTCAACTTCTCCTTCTCCTTCTTCTGCTTCTTCTGATTCACCCTCCAGACTTCACCTTCTCCTTCTCCTTCTTCTACTTCTTCTGCTTCACACTCCTGACTTCACCTTCTCCTTCTCCTTCTTCTGCTTCTTCTGATTCACCCTCCAGACTTCACCTTCTCCTTCTCCTTCTTCTACTTCTTCTGCTTCTCCCTCCAGACTTCACCTTCTCCTTCTCCTTCTTCTGCGTCTTCTGATTCACCCTCATGACTTCACCTTCTCCTTCTGCTTCTTCTTCTTCTTCTGATTCACCCTCCATACTTCACCTTCTCCTTCTCCTTCTTCTACTTCTTCTGATTCACCCTCCTGACTTCACCTTCTCCTTCTCCTTCTTCTACTTCTTCTGATTCACCCTCCAGACTTCACCTTCTCCTTCTCCTTCTTCTGCTTCTTCTGATTCACCCTCCTGACTTCTCCTTCTCCTTCTCCTTCTTCTACTTCTTCTGATTCACCCTCATGACTTCACCTTCTCCTTCTCCTTCTTCTACTTCTTCTGCTTCACCCTACTGACTTCACCTTCTCCTTCTCCTTCTTCTGCTTCTTCTGATTCACCCTCCAGACTTCACCTTCTCCTTCTCCTTCTTCTACTTCTTCTGCTTCTCCCTCCAGACTTCACCTTCTCCTTCTCCTTCTTCTGCTTCTTCTGACTCACCCTCCTAACTTCACCTTCTCCTTCTCCTTCTTCTGCTTCTTCTGATTCACCCTCCAGACTTCACCTTCTCCTTCTCCTTCTTCTACTTCTGCTGATTCACCCACCTGACTTTACCTTCTCCTTCTCCTTCTTCTCCTTCTTCTGCTTCACCCTCCTGACTTCACCTTCTCCTTCTCCTTCTTCTGTGTCCTCTGATTCACCCTCCAGACTTCATCTTCTCCTTCTCCTTCTTCTACCTCTACTGATTCACCCTCCAGACTTTACCTTCTCCTTCTCCATCTTCTGCTTCTTCTGATTCACCCTCCAGACTTCACCTTCGCCTTCTCCATCTTCTACTTCTTCTGATTCACCCACCTGACTTCACCTTCTCCTTCTCCTTCTTCTACTTCTTCTGCTTCACCCTCCAGACTTCACCTTCTCCGTCTCCTTCTTCTACTTCTTCTGCTTCACCCTCCTGACTTCACCTTCTACTTCTCCTTCTTCTGCTTCCTCTGATTCACCCTCCAGACTTCACCTTCTCCTTCTCCTTCTTGTGCTTCTTCTGACTCACCCTCCTGACTTCACCTTCTCCTTCTCCTTCTTCTGCTTCCTCTGATTCACCCTCCAGACTTCACCTTCTCCTTCTCCTTCTTCTACTTCTTCTGATTCACCCTCCAGACTTCATCTTCTCCTTCTCCTTCTTCTGCTTCCTCTGATTCACCCTCCAGGCTTCACCTTCTCCTTCTCCATCTTCTGCTTCTTCTGATTCACCCTCCAGACTTCACCTTCTCCTTCTCCTTCTTCTACCTCTTCTGATTCACCCTCCAGACTTTACCTTCTCCTTCTCCATCTTCTGCTTCTTCTGATTCACCCTCCAGACTTCACCTTCGCCTCCTCCTTCTTCTACTTCTTCTGATTCACCCTCCTGACTTCACCTTCTCCTTCTCCTTCTTCTACTTCTTCTGCTTCACCCTCCTGACTTCACCTTCTCCTTCTCCTTCTTCTGCTTCCTCTGATTCACCCTCCAGACTTCATCTTCTCCTTCTCCTTCTTCTGCTTCTTCTGATTCACCCTCCAGACTTCACCTTCTCCTTCTCCTTCTTCTACTTCTTCTGATTCACCCTCCAGACTTCACCTTCTCCTTCTCCATCTTCTACTTCTTCTGATTCACCCTCCAGGCTTCACCTTCTCCTTCTCCTTCTTCTGCTTCTTCTGATTCACCCTCCTGACTTCACCTTCTCCTTCTCCTTTTTCTGTTTCTTCTGATTCACCCTCCAGACTTCACCTTCTCCTTCTCCTTCTTCTACTTCTTCTGATTCACCCTCCTGACTTCACCTTCTCCTTCTCCTTCTTCTACTTCTTCTGCTTCACCCTCCTGACTTCACCTTCTCCTTCTCCTTCTTCTATGTCCTCTGATTCACCCTCCAGACTTCACCTTCTCCTTCTCCTTCTTCTACTTCTTCTGCTTCACTCTCCAGACTTCACCTTTTCCTTCTCCTTCTTCTGCTTCTTCTGATTCACCCTCCAGACTTCACCTTCGCCTTCTCCTTCTTCTGTGTCCTCTGATTCACCCTCCAGACTTCATCTTCTCCTTCTCCTTCTTCTACCTCTACTGATTCACCCTCCAGACTTTACCTTCTCCTTCTCCATCTTCTGCTTCTTCTGATTCACCCTCCAGACTTCACCTTCGCCTTCTCCATCTTCTACTTCTTCTGACTCACCCTCCTAACTTCACCTTCTCCTTCTCCTTCTTCTGCTTCTTCTGATTCACCCTCCAGACTTCACCTTCTCCTTCTCCTTCTTCTACTTCTGCTGATTCACCCACCTGACTTTACCTTCTCCTTCTCCTTCTTCTCCTTCTTCTGCTTCACCCTCCTGACTTCACCTTCTCCTTCTCCTTCTTCTGTGTCCTCTGATTCACCCTCCAGACTTCATCTTCTCCTTCTCCTTCTTCTACCTCTACTGATTCACCCTCCAGACTTTACCTTCTCCTTCTCCATCTTCTGCTTCTTCTGATTCACCCTCCAGACTTCACCTTCGCCTTCTCCATCTTCTACTTCTTCTGATTCACCCACCTGACTTCACCTTCTCCTTCTCCTTCTTCTACTTCTTCTGCTTCACCCTCCAGACTTCACCTTCTCCGTCTCCTTCTTCTACTTCTTCTGCTTCACCCTCCTGACTTCACCTTCTACTTCTCCTTCTTCTGCTTCCTCTGATTCACCCTCCAGACTTCACCTTCTCCTTCTCCTTCTTGTGCTTCTTCTGACTCACCCTCCTGACTTCACCTTCCCCTTCTCCTTCTTCTGCTTCCTCTGATTCACCCTCCAGACTTCACCTTCTCCTTCTCCTTCTTCTACTTCTTCTGATTCACCCTCCAGACTTCATCTTCTCCTTCTCCTTCTTCTGCTTCCTCTGATTCACCCTCCAGGCTTCACCTTCTCCTTCTCCATCTTCTGCTTCTTCTGATTCACCCTCCAGACTTCACCTTCTCCTTCTCCTTCTTCTACCTCTTCTGATTCACCCTCCAGACTTTACCTTCTCCTTCTCCATCTTCTGCTTCTTCTGATTCACCCTCCAGACTTCACCTTCGCCTCCTCCTTCTTCTACTTCTTCTGATTCACCCTCCTGACTTCACCTTCTCCTTCTCCTTCTTCTACTTCTTCTGCTTCACCCTCCTGACTTCACCTTCTCCTTCTCCTTCTTCTGCTTCCTCTGATTCACCCTCCAGACTTCATCTTCTCCTTCTCCTTCTTCTGCTTCTTCTGATTCACCCTCCAGACTTCACCTTCTCCTTCTCCTTCTTCTACTTCTTCTGATTCACCCTCCAGACTTCACCTTCTCCTTCTCCATCTTCTACTTCTTCTGATTCACCCTCCAGGCTTCACCTTCTCCTTCTCCTTCTTCTGCTTCTTCTGATTCACCCTCCTGACTTCACCTTCTCCTTCTCCTTTTTCTGTTTCTTCTGATTCACCCTCCAGACTTCACCTTCTCCTTCTCCTTCTTCTACTTCTTCTGATTCACCCTCCTGACTTCACCTTCTCCTTCTCCTTCTTCTACTTCTTCTGCTTCACCCTCCTGACTTCACCTTCTCCTTCTCCTTCTTCTATGTCCTCTGATTCACCCTCCAGACTTCACCTTCTCCTTCTCCTTCTTCTACTTCTTCTGCTTCACTCTCCAGACTTCACCTTTTCCTTCTCCTTCTTCTGCTTCTTCTGATTCACCCTCCAGACTTCACCTTCGCCTTCTCCTTCTTCTGTGTCCTCTGATTCACCCTCCAGACTTCATCTTCTCCTTCTCCTTCTTCTACCTCTACTGATTCACCCTCCAGACTTTACCTTCTCCTTCTCCATCTTCTGCTTCTTCTGATTCACCCTCCAGACTTCACCTTCGCCTTCTCCATCTTCTACTTCTTCTGATTCACCCTCCTGACTTCACCTTCTCCTTCTCCTTCTTCTACTTCTTCTGCTTCACCCTCCAGACTTCACCTTCTCCGTCTCCTTCTTCTACTTCTTCTGCTTCACCCTCCTGACTTCACCTTCTACTTCTCCTTCTTCTGCTTCCTCTGATTCACCCTCCAGACTTCACCTTCTCTTTCTCCTTCTTGTGCTTCTTCTGACTCACCCTCCTGACTTCACCTTCTTCTTCTCCTTCTTCTGCTTCCTCTGATTCACCCTCCAGACTTCACCTTCTCCTTCTCCTTCTTCTACTTCTTCTGATTCACCCTCCAGACTTCATCTTCTCCTTCTCCTTCTTCTGCTTCCGCTGATTCACCCTCCAGGCTTCACCTTCTCCTTCTCCATCTTCTGCTTCTTCTGATTCACCCTCCAGACTTCACCTTCTCCTTCTCCTTCTTCTACCTCTTCTGATTCACCCTCCAGACTTTACCTTCTCCTTCTCCATCTTCTGCTTCTTCTGATTCACCCTCCAGACTTCACCTTCGCCTCCTCCTTCTTCTACTTCTTCTGATTCACCCTCCTGACTTCACCTTCTCCTTCTCCTTCTTCTACTTCTTCTGCTTCACCCTCCTGACTTCACCTTCTCCTTCTCCTTCTTCTGCTTCCTCTGATTCACCCTCCAGACTTCATCTTCTCCTTCTCCTTCTTCTGCTTCTTCTGATTCACCCTCCAGACTTCACCTTCTCCTTCTCCTTCTTCTACTTCTTCTGATTCACCCTCCAGACTTCACCTTCTCCTTCTCCATCTTCTACTTCTTCTGATTCACCCTCCAGGCTTCACCTTCTCCTTCTCCTTCTTCTGCTTCTTCTGATTCACCCTCCAGACTTCACCTTCTCCTTCTCCATCTTCTACTTCTTCTGATTCACCCTCCAGGCTTCACCTTCTCCTTCTCCTTCTTCTGCTTCTTCTGATTCACCCTCCTGACTTCACCTTCTCCTTCTCCTTTTTCTGTTTCTTCTGATTCACCCTCCAGACTTCACCTTCTCCTTCTCCATCTTCTACTTCTTCTGATTCACCCTCCAGGCTTCACCTTCTCCTTCTCCTTCTTCTGCTTCTTCTGATTCACCCTCCAGACTTCACCTTCTCCTTCTCCATCTTCTACTTCTTCTGATTCACCCTCCAGGCTTCACCTTCTCCTTCTCCTTCTTCTGCTTCTTCTGATTCACCCTCCAGACTTCACCTTCTCCTTCTCCTTCTTCTACTTCTTCTGCTTCTCCCTCCAGACTTCACCTTCTCCTTCTCCTTCTTCTGCTTCTTCTGATTCACCCTCATGACTTCACCTTCTCCTTCTGCTTCTTCTTCTTCTTCTGATTCACCCTCCAGACTTCACCTTCACCTTCTTCTTCTTCTACTTCTTCTGATTCACCCTCCAGACTTCACCTTCTCCTTCTCCTTCTTCTACTTCTTCTGATTCACCCTCCAGACTTCATCTTCTCCTTCTCCTTCTTCTGCTTCCGCTGATTCACCCTCCAGGCTTCACCTTCTCCTTCTCCATCTTCTGCTTCTTCTGATTCACCCTCCAGACTTCACCTTCTCCTTCTCCTTCTTCTACCTCTTCTGATTCACCCTCCAGACTTTACCTTCTCCTTCTCCATCTTCTGCTTCTTCTGATTCACCCTCCAGACTTCACCTTCGCCTCCTCCTTCTTCTACTTCTTCTGATTCACCCTCCTGACTTCACCTTCTCCTTCTCCTTCTTCTACTTCTTCTGCTTCACCCTCCTGACTTCACCTTCTCCTTCTCCTTCTTCTGCTTCCTCTGATTCACCCTCCAGACTTCATCTTCTCCTTCTCCTTCTTCTGCTTCTTCTGATTCACCCTCCAGACTTCACCTTCTCCTTCTCCTTCTTCTACTTCTTCTGATTCACCCTCCAGACTTCACCTTCTCCTTCTCCATCTTCTACTTCTTCTGATTCACCCTCCAGGCTTCACCTTCTCCTTCTCCTTCTTCTGCTTCTTCTGATTCACCCTCCTGACTTCACCTTCTCCTTCTCCTTTTTCTGTTTCTTCTGATTCACCCTCCAGACTTCACCTTCTCCTTCTCCTTCTTCTATGTCCTCTGATTCACCCTCCAGACTTCACCTTCTCCTTCTCCTTCTTCTACTTCTTCTGCTTCACTCTCCAGACTTCACCTTTTCCTTCTCCTTCTTCTGCTTCTTCTGATTCACCCTCCAGACTTCACCTTCGCCTTCTCCTTCTTCTGCTTCCTCTGATTCACCCTCCAGACTTCACCTTCTCCTTCTCCTACTTCTTCTGATTCACCCTCCAGACTTCACCTTCTCCTTCTCCTTCTTCTGCTTCCTCTGTTTCACCCTCCAGACTTCAACTTCTCCTTCTCCTTCTTCTGCTTCTTCTGATTCACCCTCCAGACTTCACCTTCTCCTTCTCCTTCTTCTACTTCTTCTGATTCACCCCCCAGACTTCACCTTCTCCTTCTCCTTCTTCTGCTTCTTCTGATTCACCCTCCAGACTTCACCTTCGCCTTCTCCTTCTTCTACTTCTTCTGATTCACCCTCCAGACTTCACCTTCTCCTTCTCCTTCTTCTACTTCTTCTGCTTCACACTCCTGACTTCTCCTTCTCCTTCTCCTTCTTCTGCTTCTTCTGATTCACCCTCCAGACTTCACCTTCTCCTTCTCCTTCTTCTACTTCTTCTGCTTCTCCCTCCAGACTTCACCTTCTCCTTCTCCTTCTTCTGCTTCTTCTGATTCACCCTCATGACTTCACCTTCTCCTTCTGCTTCTTCTTCTTCTTCTGATTCACCCTCCAGACTTCACCTTCTCCTTCTCCTTCTTCTACTTCTTCTGATTCACCCTCCTGACTTCACCTTCTCCTTCTCCTTCTTCTACTTCTTCTGATTCACCCTCCAGACTTCACCTTCTCCTTCTCCTTCTTCTGCTTCTTCTGATTCACCCTCCTGACTTCACCTTTTCCTTCTCCTTCTTCTACTTCTTCTGATTCACCCTCCTGACTTCACCTTCTCCTTCTCCTTCTTCTACTTCTTCTGCTTCACCCTACTGACTTCACCTTCTCCTTCTCCTTCTTCTGCTTCTTCTGATTCACCCTCCAGACTTCACCTTCTCCTTCTCCTTCTTCTACTTCTTCTGCTTCTCCCTCCAGACTTCACCTTCTCCTTCTCCTTCTTCTGCTTCTTCTGACTCACCCTCCTGACTTCACCTTCTCCTTCTCCTTCTTCTGCTTCTTCTGATTCACCCTCCAGACTTCACCTTCTCCTTCTCCTTCTTCTACTTCTTCTGATTCACCCACCTGACTTTACCTTCTCCTTCTCCTTCTTCTACTTCTTCTGCTTCACCCTCCTGACTTCACCTTCTCCTTCTCCTTCTTCTGTGTCCTCTGATTCACCCTCCAGACTTCATCTTCTCCTTCTCCTTCTTCTACCTCTACTGATTCACCCTCCAGACTTTACCTTCTCCTTCTCCATCTTCTGCTTCTTCTGATTCACCCTCCAGACTTCACCTTCGCCTTCTCCATCTTTTACTTCTTCTGATTCACCCTCCTGACTTCACCTTCTCCTTCTCCTTCTTCTACTTCTTCTGCTTCACCCTCCAGGCTTCACCTTCTCCGTCTCCTTCTTCTACTTCTTCTGCTTCACCCTCCTGACTTCACCTTCTACTTCTCCTTCTTCTGCTTCCTCTGATTCACCCTCCAGACTTCACCTTCTCCTTCTCCTTCTTGTGCTTCTTCTGACTCACCCTCCTGACTTCACCTTCTCCTTCTCCTTCTTCTGCTTCCTCTGATTCACCCTCCAGACTTCACCTTCTCCTTCTCCTTCTTCTACTTCTTCTGATTCACCCTCCAGACTTCATCTTCTCCTTCTCCTTCTTCTGCTTCCTCTGATTCACCCTCCAGGCTTCACCTTCTCCTTCTCCATCTTCTGCTTCTTCTGATTCACCCTCCAGACTTCACCTTCTCCTTCTCCTTCTTCTACCTCTTCTGATTCACCCTCCAGACTTTACCTTCTCCTTCTCCATCTTCTGCTTCTTCTGATTCACCCTCCAGACTTCACCTTCGCCTCCTCCTTCTTCTACTTCTTCTGATTCACCCTCCTGACTTCACCTTCTCCTTCTCCTTCTTCTACTTCTTCTGCTTCACCCTCCTGACTTCACCTTCTCCTTCTCCTTCTTCTGCTTCCTCTGATTCACCCTCCAGACTTCATCTTCTCCTTCTCCTTCTTCTGCTTCTTCTGATTCACCCTCCAGACTTCACCTTCTCCTTCTCCTTCTTCTACTTCTTCTGATTCACCCTCCAGACTTCACCTTCTCCTTCTCCATCTTCTACTTCTTCTGATTCACCCTCCAGGCTTCACCTTCTCCTTCTCCTTCTTCTGCTTCTTCTGATTCACCCTCCTGACTTCACCTTCTCCTTCTCCTTTTTCTGTTTCTTCTGATTCACCCTCCAGACTTCACCTTCTCCTTCTCCTTCTTCTACTTCTTCTGATTCACCCTCCTGACTTCACCTTCTCCTTCTCCTTCTTCTACTTCTTCTGCTTCACCCTCCTGACTTCACCTTCTCCTTCTCCTTCTTCTATGTCCTCTGATTCACCCTCCAGACTTCACCTTCTCCTTCTCCTTCTTCTACTTCTTCTGCTTCACTCTCCAGACTTCACCTTTTCCTTCTCCTTCTTCTGCTTCTTCTGATTCACCCTCCAGACTTCACCTTCGCCTTCTCCTTCTTCTGCTTCCTCTGATTCACCCTCCAGACTTCACCTTCTCCTTCTCCTTCTTCTATGTCCTCTGATTCACCCTCCAGACTTCACCTTCTCCTTCTCCTTCTTCTACTTCTTCTGCTTCACTCTCCAGACTTCACCTTTTCCTTCTCCTTCTTCTGCTTCTTCTGATTCACCCTCCAGACTTCACCTTCGCCTTCTCCTTCTTCTGTGTCCTCTGATTCACCCTCCAGACTTCATCTTCTCCTTCTCCTTCTTCTACCTCTACTGATTCACCCTCCAGACTTTACCTTCTCCTTCTCCATCTTCTGCTTCTTCTGATTCACCCTCCAGACTTCACCTTCGCCTTCTCCATCTTCTACTTCTTCTGATTCACCCTCCTGACTTCACCTTCTCCTTCTCCTTCTTCTACTTCTTCTGCTTCACCCTCCAGACTTCACCTTCTCCGTCTCCTTCTTCTACTTCTTCTGCTTCACCCTCCTGACTTCACCTTCTACTTCTCCTTCTTCTGCTTCCTCTGATTCACCCTCCAGACTTCACCTTCTCCTTCTCCTTCTTGTGCTTCTTCTGACTCACCCTCCTGACTTCACCTTCTTCTTCTCCTTCTTCTGCTTCCTCTGATTCACCCTCCAGACTTCACCTTCTCCTTCTCCTTCTTCTACTTCTTCTGATTCACCCTCCAGACTTCATCTTCTCCTTCTCCTTCTTCTGCTTCCGCTGATTCACCCTCCAGGCTTCACCTTCTCCTTCTCCATCTTCTGCTTCTTCTGATTCACCCTCCAGACTTCACCTTCTCCTTCTCCTTCTTCTACCTCTTCTGATTCACCCTCCAGACTTTACCTTCTCCTTCTCCATCTTCTGCTTCTTCTGATTCACCCTCCAGACTTCACCTTCGCCTCCTCCTTCTTCTACTTCTTCTGATTCACCCTCCTGACTTCACCTTCTCCTTCTCCTTCTTCTACTTCTTCTGCTTCACCCTCCTGACTTCACCTTCTCCTTCTCCTTCTTCTGCTTCCTCTGATTCACCCTCCAGACTTCATCTTCTCCTTCTCCTTCTTCTGCTTCTTCTGATTCACCCTCCAGACTTCACCTTCTCCTTCTCCTTCTTCTACTTCTTCTGATTCACCCTCCAGACTTCACCTTCTCCTTCTCCATCTTCTACTTCTTCTGATTCACCCTCCAGGCTTCACCTTCTCCTTCTCCTTCTTCTGCTTCTTCTGATTCACCCTCCTGACTTCACCTTCTCCTTCTCCTTTTTCTGTTTCTTCTGATTCACCCTCCAGACTTCACCTTCTCCTTCTCCTTCTTCTATGTCCTCTGATTCACCCTCCAGACTTCACCTTCTCCTTCTCCTTCTTCTACTTCTTCTGCTTCACTCTCCAGACTTCACCTTTTCCTTCTCCTTCTTCTGCTTCTTCTGATTCACCCTCCAGACTTCACCTTCGCCTTCTCCTTCTTCTGCTTCCTCTGATTCACCCTCCAGACTTCACCTTCTCCTTCTCCTACTTCTTCTGATTCACCCTCCAGACTTCACCTTCTCCTTCTCCTTCTTCTGCTTCCTCTGTTTCACCCTCCAGACTTCAACTTCTCCTTCTCCTTCTTCTGCTTCTTCTGATTCACCCTCCAGACTTCACCTTCTCCTTCTCCTTCTTCTACTTCTTCTGATTCACCCCCCAGACTTCACCTTCTCCTTCTCCTTCTTCTGCTTCTTCTGATTCACCCTCCAGACTTCACCTTCGCCTTCTCCTTCTTCTACTTCTACTGATTCACCCTCCAGACTTCACCTTCTCCTTCTCCTTCTTCTACTTCTTCTGCTTCACACTCCTGACTTCTCCTTCTCCTTCTCCTTCTTCTGCTTCTTCTGATTCACCCTCCAGACTTCACCTTCTCCTTCTCCTTCTTCTACTTCTTCTGCTTCTCCCTCCAGACTTCACCTTCTCCTTCTCCTTCTTCTGCTTCTTCTGATTCACCCTCACGACTTCACCTTCTCCTTCTGCTTCTTCTTCTTCTTCTGATTCACCCTCCAGACTTCACCTTCACCTTCTTCTTCTTCTACTTCTTCTGATTCACCCTCCAGACTTCACCTTCTCCTTCTCCTTCTTCTACTTCTTCTGATTCACCCTCCAGACTTCATCTTCTCCTTCTCCTTCTTCTGCTTCCGCTGATTCACCCTCCAGGCTTCACCTTCTCCTTCTCCATCTTCTGCTTCTTCTGATTCACCCTCCAGACTTCACCTTCTCCTTCTCCTTCTTCTACCTCTTCTGATTCACCCTCCAGACTTTACCTTCTCCTTCTCCATCTTCTGCTTCTTCTGATTCACCCTCCAGACTTCACCTTCGCCTCCTCCTTCTTCTACTTCTTCTGATTCACCCTCCTGACTTCACCTTCTCCTTCTCCTTCTTCTACTTCTTCTGCTTCACCCTCCTGACTTCACCTTCTCCTTCTCCTTCTTCTGCTTCCTCTGATTCACCCTCCAGACTTCATCTTCTCCTTCTCCTTCTTCTGCTTCTTCTGATTCACCCTCCAGACTTCACCTTCTCCTTCTCCTTCTTCTACTTCTTCTGATTCACCCTCCAGACTTCACCTTCTCCTTCTCCATCTTCTACTTCTTCTGATTCACCCTCCAGGCTTCACCTTCTCCTTCTCCTTCTTCTGCTTCTTCTGATTCACCCTCCTGACTTCACCTTCTCCTTCTCCTTTTTCTGTTTCTTCTGATTCACCCTCCAGACTTCACCTTCTCCTTCTCCTTCTTCTATGTCCTCTGATTCACCCTCCAGACTTCACCTTCTCCTTCTCCTTCTTCTACTTCTTCTGCTTCACTCTCCAGACTTCACCTTTTCCTTCTCCTTCTTCTGCTTCTTCTGATTCACCCTCCAGACTTCACCTTCGCCTTCTCCTTCTTCTGCTTCCTCTGATTCACCCTCCAGACTTCACCTTCTCCTTCTCCTACTTCTTCTGATTCACCCTCCAGACTTCACCTTCTCCTTCTCCTTCTTCTGCTTCCTCTGTTTCACCCTCCAGACTTCAACTTCTCCTTCTCCTTCTTCTGCTTCTTCTGATTCACCCTCCAGACTTCACCTTCTCCTTCTCCTTCTTCTACTTCTTCTGATTCACCCCCCAGACTTCACCTTCTCCTTCTCCTTCTTCTGCTTCTTCTGATTCACCCTCCAGACTTCACCTTCGCCTTCTCCTTCTTCTACTTCTTCTGATTCACCCTCCAGACTTCACCTTCTCCTTCTCCTTCTTCTACTTCTTCTGCTTCACACTCCTGACTTCTCCTTCTCCTTCTCCTTCTTCTGCTTCTTCTGATTCACCCTCCAGACTTCACCTTCTCCTTCTCCTTCTTCTACTTCTTCTGCTTCTCCCTCCAGACTTCACCTTCTCCTTCTCCTTCTTCTGCTTCTTCTGATTCACCCTCATGACTTCACCTTCTCCTTCTGCTTCTTCTTCTTCTTCTGATTCACCCTCCAGACTTCACCTTCTCCTTCTCCTTCTTCTACTTCTTCTGATTCACCCTCCTGACTTCACCTTCTCCTTCTCCTTCTTCTACTTCTTCTGATTCACCCTCCAGACTTCACCTTCTCCTTCTCCTTCTTCTGCTTCTTCTGATTCACCCTCCTGACTTCACCTTTTCCTTCTCCTTCTTCTACTTCTTCTGATTCACCCTCCTGACTTCACCTTCTCCTTCTCCTTCTTCTACTTCTTCTGCTTCACCCTACTGACTTCACCTTCTCCTTCTCCTTCTTCTGCTTCTTCTGATTCACCCTCCAGACTTCACCTTCTCCTTCTCCTTCTTCTACTTCTTCTGCTTCTCCCTCCAGACTTCACCTTCTCCTTCTCCTTCTTCTGCTTCTTCTGACTCACCCTCCTGACTTCACCTTCTCCTTCTCCTTCTTCTGCTTCTTCTGATTCACCCTCCAGACTTCACCTTCTCCTTCTCCTTCTTCTACTTCTTCTGATTCACCCACCTGACTTTACCTTCTCCTTCTCCTTCTTCTACTTCTTCTGCTTCACCCTCCTGACTTCACCTTCTCCTTCTCCTTCTTCTGTGTCCTCTGATTCACCCTCCAGACTTCATCTTCTCCTTCTCCTTCTTCTACCTCTACTGATTCACCCTCCAGACTTTACCTTCTCCTTCTCCATCTTCTGCTTCTTCTGATTCACCCTCCAGACTTCACCTTCGCCTTCTCCATCTTTTACTTCTTCTGATTCACCCTCCTGACTTCACCTTCTCCTTCTCCTTCTTCTACTTCTTCTGCTTCACCCTCCAGACTTCACCTTCTCCGTCTCCTTCTTCTACTTCTTCTGCTTCACCCTCCTGACTTCACCTTCTACTTCTCCTTCTTCTGCTTCCTCTGATTCACCCTCCAGACTTCACCTTCTCCTTCTCCTTCTTGTGCTTCTTCTGACTCACCCTCCTGACTTCACCTTCTCCTTCTCCTTCTTCTGCTTCCTCTGATTCACCCTCCAGACTTCACCTTCTCCTTCTCCTTCTTCTACTTCTTCTGATTCACCCTCCAGACTTCATCTTCTCCTTCTCCTTCTTCTGCTTCCTCTGATTCACCCTCCAGGCTTCACCTTCTCCTTCTCCATCTTCTGCTTCTTCTGATTCACCCTCCAGACTTCACCTTCTCCTTCTCCTTCTTCTACCTCTTCTGATTCACCCTCCAGACTTTACCTTCTCCTTCTCCATCTTCTGCTTCTTCTGATTCACCCTCCAGACTTCACCTTCGCCTCCTCCTTCTTCTACTTCTTCTGATTCACCCTCCTGACTTCACCTTCTCCTTCTCCTTCTTCTACTTCTTCTGCTTCACCCTCCTGACTTCACCTTCTCCTTCTCCTTCTTCTGCTTCCTCTGATTCACCCTCCAGACTTCATCTTCTCCTTCTCCTTCTTCTGCTTCTTCTGATTCACCCTCCAGACTTCACCTTCTCCTTCTCCTTCTTCTACTTCTTCTGATTCACCCTCCAGACTTCACCTTCTCCTTCTCCATCTTCTACTTCTTCTGATTCACCCTCCAGGCTTCACCTTCTCCTTCTCCTTCTTCTGCTTCTTCTGATTCACCCTCCTGACTTCACCTTCTCCTTCTCCTTTTTCTGTTTCTTCTGATTCACCCTCCAGACTTCACCTTCTCCTTCTCCTTCTTCTACTTCTTCTGATTCACCCTCCTGACTTCACCTTCTCCTTCTCCTTCTTCTACTTCTTCTGCTTCACCCTCCTGACTTCACCTTCTCCTTCTCCTTCTTCTATGTCCTCTGATTCACCCTCCAGACTTCACCTTCTCCTTCTCCTTCTTCTACTTCTTCTGCTTCACTCTCCAGACTTCACCTTTTCCTTCTCCTTCTTCTGCTTCTTCTGATTCACCCTCCAGACTTCACCTTCGCCTTCTCCTTCTTCTGCTTCCTCTGATTCACCCTCCAGACTTCACCTTCTCCTTCTCCTTCTTCTACTTCTTCTGATTCACCCTCCAGACTTCACCTTCTCCTTCTCCTTCTTCTGCTTCCTCTGTTTCACCCTCCAGACTTCAACTTCTCCTTCTCCTTCTTCTGCTTCTTCCGATTCACCCTCCAGACTTCACCTTCTCCTTCTCCTTCTTCTACTTCTTCTGATTCACCCCCCAGACTTCACCTTCTCCTTCTCCTTCTTCTGCTTCTTCTGATTCACCCTCCAGACTTCACCTTCGCCTTCTCCTTCTTCTACTTCTTCTGATTCACCCTCCAGACTTCACCTTCTCCTTCTCCTTCTTCTACTTCTTCTGCTTCACACTCCTGACTTCTCCTTCTCCTTCTCCTTCTTCTGCTTCTTCTGATTCACCCTCCAGACTTCACCTTCTCCTTCTCCTTCTTCTACTTCTTCTGCTTCTCCCTCCAGACTTCACCTTCTCCTTCTCCTTCTTCTGCTTCTTCTGATTCACCCTCATGACTTCACCTTCTCCTTCTGCTTCTTCTTCTTCTTCTGATTCACCCTCCAGACTTCACCTTCTCCTTCTCCTTCTTCTACTTCTTCTGATTCACCCTCCTGACTTCACCTTCTCCTTCTCCTTCTTCTACTTCTTCTGATTCACCCTCCAGACTTCACCTTCTCCTTCTCCTTCTTCTGCTTCTTCTGATTCACCCTCCTGACTTCACCTTTTCCTTCTCCTTCTTCTACTTCTTCTGATTCACCCTCCTGACTTCACCTTCTCCTTCTCCTTCTTCTACTTCTTCTGCTTCACCCTACTGACTTCACCTTCTCCTTCTCCTTCTTCTGCTTCTTCTGATTCACCCTCCAGACTTCACCTTCTCCTTCTCCTTCTTCTACTTCTTCTGCTTCTTCCTCCAGACTTCACCTTCTCCTTCTCCTTCTTCTGCTTCTTCTGACTCACCCTCCTGACTTCACCTTCTCCTTCTCCTTCTTCTGCTTCTTCTGATTCACCCTCCAGACTTCACCTTCTACTTCTCCTTCTTCTACTTCTTCTGATTCACCCACCTGACTTTACCTTCTCCTTCTCCTTCTTCTACTTCTTCTGCTTCTCCCTCCTGACTTCACCTTCTCCTTCTCCTTCTTCTGTGTCCTCTGATTCACCCTCCAGACTTCATCTTCTCCTTCTCCTTCTTCTACCTCTACTGATTCACCCTCCAGACTTTACCTTCTCCTTCTCCATCTTCTGCTTCTTCTGATTCACCCTCCAGACGTCACCTTCGCCTTCTCCATCTTCTACTTCTTCTGATTCACCCTCCTGACTTCACCTTCTCCTTCTCCTTCTTCTACTTCTTCTGCTTCACCCTCCAGACTTCACCTTCTCCGTCTCCTTCTTCTACTTCTTCTGCTTCACCCTCCTGACTTCACCTTCTCCTTCTCCTTCTTCTGCTTCCTCTGATTCACCCTCCAGACTTCACCTTCTCCTTCTCCTTCTTGTGCTTCTTCTGACCCACCCTCCTGACTTCACCTTCTCCTTCTCCTTCTTCTGCTTCCTCTGATTCACCCTCCAGACTTCACCTTCTCCTTCTCCTTCTTCTACTTCTTCTGATTCACCCTCCAGACTTCAACTTCTCCTTCTCCTTCTTCTGCTTCCTCTGATTCACCCTCCAGGCTTCACCTTCTCCTTCTCCATCTTCTGCTTCTTCTGATTCACCCTCCAGACTTCACCTTCTCCTTCTCCTTCTTCTACCTCTTCTGATTCACCCTCCAGACTTTACCTTCTCCTTCTCCATCTTCTGCTTCTTCTGATTCACCCTCCAGACTTCACCTTCGCCTTCTCCTTCTTGTACTTCTTCTGATTCACCCTCCTGACTTCACCTTCTCCTTCTCCTTCTTCTACTTCTTCTGCTTCACCCTCCTGACTTCACCTTCTCCTTCTCCTTCTTCTGCTTCCTCTGATTCACCCTCCAGACTTCATCTTCTCCTTCTCCTTCTTCTGCTTCTTCTGATTCACCCTCCATACTTCACCTTCTCCTTCTCCTTCTTCTACTTCTTCTGATTCACCCTCCAGACTTCACCTTCTCCTTCTCCATCTTCTACTTCTTCTGATTCACCCTCCAGGCTTCACCTTCTCCTTCTCCTTCTTCTGCTTCTTCTGATTCACCCTCCTGACTTCACCTTCTCCTTCTCCTTCTTCTGCTTCTTCTGATTCACCCTCCAGACTTCACCTTCTCCTTCTCCTTCTTCTACTTCTTCTGCTTCTCCCTCCAGACTTCACCTTCTCCTTCTCCTTCTTCTGCTTCTTCTGATTCACCCTCATGACTTCACCTTCTCCTTCTGCTTCTTCTTCTTCTTCTGATTCACCCTCCATCCTTCACCTTCTCCTTCTCCTTCTTCTACTTCTTCTGATTCACCCTCCTGACTTCACCTTCTCCTTCTCCTTCTTCTACTTCTTCTGATTCACCCTCCAGACTTCACCTTCTCCTTCTCCTTCTTCTGCTTCTTCTGATTCACCCTCCTGACTTCACCATCTCCTTCTCCTTCTTCTACTTCTTCTGATTCACCCTCCTGACTTCACCTTCTCCTTCTCCTTCTTCTACTTCTTCTGCTTCACCCTACTGACTTCACCTTCTCCTTCTCCTTCTTCTGCTTCTTCTGATTCACCCTCCAGACTTCACCTTCTCCTTCTCCTTCTTCTACTTCTTCTGCTTCTCCCTCCAGACTTAACCTTCTCCTTCTCCTTCTTCTGCTTCTTCTGACTCACCCTCCTGACTTCACCTTCTCCTTCTCCTTCTTCTGCTTCTTCTGATTCACCCTCCAGACTTCACCTTCTCCTTCTCCTTCTTCTACTTCTTCTGATTCACCCACCTGACTTTACCTTCTCCTTCTCCTTCTTCTACTTCTTCTGCTTCACCCTCCTGACTTCACCTTCTCCTTCTCCTTCTTCTGTGTCCTCTGATTCACCCTCCAGACTTCATCTTCTCCTTCGCCTTCTACTACCTCTACTGATTCACCCTCCAGACTTTACCTTCTCCTTCTCCATCTTCTGCTTCTTCTGATTCACCCTCCAGACATCACCTTCGCCTTCTCCATCTTCAACTTCTTCTGATTCACCCTCCTGACTTCACCTTCTCCTTCTCCTTCTTCTACTTCTTCTGCTTCACCCTCCAGACTTCACCTTCTCCGTCTCCTTCTTCTACTTCTTCTGCTTCACCCTCCTGACTTCACCTTCTCCTTCTCCTTCTTCTGCTTCCTCTGATTCACCCTCCAGACTTCACCTTCTCCTTCTCCTTATTGTGCTTCTTCTGACCCACCCTCCTGACTTCACCTTCGCCTTCTCCTTCTTGTACTTCTTCTGATTCACCCTCCTGACTTCACCTTCTCCTTCTCCTTCTTCTACTTCTTCTGCTTCACCCTCCTGACTTCACCTTCTCCTTCTCCTTCTTCTGCTTCCTCTGATTCACCCTCCAGACTTCATCTTCTCCTTCTCCTTCTTCTGCTTCTTCTGATTCACCCTCCAGACTTCACCTTCGCCTTCTCCTTCTTCTACTTCTTCTGATTCACCCTCCAGACTTCACCTTCTCCTTCTCCATCTTCTACTTCTTCTGATTCACCCTCCAGGCTTCACCTTCTCCTTCTCCTTCTTCTGCTTCTTCTGATTCACCCTCCTGACTTCACCTTCTCCTTCTCCTTCTTCTGCTTCTTCTGATTCACCCTCCAGACTTCACCTTCTCCTTCTCCTTCTTCTACTTCTTCTGATTCACCCTCCTGACTTCACCTTCTCCTTCTCCTTCTTCTACTTCTTCTGCTTCACCCTCCTGACTTCACCTTCTCCTTCTCCTTCTTCTGCTTCCTCTGATTCACCCTCCAGACTTCATCTTCTCCTTCTCCTTCTTCTGCTTCTTCTGATTCACCCTCCAGACTTCACCTTCTCCTTCTCCTTCTTCTACTTCTTCTGATTCACCCTCCAGACTTCACCTTCTCCTTCTCCATCTTCTACTTCTTCTGATTCACCCTCCAGGCTTCACCTTCTCCTTCTCCTTCTTCTGCTTCTTCTGATTCACCCTCCTGACTTCACCTTCTCCTTCTCCTTCTTCTACTTCTTCTGATTCACCCTCCTGACTTCACCTTCTCCTTCTCCTTCTTCTGTGTCCTCTGATTCAACCTCCAGACTTCACCTTCTCCTTCTCCTTCTTCTACTTCTTCTGCTTCACTCTCCAGACTTCACCTTTTCCTTCTCCTTCTTCTGCTTCTTCTGATTCACCCTCCAGACTTCACCTTCGCCTTCTCCTTCTTCTGCTTCCTCTGATTCACCCTCCAGACTTCACCTTCTCCTTCTCCTTCTTCTACTTCTTCTGATTCATCCTCCAGACTTCACCTTCTCCTTCTCCTTCTTCTGCTTCCTCTGTTTCACCCTCCAGACTTCAACTTCTCCTTCTCCTTCTTCTGCTTCTTCTGATTCACCCTCCAGACTTCACCTTCTCCTTCTCCTTCTTCTACTTCTTCTGATTCACCCCCCAGACTTCACCTTCTCCTTCTCCTTCTTCTGCTTCTTCTGATTCACCCTCCAGACTTCACCTTCGCCTTCTCCTTCTTCTACTTCTTCTGATTCACCCTCCAGACTTCACCTTCTCCTTCTCCTTCTTCTACTTCTTCTGCTTCACACTCCTGACTTCACCTCCTCCTTCTCCTTCTTCTGCTTCTTCTGATTCACCCTCCAGACTTCACCTTCTCCTTCTCCTTCTTCTACTTCTTCTGCTTCCCCCTCCAGACTTCACCTTCTCCTTCTCCTTCTTCTGCTTCTTCTGACTCACCCTCCTGACTTCACCTTCTCCTTCTCCTTCTTCTGCTTCTTCTGATTCACCCTCCAGACTTCACCTTCTCCTTCTCCTTCTTCTACTTCTTCTGATTCACCCACCTGACTTTACCTTCTCCTTCTCCTTCTTCTACTTCTTCTGCTTCACCCTCCTGACTTCACCTTCTCCTTCTCCTTCTTCTGTGTCCTCTGATTCACCCTCCAGACTTCATCTTCTCCTTCTCCTTCTTCTACCTCTACTGATTCACCCTCCAGACTTTACCTTCTCCTTCTCCATCTTCTGCTTCTTCTGATTCACCCTCCAGACTTCACCTTCGCCTTCTCCATTTTCTACTTCTTCTGATTCACCCTCCTGACTTCACCTTCTCCTTCTCCTTCTTCTACTTCTTCTGCTTCACCCTCCAGACTTCACCTTCTCCGTCTCCTTCTTCTACTTCTTCTGCTTCACCCTCCTGACTTCACCTTCTCCTTCTCCTTCTTCTGCTTCCTCTGATTCACCCTCCAGACTTCACCTTCTCCTTCTCCTTCTTGTGCTTCTTCTGACTCACCCTCCTGACTTCACCTTCTCCTTCTCATTCTTCTGCTTCCTCTGATTCACCCTCCAGACTTCACCTTCTCCTTCTCCTTCTTCTACTTCTTCTGATTCACCCTCCAGACTTCAACTTCCCCTTCTCCTTCTTCTGCTTCCTCTGATTCACCCTCCAGGCTTCACCTTCTCCTTCTCCATCTTCTGCTTCTTCTGATTCACCCTCCAGACTTCACCTTCTCCTTCTCCTTCTTCTGCTTCCTCTGATTCACCCTCCAGACTTCATCTTCTTCTTCTCCTTCTTCTGCTTCTTCTGATTCACCCTCCAGACTTCACCTTCTCCTTCTCCTTCTTCTACTTCTTCTGATTCACCCTCCAGACTTCACCTTCTCCTTCTCCATCTTCTACTTCTTCTGATTCACCCTCCAGGCTTCACCTTTTCCTTCTCCTTCTTCTGCTTCTTCTGATTCACCCTCCTGACTTCACCTTCTCCTTCTCCTTCTTCTGCTTCTTCTGATTCACCCTCCAGACTTCACCTTCTCCTTCTCCTTCTTCTACTTCTTCTGATTCACCCTCCTGACTTCACCTTCTCCTTCTCCTTCTTCTACGTCTTCTGCTTCACCCTCCTGACTTCACCTTCTCCTTCTCCTTCTTCTGTGTCCTCTGATTCACCCTCCAGACTTCACCTTCTCCTTCTCCTTCTTCTACTTCTTCTGCTTCACTCTCCAGACTTCACCTTTTCCTTCTCCTTCTTCTGCTTCTTCTGATTCACCCTCCAGACTTCACCTTCGCCTTCTCCTTCTTCTACTTCTTCTGATTCACCCACCTGACTTTACCTTCTCCTTCTCCTTCTTCTGATTCACACTCCAGACTTCACATTCTCCTTCTCCTTCTTCTGCTTCTTCTGATTCACCCTCCAGACTTCACCTCTCCTTCTCCTTCTTCTGCTTCTTCTGATTCACCCTCCAGACTTCACCTTCTCCTTCACCTTCTTCTGCTTCTTCTGATTCACCCTGCAGACTTCACCATCTCCTTCTCTTTCTTCTGCTTCTTCTGATTCACCCTCCAGACTTCACCTTCTCCTTCTCCTTCTTCTACTTCTTCTGATTCACCCTCCAGACTTCACCTTCTCCTTCTCCTTCTTCTACTTCTTCTGATTCATCCTCCAGACTTCACCTTCTCCTTCTCCTTCTTCTGCTTCCTCTGATTCACCCTCCTGACTTCACCTTCTCCTTCTCCTTCTTCGACTTCTTCTGATTCACCCACCAGACTTCACCTTCTCCTTCTCCTTCTTCTGGTTCTTCTGATTCACCCTCCAGACTTCACCTTCTCCTTCTCCTTCTTCTGCTTCTTCTGATTCACACTCCAGACTTCACCTTCTCCTTCTCCTTCTTCTACTTCTTCTGCTTCACACTCCATACTTCACCTTCTCCTTCTCCTTCTTCTGCTTCTTCTGATTCACCCTCCTGACTTCACCTTCTCCTTCTCCTTCTTCTGCTTCTTCTGATTCACCCTCCATACTTCACCTTCTCCTTCTCCTTCTTCTACTTCTTCTGATTCACCCTCCTGACTTCACATTCTCCTTCTCCTTCTTCAACTTCCTCTGATTCACCCTCCAGACTTCACCTTCTCCTTCTCCTTCTTCTGCTTCTTCTGATTCACCCTCCTGACTTCACCTTCTCCTTCTCCTTCTTCTACTTCTTGTGATTCACCCTCCTGACTTCACCTTCTCCTTCTTCTTCTTCTACTTCTTCTGCTTCACCCTCCTGACTTCACCTTCTCCTTCTCCTTCTTCTGCTTCTTCTGATTCACCCTCCAGACTTCACCTTCTCCTTCTCCTTCTTCTACTTCTTCTGCTTCACCCTCCTGACTTCACCTTCTCCTTCTCCTTCTTCTGCTTCTTCTGATTCACCCTCCAGACTTCACCTTCTCCTTCTCCTTCTTCTGCTTCTTCTGATTCACCCTCCAGACTTCACCTTCTCCTTCTCCTTCTTTTGCTTCTTCTGATTCACCCTCCAGACTTCACCATCTCCTTCTCCTTCTTCTGCTTCTTCTGATTCACCCTCCAGACTTCACCTTCTCCTTCTCCTTCTTCTACTTCTTCTGATTCACCCTCCAGACTTCACCTTCTCCTTCTCCTTCTTCTGCTTCTTCTGCTTCACCCTCCTGACTTCACCTTCTCCTTCTCCTTCTTCTACTTCTTCTGATTCACCCTCCAGACTTCACCTTCTCCTTCTCCTTCTTCTGCTTCTTCTGCTGCGCCCTCCAGACTTCACCTTCTCCTTCTCCTTCTTCTGCTTCTTCTGCTTCACCCTCCTGACTTCACCTTCTCCTTCTCCTTCTTCTTCTTCTTCTGCTTCACCCCCCTGACTTCACCTTCTCCTTCTCCTTCTTTTGCTTCTTCTGATTCACCCTCCTAACTTCACCTTCTCCTTCTCCTTCTTCTGCTTCTTCTGATTCACCCTCCTGACTTCATCTTCTCCTTCTCCTTCTTCTGCTTCTTCTGATTCACCCTCCAGACTTCACCTTCTCCTTCTCCTTCTTCTGCTTCTTCTGATTCACCCTCCAGTCTTAACTTTCTCCTTCTCCTTCTTCTGCTTCTTCTGATTCACACTCCAGACCTCACCTTCTCCTTCTCCTTCTTCTACTTCTTCTGATTCACCCTCCAGACTTCATCTTCTCCTTATCCTTCTTCTGCTTCTTCTGATTCACCCTCCAGACTTCACCTTCTCCTTCTCCTTCTTCTGCTTCTTCTGATTCACCCTCCAGACTTCACCTTCTCCTTCTCCTTCTTCTACTTCTTCTGATTCACCCTCCAGACTTCACCTTCTCCTTCTCCTTCTTCTACTTCTTCTGATTCACCCTCCAGTCTTCACCTTCTCCTTCTCCTTCTTCTGCTTCTTCTGCTTCACCCTCCAGACTTCACCTTCTCCTTCTCTTTCTTCTGCTTCTTCTGATTCACCCTCCAGACTTCACCTTCTCCTTCTTCTGATTCTTCTGATTCACCCTCCAGACTTCACCTTCTCCTTCTCCTTCTTCTGCTTCTTCTGATTCACCCTCCTGACTTCACCTACTCCTTCTCCTTCTTCTACTTCTTCTGATTCACCCTCCTGACTTCACCTTCTCCTTCTCCTTCTTCTACTTCTCCTGCTTCACCCTCCAGAGTTCACCTTCTCCTTCTCCTTCTTCTACTTCTTCTGATTCACCCTCCAGACTTCACCTTCTCCTTCTCCTTCTTATGCTTCTTCTGATTCACCCTCCAGACTTCACCTTCTCCTTCTCCGTATTCTGCTTCTTCTGATTCACCCTCCAGACTTCTCCTTCTCCTTCTCCTTCTTCTGCTTCTTCTGATTCACCCTCCAGACTTCACCTTCTCCTTCTCCTTCTTCTGCTTCTCCTGATTCACCCTCCAGACTTCACCTTCTCCTTCTCCTTCTTCTACTTCTTCTGATTCACCCTCCAGACTTCATCTTCTCCTTCTCCTTCTTCTGCTTCTTCTGATTCACCCTCCAGACTTCACCTTCTCCTTCTCCTTCTTCTGCTTCTTCTGATTCACCCTCCAGACTTCATCTTCTCCTTCTCCTTCTTCTACTTCTTCCGATTCACCCTCCAGACTTCACCTTCTCCTTCTCCTTCTTCTGCTTCTTCTGCTTCACCCTTCAGGCTTCACCTTCTCCTTCTCCTTCTTCTGCTTCTTCTGCTGCGCCCTCCAGACTTCACCTTCTCCTTCTCCTTCTTCTGCTTCTCCTGCTTCACCCTCCTGACTTCACCTTCTCCTTCTCCTTCTTCTACTTCTTCTGCTTCACCCCCCTGACTTCAACTTCTCCTTCTCCTTCTTTTGCTTCTTCTGATTCACCCTCCTAACTTCACCTTCTCCTTCTCCTTCTTCTGCTTCTTCTGATTCACTCTCCTGACTTCACCTTCTCCTTCACCTTCTTCTGCTTCTTCTGATTCACCATCCAGACCTCACCTTCTCCTTCTCCTTCTTCTGCTTCTTCTGATTCACCCTCCAGACTTCACTTTCTCCTTCTCCTTCTTCTGCTTCTTCTGATTCACCCTCCAGACCTCACCTTCTCCTTCTCCTTCTTCTACTTCTTCTGATTCACCCTCCAGACTTCATCTTCTCCTTCTCCTTCTTCTGCTTCTTCTGATTCACCCTCCAGACTTCACCTTCTCCTTCTCCTTCTTCTGCTTCTTCTGCTTCACCCTCCAGACTTCACCTTCTCCTTCTCTTCTTCTGCTTCTTCTGCTGCGCCCTCCAGACTTCACCTTCTCCTTCTCCTTCTTCTGCTTCTTCTGCTTCACCCTCCTGACATCACCTTCTCCTTCTCCTTCTTCTACTTCTTCTGCTTCACCCCCCTGACTTCACCTTCTCCTTCTCCTTCTTCTGCTTCTTCTGATTCACCCTCCTAACTTCACCTTCTCCTTCTCCTTCTTCTGCTTCTTCTGATTCACCCTCCTGACTTCACCTTCTCCTTCTCCTTCGTCTGCTTCTTCTGATTCACCCTCCAGACTTCACCTTCTCCTTCTCCTTCTTCTGCTTCTTCTGATTCACCCTCCAGACTTCACCTTCTCCTTCTCCTTCTTCTGCTTCTTCTGATTCACCCTCCAGACCTCACCTTCTCCTTCTCCTTCTTCTACTTCTTCTGATTCACCCTCCAGACTTCATCTTCTCCTTCTCCATCTTCTGCTTCTTCTGATTCACCCTCCAGACTTCACCTTCTCCTTCTCCTTCTTCTGCTTCTTATGATTCACCCTCCAGACTTCACCTTCTCCTTCTCCTTCTTCTACTTCTTCTGATTCACCCTCCAGACTTCTCCTTCTCCTTCTCCTTCTTCTACTTCTTCTGATTTACCCTCCAGTCTTCACCTTCTCCTTCTCCTTCTTCTGCTTCTTCTGCTTCACCCTCCAGACTTCACCTTCTCCTTCTCTTTCTTCTGCTTCTTCTGATTCACCCTCCAGACTTCACCTTCTCCTTCTCCTTCTTCTGATTCTTCTGATTCACCCTCCAGACTTCACCTTCTCCATCTCCTTCTTCTGCTTCTTCTGATTCACCCTCCTGACTTCACCTTCTCCTTCTCCTTCTTCTACTTCTTCTGATTCACCCTCCTGACTTCACCTTCTCCTTCTCCTTCTTCTACTTCTTCTGCTTCACCCTCCAGACTTCACCTTCTCCTTCTCCTTCTTCTACTTCTGCTGATTCACCCTCCAGACTTCACCTTCTCCTTCTCCTTCTTCTGCTTCTTCTGATTCACCCTCCAGACTTCACCTTCTCCTTCTCCTTCTTCTGCTTCTTCTGATTCACCCTCCTGACTTCACCTTCTCCTTCTCCTTCTTCTGCTTCTTCTGATTCACCCTCCAGACTTCACCTTCTCCTTCTCCTTCTTCTACTTCTTCTGATTCACCCTCCAGACTTCACCTTCTCATTCTCCTTCCTCTGCTTCTTCTGATTCACCCTCCAGACTTCACCTTCTCCTTCTCCTTCTTCTGCTTCTTCTGATTCACCCTCCAGACTTCACCTTCTCCTTCTCCTTCTTCTGCTTCTTCTGATTCACCCTCCAGACTTCACCTTCTCCTTCTTCTACTTCTTCTGATTCACCCTCCAGACTTCACCTTCTCCTTCTCCTTCTGCTTCTTCTGATTCACCCTCCAGACTTCACCTTCTCCTTCTCCTTCGTCTACTTTTTCTGATTCACCCTCCAGACTAAACCTTCTCCTTCTCCTTCTTCTACTTCTTCTGATTCACCCTCCAGACTTCACCTTCTCCTTCTCCTTCTTCTGCTTCTTCTGCTTCACCCTCCAGACTTCACCTTCTCCTTCTCCTTCTTCTACTTCTTCTGATTCACCCTGCAGACTTCACCTTCTCCTTCTCCTTCTACTTCTTCTGATTCACCCTCCAGACTTCACCTTCTCCTTCTCCTTCTTCTACTTCTTCTGCTTCTCCCTCCACACTTCACCTTCTCCTTCTCCTTCTTCTGCTTCTTCTGATTCACCCTCCAATCTTCACCTTCTCCTTCTCCTTCTTCTACTTCTTCTGATTCACCCTCCAGACTTCACCTTCTCCTTCTCCTTCTTCTACTTCTTCTGCTTCACCCTCCAGACTTCACCTTCTCCTTCTCCTTCTTCTGCTTCTTCTGCTTCACCCTCCAGACTTCACCTTCTCCTTCTCCTTCTTCTGCTTCTTCTGCTTCGCCCTCCGGACTTCACCTTCTCCTTCTCCTTCTTCTGCTTCACCCTCCTGACTTCACCTTCTCCTTCTCCTTCTTCTACTTCTTCTGATTCACCCTCCAGACCTCACCTTCTCCTTCTCCTTCTTCTACTTCTTCTGATTCACCCTCCAGACTTCATCTTCTCCTTCTCCTTCTTCTGCTTCTTATCATTCACCCTCCAGACTTCACCTTCTCCTTCTCCTTCTTCTGCTTCTTCTGATTCACCCTCCAGACTTCACCTTCTCCTTCTCCTTCTTCTGCTTCTTCTGCTTCACCCTCCAGACTTCCCCTTCTCCTTCTCTTTCTTCTGCTTCTTCTGCTTCACCCTCCAGGCTTCACCTTCTCCTTCTCCTTCTTCTGCTTCTTCTGCTTCACCCTCCAGACTTCACCTTCTCCTTCTCCTTCTTCTGCTTCTTCTGCTTCACCCTCCTGACTTCACCTTCTCCTTCTCCTTTTTCTACTTCTTCTGATTCACCCTCCAGACTTCACCTTCTCCTTCTGCTTCTACTGCTTCTTCTGCTTCACCCTCCAGACTTCACCTTCTCCTTCTCCTTCTTCTGCTTCTTCTGCTTCGCCCTCCAGACTTCACCTTCTCCTTCTCCTTCTTCTGCTTCTTCTGCTTCACCCTCCAGACTTCACCTTCTCCTTCTCCTTCTTCTGCTTCTTCTGCTTCACCCTCCTGACTTCACCTTCTCCTTCTCCTTCTTCTACTTCTTCTGATTCACCCTCCAGACTTCACCTTCTCCTTCTCCTTCTTCTGCTTCTTCTGCTTCACCCTCCAGACTTCACCTTCTCCTTCTCCTTCTTCTGCTTCTTCTGCTGCGCCCTCCAGACTTCACCTTCTCCTTCTCCTTCTTCTGCTTCTTCTGCTTCACCCTCCTGACTTCACCTTCTCCTTCTCCTTCTTCTTCTTCTTCTGCTTCACCCCCCTGACTTCACCTTCTCCTTCTCCTTCTTTTGCTTCTTCTGATTCATGCTCCTAACTTCACCTTCTCCTTCTCCTTCTTCTGCTTCTTCTGATTCACCCTCCTGACTTCACCTTCTCCTTCTCCTTCTTCTGCTTCTTCTGATTCACCCTCCAGACTTCACCTTCTCCTTCTCCTTCTTCTGCTTCTTCTGATTCACCCTCCAGACTTAACTTTCTCCTTCTCCTTCTTCTGCTTCTTCTGATTCACCCTCCAGACCTCACCTTCTCCTTCTCCTTCTTCTACTTCTTCTGATTCACCCTCCAGACTTCATCTTCTCCTTCTCCTTCTTCTGCTTCTTCTGATTCACCCTCCAGACTTCACCTTCTCCTTCTCCTTCTTCCGCTTCTTCTGATTCACCCTCCAGACTTCACCTTCTCCTTCTCCTTCTTCTACTTCTTCTGATTCACCCTCCAGACTTCAGCTTCTCCTTCTCCTTCTTCTACTTCTTCTGATTCACCCTCCAGTCTTCACCTTCTCCTTCTCCTTCTTCTGCTTCTTCTGCTTCACCCTCCAGACTTCACCTTCTCCTTCTCTTTCTTCTGCTTCTTCTGCTTCACCCTCCAGGCTTCACCTTCTCCTTCTCCTTCTTCTGCTTCTTCTGCTTCACCCTCCAGACTTCACCTTCTCCTTCTCCTTCTTCTGCTTCTTCTGCTTCACCCTCCTGACTTCACCTTCTCCTTCTCCTTCTTCTACTTCTTCTGATTCACCCTCCAGACTTCACCTTCTCCTTCTCCTTCTACTGCTTCTTCTGCTTCACCCTCCACACTTCACCTTCTCCTTCTCCTTCTTCTGCTTCTTCTGCTTCGCCCTCCAGACTTCACCTTCTCCTTCTCCTTCTTCTGCTTCTTCTGCTTCACCCTCCAGACTTCACCTTCTCCTTCTCCTTCTTCTGCTTCTTCTGCTTCACCCTCCTGACTTCACCTTCTCCTTCTCCTTCTTCTACTTCTTCTGATTCACCCTCCAGACTTCACCTTCTCCTTCTCCTTCTTCTGCTTCTTCTGCTTCACCCTCCAGACTTCACCTTCTCCTTCTCCTTCTTCTGCTTCTTCTGCTGCGCCCTCCAGACTTCACCTTCTCCTTCTCCTTCTTCTGCTTCTTCTGCTTCACCCTCCTGACTTCACCTTCTCCTTCTCCTTCTTCTTCTTCTTCTGCTTCACCCCCCTGACTTCACCTTCTCCTTCTCCTTCTTTTGCTTCTTCTGATTCACTCTCCTAACTTCACCTTCTCCTTCTCCTTCTTCTGCTTCTTCTGATTCACCCTCCTGAATTCACCTTCTCCTTCTCCTTCTTCTGCTTCTTCTGATTCACCCTCCAGACTTCACCTTCTCCTTCTCCTTCTTCTGCTTCTTCTGATTCACCCTCCAGACTTAACTTTCTCCTTCTCCTTCTTCTGCTTCTTCTGATTCACCCTCCAGACCTCACCTTCTCCTTCTCCTTCTTCCATTTCTTCTGATTCACCCTCCAGACTTCATCTTCTCCTTCTCCTTCTTCTGCTTCTTCTGATTCACCCTCCAGACTTCACCTTCTCCTTCTCCTTCTTCCGCTTCTTCTGATTCACCCTCCAGACTTCACCTTCTCCTTCTCCTTCTTCTACTTCTTCTGATTCACCCTCCAGACTTCACCTTCTCCTTCTTCTACTTCTTCTGATTCACCCTCCAGTCTTCACCTTTTCCTTCTCCTTCTTCTGCTTCTTCTGCTTCACCCTCCAGACTTCACCTTCTCCTTCTCTTTCTTCTGCTTCTTCTGATTCACCCTCCAGACTTCACCTTCTCCTTCTCCTTCTTCTGATTCTTCTGATTCACCCTCCAGACTTCACCTTCTCCTTCTCCTTCTTCTGCTTCTTCTGATTCACCCTCCTGACTTCACCTACTCCTTCTCCTTCTTCTACTTCTTCTGATTCACCCTCCTGACTTCACCTTCTCCTTCTCCTTCTTCTACTTCTCTTGCTTCACCCTCCAGACTTCACCTTCTCCTTCTCCTTCTTCTACTTCTTCTGATTCACCCTCCAGACTTCACCTTCTCCATCTCCTTCTTCTGCTTCTTCTGATTCACCCTCCAGACTTCACCTTCTCCTTCTCCGTATTCTGCTTCTTCTGATTCACCCTCCAGACTTCTCCTTCTCCTTCTCCTTCTTCTGCTTCTTCTGATTCACCCTCCAGACTTCACCTTCTCCTTCTCCTTCTTCTGCTTCTCCTGATTCACCCTCCAGACTTCACCTTCTCCTTCTCCTTCTTCTATTTCTTCTGATTCACCCTCCAGACTTCATCTTCTCCTTCTCCTTCTTCTGCTTCTTCTGATTCACCCTCCAGACTTCACCTTCTCCTTCTCCTTCTTCTGCTTCTTCTGATTCACCCTCCAGACTTCATCTTCTCCTTCTCCTTCTTCTACTACTTCTGATTCACCCTCCAGACTTCACCTTCTCCTTCTCCTTCTTCTACGTCTTCCGATTCACCCTCCAGACTTCACCTTCTCCTTCTCCTTCTTCTGCTTCTTCTGCTTCACCCTCCAGACTTCATCTTCTCCTTCTCCTTCTTCTGCTTCTTCTGCTGCGCCCTCCAGACTTCACCTTCTCCTTCTCCTTCTTCTGCTTCTTCTGCTTCACCCTCCTGACTTCACCTTCTCCTTCTCCTTCTTCTACTTCTTCTGCTTCACCCCCTGACTTCACCTTCTCCTTCTCCTTCTTTTGCTTCTTCTGATTCACTCTCCTGACTTCACCTTCTCCTTCTCCTTCTTCTGCTTCTTTTGATTCACCATCCAGACTTCACCTTCTCCTTCTCCTTCTTCTGCTTCTTCTGATTCACCCTCCAGACTTCACTTTCTCCTTCTCCTTCTTCTGCTTCTTCTGATTCACCCTCCAGACCTCACCTTCTCCTTCTCCTTTTTCTACTTCTTCTGATTCACCCTCCAGACTTCACCTTCTCCTTCTGCTTCTACTGCTTCTTCTGCTTCACCCTCCAGACTTCACCTTCTCCTTCTCCTTCTTCTGCTTCTTCTGCTTCGCCCTCCAGACTTCACCTTCTCCTTCTCCTTCTTCTGCTTCTTCTGCTTCACCCTCCAGACTTCACCTTCTCCTTCTCCTTCTTCTGCTTCTTCTGCTTCACCCTCCTGACTTCACCTTCTCCTTCTCCTTCTTCTACTTCTTCTGATTCACCCTCCAGACTTCACCTTCTCCTTCTCCTTCTTCTGCTTCTTCTGCTTCACCCTCCAGACTTCACCTTCTCCTTCTCCTTCTTCTGCTTCTTCTGCTGCGCCCTCCAGACTTCACCTTCTCCTTCTCCTTCTTCTGCTTCTTCTGCTTCACCCTCCTGACTTCACCTTCTCCTTCTCCTTCTTCTTCTTCTTCTGCTTCACCCCCCTGACTTCACCTTCTCCTTCTCCTTCTTTTGCTTCTTCTGATTCATGCTCCTAACTTCACCTTCTCCTTCTCCTTCTTCTGCTTCTTCTGATTCACCCTCCTGACTTCACCTTCTCCTTCTCCTTCTTCTGCTTCTTCTGATTCACCCTCCAGACTTCACCTTCTCCTTCTCCTTCTTCTGCTTCTTCTGATTCACCCTCCAGACTTAACTTTCTCCTTCTCCTTCTTCTGCTTCTTCTGATTCACCCTCCAGACCTCACCTTCTCCTTCTCCTTCTTCTACTTCTTCTGATTCACCCTCCAGACTTCATCTTCTCCTTCTCCTTCTTCTGCTTCTTCTGATTCACCCTCCAGACTTCACCTTCTCCTTCTCCTTCTTCCGCTTCTTCTGATTCACCCTCCAGACTTCACCTTCTCCTTCTCCTTCTTCTACTTCTTCTGATTCACCCTCCAGACTTCAGCTTCTCCTTCTCCTTCTTCTACTTCTTCTGATTCACCCTCCAGTCTTCACCTTCTCCTTCTCCTTCTTCTGCTTCTTCTGCTTCACCCTCCAGACTTCACCTTCTCCTTCTCTTTCTTCTGCTTCTTCTGCTTCACCCTCCAGGCTTCACCTTCTCCTTCTCCTTCTTCTGCTTCTTCTGCTTCACCCTCCAGACTTCACCTTCTCCTTCTCCTTCTTCTGCTTCTTCTGCTTCACCCTCCTGACTTCACCTTCTCCTTCTCCTTCTTCTACTTCTTCTGATTCACCCTCCAGACTTCACCTTCTCCTTCTCCTTCTACTGCTTCTTCTGCTTCACCCTCCACACTTCACCTTCTCCTTCTCCTTCTTCTGCTTCTTCTGCTTCGCCCTCCAGACTTCACCTTCTCCTTCTCCTTCTTCTGCTTCTTCTGCTTCACCCTCCAGACTTCACCTTCTCCTTCTCCTTCTTCTGCTTCTTCTGCTTCACCCTCCTGACTTCACCTTCTCCTTCTCCTTCTTCTACTTCTTCTGATTCACCCTCCAGACTTCACCTTCTCCTTCTCCTTCTTCTGCTTCTTCTGCTTCACCCTCCAGACTTCACCTTCTCCTTCTCCTTCTTCTGCTTCTTCTGCTGCGCCCTCCAGACTTCACCTTCTCCTTCTCCTTCTTCTGCTTCTTCTGCTTCACCCTCCTGACTTCACCTTCTCCTTCTCCTTCTTCTTCTTCTTCTGCTTCACCCCCCTGACTTCACCTTCTCCTTCTCCTTCTTTTGCTTCTTCTGATTCACTCTCCTAACTTCACCTTCTCCTTCTCCTTCTTCTGCTTCTTCTGATTCACCCTCCTGACTTCACCTTCTCCTTCTCCTTCTTCTGCTTCTTCTGATTCACCCTCCAGACTTCACCTTCTCCTTCTCCTTCTTCTGCTTCTTCTGATTCACCCTCCAGACTTAACTTTCTCCTTCTCCTTCTTCTGCTTCTTCTGATTCACCCTCCAGACCTCACCTTCTCCTTCTCCTTCTTCCATTTCTTCTGATTCACCCTCCAGACTTCATCTTCTCCTTCTCCTTCTTCTGCTTCTTCTGATTCACCCTCCAGACTTCACCTTCTCCTTCTCCTTCTTCCGCTTCTTCTGATTCACCCTCCAGACTTCACCTTCTCCTTCTCCTTCTTCTACTTCTTCTGATTCACCCTCCAGACTTCACCTTCTCCTTCTTCTACTTCTTCTGATTCACCCTCCAGTCTTCACCTTTTCCTTCTCCTTCTTCTGCTTCTTCTGCTTCACCCTCCAGACTTCACCTTCTCCTTCTCTTTCTTCTGCTTCTTCTGATTCACCCTCCAGACTTCACCTTCTCCTTCTCCTTCTTCTGATTCTTCTGATTCACCCTCCAGACTTCACCTTCTCCTTCTCCTTCTTCTGCTTCTTCTGATTCACCCTCCTGACTTCACCTACTCCTTCTCCTTCTTCTACTTCTTCTGATTCACCCTCCTGACTTCACCTTCTCCTTCTCCTTCTTCTACTTCTCTTGCTTCACCCTCCAGACTTCACCTTCTCCTTCTCCTTCTTCTACTTCTTCTGATTCACCCTCCAGACTTCACCTTCTCCATCTCCTTCTTCTGCTTCTTCTGATTCACCCTCCAGACTTCACCTTCTCCTTCTCCGTATTCTGCTTCTTCTGATTCACCCTCCAGACTTCTCCTTCTCCTTCTCCTTCTTCTGCTTCTTCTGATTCACCCTCCAGACTTCACCTTCTCCTTCTCCTTCTTCTGCTTCTCCTGATTCACCCTCCAGACTTCACCTTCTCCTTCTCCTTCTTCTATTTCTTCTGATTCACCCTCCAGACTTCATCTTCTCCTTCTCCTTCTTCTGCTTCTTCTGATTCACCCTCCAGACTTCACCTTCTCCTTCTCCTTCTTCTGCTTCTTCTGATTCACCCTCCAGACTTCATCTTCTCCTTCTCCTTCTTCTACTACTTCTGATTCACCCTCCAGACTTCACCTTCTCCTTCTCCTTCTTCTACGTCTTCCGATTCACCCTCCAGACTTCACCTTCTCCTTCTCCTTCTTCTGCTTCTTCTGCTTCACCCTCCAGACTTCATCTTCTCCTTCTCCTTCTTCTGCTTCTTCTGCTGCGCCCTCCAGACTTCACCTTCTCCTTCTCCTTCTTCTGCTTCTTCTGCTTCACCCTCCTGACTTCACCTTCTCCTTCTCCTTCTTCTACTTCTTCTGCTTCACCCCCTGACTTCACCTTCTCCTTCTCCTTCTTTTGCTTCTTCTGATTCACTCTCCTGACTTCACCTTCTCCTTCTCCTTCTTCTGCTTCTTTTGATTCACCATCCAGACTTCACCTTCTCCTTCTCCTTCTTCTGCTTCTTCTGATTCACCCTCCAGACTTCACTTTCTCCTTCTCCTTCTTCTGCTTCTTCTGATTCACCCTCCAGACCTCACCTTCTCCTTCTCCTTCTTCTACTTCTTCTGATTCACCCTCCAGACTTCACCTTCTCCTTCTCCTTCTTCTGCTTCTTCTGCTTCACCCTCCAGACTTCACCTTCTCCTTCTCCTTCTTCTGCTTCTTCTGCTGCGCCCTCCAGACTTCACCTTCTCATTCTCCTTCTTCTGCTTCTTCTGCTTCACCATCCTGACATCACCTTCTCCTTCTCCTTCTTCTACTTCTTCTGCTTCACCCCCCTGACTTCACCTTCTCCTTCTCCTTCTTCTGCTTCTTCTGCTTCACCCTCCTAACTTCACCTTCTCCTTCTCCTTCTTCTGCTTCTTCTGATTCACCCTCCTGACTTCACCTTCTCCTTCTCCTTCGTCTGCTTCTTCTGATTCACCCTCCAGACTTCACCTTCTCCTTCTCCTTCTTCTGCTTCTTCTGATTCACCCTCCAGACTTCACCTTCTCCTTCTCCTTCTTCTGCTTCTTCTGATTCACCCTCCAGACCTCACCTTCTCCTTCTCCTTCTTCTACTTCTTCTGATTCACCCTCCAGACTTCATCTTCTCCTTCTCCTTCTTCTGCTTCTTCTGATTCACCCTCCAGACTTCATCTTCTCCTTCTCCTTCTTCTGCTTCTTATGATTCACCCTCCAGACTTCACCTTCTCCTTCTCCTTCTTCTACTTCTTCTGATTCACCCTCCAGACTTCACCTTCTCCTTCTCCTTCTTCTACTTCTTCTGATTCACCCTCCAGTCTTCACCTTCTCCTTCTCCTTCTTCTGCTTCTTCTGCTTCACCCTCCAGACTTCACCTTCTCCTTCTCTTTCTTCTGCTTCTTCTGATTCACCCTCCAGACTTCACCTTCTCCTTCTCCTTCTTC
The DNA here is from genome assembly GCF_052327205.1 of Somniosus microcephalus. Lineage (NCBI taxonomy): Eukaryota > Metazoa > Chordata > Chondrichthyes > Squaliformes > Somniosidae > Somniosus > Somniosus microcephalus. Next base: position 252,342 of record NW_028225435.1, on the reverse strand, counting down.
TGATTCTTCTGATTCACCCACCAGACTTCACCTTCTCCTTCTCCTTCTTCTGCTTCTTCTGATTCACCCTCCTGACTTCACCTTCTCCTTCTCCTTCTTCTACTTCTTCTGATTCACCCTCCTGACTTCACCTTCTCCTTCTCCATTTTCTACTTCTTCTGCTTCACAATCCAGACTTCACCTTCTCCTTCTCCTTCTTCTACTTCTTCTGATTCACCCTCCAGACTTCACCTTCTCCTTCTCCTTCTTCTGCTTCTTCTGATTCACCCTCCAGACTTCACCTTCTCCTTCTCCTTCTTCTGCTTCTTCTGATTCACCCTCCTGACTTCACCTTCTCCTTCTCCTTCTTCTGCTTCTTCTGATTCACCCTCCAGACTTCACCTTCTCTTTCTCCTTCTTCTACTTCTTCTGATTCACCCTCCAGACTTCACCTTCTCATTCTCCTTCCTCTGCTTCTTCTGATTCACCCTCCAGACTTCACCTTCTCCTTCTCCTTCTTCTGCTTCTTCTGATTCACCCTCCAGACTTCACCTTCTCCTTCTCCTTCTGCTTCTTCTGATTCACCCTCCAGACTTCACCTTCTCCTTCTCCTTCGTCTACTTTTTCTGATTCACCCTCCAGACTAAACCTTCTCCTTCTCCTTCTTCTACTTCTTCTGATTCAACCTCCAGACTTCACCTTCTCCTTCTTCTGCTTCTTCTGATTCACCCTCCAGACTTCTCCTTCTCCTTCTCCTTCTTCTACTTCTTCTGATTCCCCCTGCAGACTTCACCTTCTCCTTCTCCTTCTACTTCTTCTGATTCACCCTCCAGACTTCGCCTTCTCCTTCTCCTTCTTCTACTTCTTCTGCTTCTCCCTCCAGACTTCACCTTCTACTTCTCCTTCTTCTGCTTCTTCTGATTCACCCTCCAATCTTCACCTTCTCCTTCTCCTTCTTCTACTTCTTCTGATTCACCCTCCAGACTTCACCTTCTCCTTCTCCTTCTTCTACTTCTTCTGATTCACCCTCCAGTCTTCACCTTCTCCTTCTCCTTCTTCTGCTTCTTCTGCTTCACCCTCCAGACTTCACCTTCTCCTTCTCTTTCTTCTGCTTCTTCTGCTTCACCCTCCAGGCTTCACCTTCTCCTTCTCCTTCTTCTGCTTCTTATGCTTCACCCTCCAGACTTCACCTTCTCCTTCTCCTTCTTCTGCTTCTTCTGCTTCACCCTCCAGACTTCACCTTCTCCTTCTCTTTCTTCTGCTTCTTCTGCTTCACCCTCCAGGCTTCACCTTCTCCTTCTCCTTCTTCTGCTTCTTATGCTTCACCCTCCAGACTTCACCTTCACCTTCTCCTTTTCCTTCTTCTACTTCTTCTGATTCACCCTCCAGACTTCACCTTCTCCTTTTCCTTCTACTGGTTCTTCTGCTTCACCCTCCAGACTTCACCTTCTCCTTCTCCTTCTTCTGCTTCTTCTGCTTCGCCCTCCAGACTTCACCTTCTCCTTCTCCTTCTTCTGCTTCTTCTGCTTCACCCTCCAGACTTCACCTTCTCCTTCTCTTTCTTCTGCTTCTTCTGCTTCACCCTCCAGGCTTCACCTTCTCCTTCTCCTTCTTCTGCTTCTTCTGCTTCACCCTCCAGACTTCACCTTCTCCTTCTCCTTCTTCTGCTTCTTCTGCTTCACCCTCCTGACTTCACCTTCTCCTTCTCCTTCTTCTACTTCTTCTGATTCACCCTCCAGACTTCACCTTCTCCTTCTCCTTCTACTGCTTCTTCTGCTTCACCCTCCACACTTCACCTTCTCCTTCTCCTTCTTCTGCTTCTTCTGCTTCGCCCTCCAGACTTCACCTTCTCCTTCTCCTTCTTCTGCTTCTTCTGCTTCACCCTCCAGACTTCACCTTCTCCTTCTCCTTCTTCTGCTTCTTCTGCTTCACCCTCCTGACTTCACCTTCTCCTTCTCCTTCTTCTACTTCTTCTGATTCACCCTCCAGACTTCACCTTCTCCTTCTCCTTCTTCTGCTTCTTCTGCTTCACCCTCCAGACTTCACCTTCTCCTTCTCCTTCTTCTGCTTCTTCTGCTGCGCCCTCCAGACTTCACCTTCTCCTTCTCCTTCTTCTGCTTCTTCTGCTTCACCCTCCTGACTTCACCTTCTCCTTCTCCTTCTTCTTCTTCTTCTGCTTCACCCCCCTGACTTCACCTTCTCCTTCTCCTTCTTTTGCTTCTTCTGATTCACTCTCCTAACTTCACCTTCTCCTTCTCCTTCTTCTGCTTCTTCTGATTCACCCTCCTGACTTCACCTTCTCCTTCTCCTTCTTCTGCTTCTTCTGATTCACCCTCCAGACTTCACCTTCTCCTTCTCCTTCTTCTGCTTCTTCTGATTCACCCTCCAGACTTAACTTTCTCCTTCTCCTTCTTCTGCTTCTTCTGATTCACCCTCCAGACCTCACCTTCTCCTTCTCCTTCTTCCACTTCTTCTGATTCACCCTCCAGACTTCATCTTCTCCTTCTCCTTCTTCTGCTTCTTCTGATTCACCCTCCAGACTTCACCTTCTCCTTCTCCTTCTTCCGCTTCTTCTGATTCACCCTCCAGACTTCACCTTCTCCTTCTCCTTCTTCTACTTCTTCTGATTCACCCTCCAGACTTCACCTTCTCCTTCTCCTTCTTCTACTTCTTCTGATTCACCCTCCAGTCTTCACCTTTTCCTTCTCCTTCTTCTGCTTCTTCTGCTTCACCCTCCAGACTTCACCTTCTCCTTCTCTTTCTTCTGCTTCTTCTGATTCACCCTCCAGACTTCACCTTCTCCTTCTCCTTCTTCTGATTCTTCTGATTCACCCTCCAGACTTCACCTTCTCCTTCTCCTTCTTCTGCTTCTTCTGATTCACCCTCCTGACTTCACCTACTCCTTCTCCTTCTTCTACTTCTTCTGATTCACCCTCCTGACTTCACCTTCTCCTTCTCCTTCTTCTACTTCTCTTGCTTCACCCTCCAGACTTCACCTTCTCCTTCTCCTTCTTCTACTTCTTCTGATTCACCCTCCAGACTTCACCTTCTCCATCTCCTTCTTCTGCTTCTTCTGATTCACCCTCCAGACTTCACCTTCTCCTTCTCCGTATTCTGCTTCTTCTGATTCACCCTCCAGACTTCTCCTTCTCCTTCTCCTTCTTCTGCTTCTTCTGATTCACCCTCCAGACTTCACCTTCTCCTTCTCCTTCTTCTGCTTCTCCTGATTCACCCTCCAGACTTCACCTTCTCCTTCTCCTTCTTCTATTTCTTCTGATTCACCCTCCAGACTTCATCTTCTCCTTCTCCTTCTTCTGCTTCTTCTGATTCACCCTCCAGACTTCACCTTCTCCTTCTCCTTCTTCTGCTTCTTCTGATTCACCCTCCAGACTTCATCTTCTCCTTCTCCTTCTTCTACTTCTTCTGATTCACCCTCCAGACTTCACCTTCTCCTTCTCCTTCTTCTACGTCTTCCGATTCACCCTCCAGACTTCACCTTCTCCTTCTCCTTCTTCTGCTTCTTCTGCTTCACCCTCCAGACTTCATCTTCTCCTTCTCCTTCTTCTGCTTCTTCTGCTGCGCCCTCCAGACTTCACCTTCTCCTTCTCCTTCTTCTGCTTCTTCTGCTTCACCCTCCTGACTTCACCTTCTCCTTCTCCTTCTTCTACTTCTTCTGCTTCACCCCCTGACTTCACCTTCTCCTTCTCCTTCTTTTGCTTCTTCTGATTCACTCTCCTGACTTCACCTTCTCCTTCTCCTTCTTCTGCTTCTTTTGATTCACCATCCAGACTTCACCTTCTCCTTCTCCTTCTTCTGCTTCTTCTGATTCACCCTCCAGACTTCACTTTCTCCTTCTCCTTCTTCTGCTTCTTCTGATTCACCCTCCAGACCTCACCTTCTCCTTCTCCTTCTTCTACTTCTTCTGATTCACCCTCCAGACTTCACCTTCTCCTTCTCCTTCTTCTGCTTCTTCTGCTTCACCCTCCAGACTTCACCTTCTCCTTCTCCTTCTTCTGCTTCTTCTGCTGCGCCCTCCAGACTTCACCTTCTCATTCTCCTTCTTCTGCTTCTTCTGCTTCACCATCCTGACATCACCTTCTCCTTCTCCTTCTTCTACTTCTTCTGCTTCACCCCCCTGACTTCACCTTCTCCTTCTCCTTCTTCTGCTTCTTCTGCTTCACCCTCCTAACTTCACCTTCTCCTTCTTCTGCTTCTTCTGATTCACCCTCCTGACTTCACCTTCTCCTTCTCCTTCGTCTGCTTCTTCTGATTCACCCTCCAGACTTCACCTTCTCCTTCTCCTTCTTCTGCTTCTTCTGATTCACCCTCCAGACTTCACCTTCTCCTTCTCCTTCTTCTGCTTCTTCTGATTCACCCTCCAGACCTCACCTTCTCCTTCTCCTTCTTCTACTTCTTCTGATTCACCCTCCAGACTTCATCTTCTCCTTCTCCTTCTTCTGCTTCTTCTGATTCACCCTCCAGACTTCATCTTCTCCTTCTCCTTCTTCTGCTTCTTATGATTCACCCTCCAGACTTCACCTTCTCCTTCTCCTTCTTCTACTTCTTCTGATTCACCCTCCAGACTTCACCTTCTCCTTCTCCTTCTTCTACTTCTTCTGATTCACCCTCCAGTCTTCACCTTCTCCTTCTCCTTCTTCTGCTTCTTCTGCTTCACCCTCCAGACTTCACCTTCTCCTTCTCTTTCTTCTGCTTCTTCTGATTCACCCTCCAGACTTCACCTTCTCCTTCTCCTTCTTCTGATTCTTCTGATTCACCCACCAGACTTCACCTTATCCTTCTCCTTCTTCTGCTTCTTCTGATTCACCCTCCTGACTTCACCTTCTCCTTCTCCTTCTTCTACTTCTTCTGATTCACCCTCCTGACTTCACCTTCTCCTTCTCCATTTTCTACTTCTTCTGCTTCACCCTCCAGACTTCACCTTCTCCTTCTCCTTCTTCTACTTCTTCTGATTCACCCTCCAGACTTCACCTTCTCCTTCTCCTTCTTCTGCTTCTTCTGATTCACCCTCCAGACTTCACCTTCTCCTTCTCCTTCTTCTGCTTCTTCTGATTCACCCTCCTGACTTCACCTTCTCCTTCTCCTTCTTCTGCTTCTTCTGATTCACCCTCCAGACTTCACCTTCTCTTTCTCCTTCTTCTACTTCTTCTGATTCACCCTCCAGACTTCACCTTCTCATTCTCCTTCCTCTGCTTCTTCTGATTCACCCTCCAGACTTCACCTTCTCCTTCTCCTTCTTCTGCTTCTTCTGATTCACCCTCCAGACTTCACCTTCTCCTTCTCCTTCTGCTTCTTCTGATTCACCCTCCAGACTTCACCTTCTCCTTCTCCTTCGTCTACTTTTTCTGATTCACCCTCCAGACTAAACCTTCTCCTTCTCCTTCTTCTACTTCTTCTGATTCACCCTCCAGACTTCACCTTCTCCTTCTTCTGCTTCTTCTGATTCACCCTCCAGACTTCTCCTTCTCCTTCTCCTTCTTCTACTTCTTCTGATTCCCCCTGCAGACTTCACCTTCTCCTTCTCCTTCTACTTCTTCTGATTCACCCTCCAGACTTCGCCTTCTCCTTCTCCTTCTTCTACTTCTTCTGCTTCTCCCTCCAGACTTCACCTTCTACTTCTCCTTCTTCTGCTTCTTCTGATTCACCCTCCAATCTTCACCTTCTCCTTCTCCTTCTTCTACTTCTTCTGATTCACCCTCCAGACTTCACCTTCTCCTTCTTCTACTTCTTCTGATTCACCCTCCAGTCTTCACCTTTTCCTTCTCCTTCTTCTGCTTCTTCTGCTTCACCCTCCAGACTTCACCTTCTCCTTCTCTTTCTTCTGCTTCTTCTGATTCACCCTCCAGACTTCACCTTCTCCTTCTCCTTCTTCTGATTCTTCTGATTCACCCTCCAGACTTCACCTTCTCCTTCTCCTTCTTCTGCTTCTTCTGATTCACCCTCCTGACTTCACCTACTCCTTCTCCTTCTTCTACTTCTTCTGATTCACCCTCCTGACTTCACCTTCTCCTTCTCCTTCTTCTACTTCTCTTGCTTCACCCTCCAGACTTCACCTTCTCCTTCTCCTTCTTCTACTTCTTCTGATTCACCCTCCAGACTTCACCTTCTCCATCTCCTTCTTCTGCTTCTTCTGATTCACCCTCCAGACTTCACCTTCTCCTTCTCCGTATTCTGCTTCTTCTGATTCACCCTCCAGACTTCTCCTTCTCCTTCTCCTTCTTCTGCTTCTTCTGATTCACCCTCCAGACTTCACCTTCTCCTTCTCCTTCTTCTGCTTCTCCTGATTCACCCTCCAGACTTCACCTTCTCCTTCTCCTTCTTCTATTTCTTCTGATTCACCCTCCAGACTTCATCTTCTCCTTCTCCTTCTTCTGCTTCTTCTGATTCACCCTCCAGACTTCACCTTCTCCTTCTCCTTCTTCTGCTTCTTCTGATTCACCCTCCAGACTTCATCTTCTCCTTCTCCTTCTTCTACTACTTCTGATTCACCCTCCAGACTTCACCTTCTCCTTCTCCTTCTTCTACGTCTTCCGATTCACCCTCCAGACTTCACCTTCTCCTTCTCCTTCTTCTGCTTCTTCTGCTTCACCCTCCAGACTTCATCTTCTCCTTCTCCTTCTTCTGCTTCTTCTGCTGCGCCCTCCAGACTTCACCTTCTCCTTCTCCTTCTTCTGCTTCTTCTGCTTCACCCTCCTGACTTCACCTTCTCCTTCTCCTTCTTCTACTTCTTCTGCTTCACCCCCTGACTTCACCTTCTCCTTCTCCTTCTTTTGCTTCTTCTGATTCACTCTCCTGACTTCACCTTCTCCTTCTCCTTCTTCTGCTTCTTTTGATTCACCATCCAGACTTCACCTTCTCCTTCTCCTTCTTCTGCTTCTTCTGATTCACCCTCCAGACTTCACTTTCTCCTTCTCCTTCTTCTGCTTCTTCTGATTCACCCTCCAGACCTCACCTTCTCCTTCTCCTTTTTCTACTTCTTCTGATTCACCCTCCAGACTTCACCTTCTCCTTCTGCTTCTACTGCTTCTTCTGCTTCACCCTCCAGACTTCACCTTCTCCTTCTCCTTCTTCTGCTTCTTCTGCTTCGCCCTCCAGACTTCACCTTCTCCTTCTCCTTCTTCTGCTTCTTCTGCTTCACCCTCCAGACTTCACCTTCTCCTTCTCCTTCTTCTGCTTCTTCTGCTTCACCCTCCTGACTTCACCTTCTCCTTCTCCTTCTTCTACTTCTTCTGATTCACCCTCCAGACTTCACCTTCTCCTTCTCCTTCTTCTGCTTCTTCTGCTTCACCCTCCAGACTTCACCTTCTCCTTCTCCTTCTTCTGCTTCTTCTGCTGCGCCCTCCAGACTTCACCTTCTCCTTCTCCTTCTTCTGCTTCTTCTGCTTCACCCTCCTGACTTCACCTTCTCCTTCTCCTTCTTCTTCTTCTTCTGCTTCACCCCCCTGACTTCACCTTCTCCTTCTCCTTCTTTTGCTTCTTCTGATTCATGCTCCTAACTTCACCTTCTCCTTCTCCTTCTTCTGCTTCTTCTGATTCACCCTCCTGACTTCACCTTCTCCTTCTCCTTCTTCTGCTTCTTCTGATTCACCCTCCAGACTTCACCTTCTCCTTCTCCTTCTTCTGCTTCTTCTGATTCACCCTCCAGACTTAACTTTCTCCTTCTCCTTCTTCTGCTTCTTCTGATTCACCCTCCAGACCTCACCTTCTCCTTCTCCTTCTTCTACTTCTTCTGATTCACCCTCCAGACTTCATCTTCTCCTTCTCCTTCTTCTGCTTCTTCTGATTCACCCTCCAGACTTCACCTTCTCCTTCTCCTTCTTCCGCTTCTTCTGATTCACCCTCCAGACTTCACCTTCTCCTTCTCCTTCTTCTACTTCTTCTGATTCACCCTCCAGACTTCAGCTTCTCCTTCTCCTTCTTCTACTTCTTCTGATTCACCCTCCAGTCTTCACCTTCTCCTTCTCCTTCTTCTGCTTCTTCTGCTTCACCCTCCAGACTTCACCTTCTCCTTCTCTTTCTTCTGCTTCTTCTGCTTCACCCTCCAGGCTTCACCTTCTCCTTCTCCTTCTTCTGCTTCTTCTGCTTCACCCTCCAGACTTCACCTTCTCCTTCTCCTTCTTCTGCTTCTTCTGCTTCACCCTCCTGACTTCACCTTCTCCTTCTCCTTCTTCTACTTCTTCTGATTCACCCTCCAGACTTCACCTTCTCCTTCTCCTTCTACTGCTTCTTCTGCTTCACCCTCCACACTTCACCTTCTCCTTCTCCTTCTTCTGCTTCTTCTGCTTCGCCCTCCAGACTTCACCTTCTCCTTCTCCTTCTTCTGCTTCTTCTGCTTCACCCTCCAGACTTCACCTTCTCCTTCTCCTTCTTCTGCTTCTTCTGCTTCACCCTCCTGACTTCACCTTCTCCTTCTCCTTCTTCTACTTCTTCTGATTCACCCTCCAGACTTCACCTTCTCCTTCTCCTTCTTCTGCTTCTTCTGCTTCACCCTCCAGACTTCACCTTCTCCTTCTCCTTCTTCTGCTTCTTCTGCTGCGCCCTCCAGACTTCACCTTCTCCTTCTCCTTCTTCTGCTTCTTCTGCTTCACCCTCCTGACTTCACCTTCTCCTTCTCCTTCTTCTTCTTCTTCTGCTTCACCCCCCTGACTTCACCTTCTCCTTCTCCTTCTTTTGCTTCTTCTGATTCACTCTCCTAACTTCACCTTCTCCTTCTCCTTCTTCTGCTTCTTCTGATTCACCCTCCTGACTTCACCTTCTCCTTCTCCTTCTTCTGCTTCTTCTGATTCACCCTCCAGACTTCACCTTCTCCTTCTCCTTCTTCTGCTTCTTCTGATTCACCCTCCAGACTTAACTTTCTCCTTCTCCTTCTTCTGCTTCTTCTGATTCACCCTCCAGACCTCACCTTCTCCTTCTCCTTCTTCCATTTCTTCTGATTCACCCTCCAGACTTCATCTTCTCCTTCTCCTTCTTCTGCTTCTTCTGATTCACCCTCCAGACTTCACCTTCTCCTTCTCCTTCTTCCGCTTCTTCTGATTCACCCTCCAGACTTCACCTTCTCCTTCTCCTTCTTCTACTTCTTCTGATTCACCCTCCAGACTTCACCTTCTCCTTCTTCTACTTCTTCTGATTCACCCTCCAGTCTTCACCTTTTCCTTCTCCTTCTTCTGCTTCTTCTGCTTCACCCTCCAGACTTCACCTTCTCCTTCTCTTTCTTCTGCTTCTTCTGATTCACCCTCCAGACTTCACCTTCTCCTTCTCCTTCTTCTGATTCTTCTGATTCACCCTCCAGACTTCACCTTCTCCTTCTCCTTCTTCTGCTTCTTCTGATTCACCCTCCTGACTTCACCTACTCCTTCTCCTTCTTCTACTTCTTCTGATTCACCCTCCTGACTTCACCTTCTCCTTCTCCTTCTTCTACTTCTCTTGCTTCACCCTCCAGACTTCACCTTCTCCTTCTCCTTCTTCTACTTCTTCTGATTCACCCTCCAGACTTCACCTTCTCCATCTCCTTCTTCTGCTTCTTCTGATTCACCCTCCAGACTTCACCTTCTCCTTCTCCGTATTCTGCTTCTTCTGATTCACCCTCCAGACTTCTCCTTCTCCTTCTCCTTCTTCTGCTTCTTCTGATTCACCCTCCAGACTTCACCTTCTCCTTCTCCTTCTTCTGCTTCTCCTGATTCACCCTCCAGACTTCACCTTCTCCTTCTCCTTCTTCTATTTCTTCTGATTCACCCTCCAGACTTCATCTTCTCCTTCTCCTTCTTCTGCTTCTTCTGATTCACCCTCCAGACTTCACCTTCTCCTTCTCCTTCTTCTGCTTCTTCTGATTCACCCTCCAGACTTCATCTTCTCCTTCTCCTTCTTCTACTACTTCTGATTCACCCTCCAGACTTCACCTTCTCCTTCTCCTTCTTCTACGTCTTCCGATTCACCCTCCAGACTTCACCTTCTCCTTCTCCTTCTTCTGCTTCTTCTGCTTCACCCTCCAGACTTCATCTTCTCCTTCTCCTTCTTCTGCTTCTTCTGCTGCGCCCTCCAGACTTCACCTTCTCCTTCTCCTTCTTCTGCTTCTTCTGCTTCACCCTCCTGACTTCACCTTCTCCTTCTCCTTCTTCTACTTCTTCTGCTTCACCCCCTGACTTCACCTTCTCCTTCTCCTTCTTTTGCTTCTTCTGATTCACTCTCCTGACTTCACCTTCTCCTTCTCCTTCTTCTGCTTCTTTTGATTCACCATCCAGACTTCACCTTCTCCTTCTCCTTCTTCTGCTTCTTCTGATTCACCCTCCAGACTTCACTTTCTCCTTCTCCTTCTTCTGCTTCTTCTGATTCACCCTCCAGACCTCACCTTCTCCTTCTCCTTCTTCTACTTCTTCTGATTCACCCTCCAGACTTCACCTTCTCCTTCTCCTTCTTCTGCTTCTTCTGCTTCACCCTCCAGACTTCACCTTCTCCTTCTCCTTCTTCTGCTTCTTCTGCTGCGCCCTCCAGACTTCACCTTCTCATTCTCCTTCTTCTGCTTCTTCTGCTTCACCATCCTGACATCACCTTCTCCTTCTCCTTCTTCTACTTCTTCTGCTTCACCCCCCTGACTTCACCTTCTCCTTCTCCTTCTTCTGCTTCTTCTGCTTCACCCTCCTAACTTCACCTTCTCCTTCTCCTTCTTCTGCTTCTTCTGATTCACCCTCCTGACTTCACCTTCTCCTTCTCCTTCGTCTGCTTCTTCTGATTCACCCTCCAGACTTCACCTTCTCCTTCTCCTTCTTCTGCTTCTTCTGATTCACCCTCCAGACTTCACCTTCTCCTTCTCCTTCTTCTGCTTCTTCTGATTCACCCTCCAGACCTCACCTTCTCCTTCTCCTTCTTCTACTTCTTCTGATTCACCCTCCAGACTTCATCTTCTCCTTCTCCTTCTTCTGCTTCTTCTGATTCACCCTCCAGACTTCATCTTCTCCTTCTCCTTCTTCTGCTTCTTATGATTCACCCTCCAGACTTCACCTTCTCCTTCTCCTTCTTCTACTTCTTCTGATTCACCCTCCAGACTTCACCTTCTCCTTCTCCTTCTTCTACTTCTTCTGATTCACCCTCCAGTCTTCACCTTCTCCTTCTCCTTCTTCTGCTTCTTCTGCTTCACCCTCCAGACTTCACCTTCTCCTTCTCTTTCTTCTGCTTCTTCTGATTCACCCTCCAGACTTCACCTTCTCCTTCTCCTTCTTCTGATTCTTCTGATTCACCCACCAGACTTCACCTTCTCCTTCTCCTTCTTCTGCTTCTTCTCATTCACCCTCCTGACTTCACCTTCTCCTTCTCCTTCTTCTACTTCTTCTGATTCACCCTCCTGACTTCACCTTCTCCTTCTCCATTTTCTACTTCTTCTGCTTCACAATCCAGACTTCACCTTCTCCTTCTCCTTCTTCTACTTCTTCTGATTCACCCTCCAGACTTCACCTTCTCCTTCTCCTTCTTCTGCTTCTTCTGATTCACCCTCCAGACTTCACCTTCTCCTTCTCCTTCTTCTGCTTCTTCTGATTCACCCTCCTGACTTCACCTTCTCCTTCTCCTTCTTCTGCTTCTTCTGATTCACCCTCCAGACTTCACCTTCTCTTTCTCCTTCTTCTACTTCTTCTGATTCACCCTCCAGACTTCACCTTCTCATTCTCCTTCCTCTGCTTCTTCTGATTCACCCTCCAGACTTCACCTTCTCCTTCTCCTTCTTCTGCTTCTTCTGATTCACCCTCCAGACTTCACCTTCTCCTTCTCCTTCTGCTTCTTCTGATTCACCCTCCAGACTTCACCTTCTCCTTCTCCTTCGTCTACTTTTTCTGATTCACCCTCCAGACTAAACCTTCTCCTTCTCCTTCTTCTACTTCTTCTGATTCAACCTCCAGACTTCACCTTCTCCTTCTTCTGCTTCTTCTGATTCACCCTCCAGACTTCTCCTTCTCCTTCTCCTTCTTCTACTTCTTCTGATTCCCCCTGCAGACTTCACCTTCTCCTTCTCCTTCTACTTCTTCTGATTCACCCTCCAGACTTCGCCTTCTCCTTCTCCTTCTTCTACTTCTTCTGCTTCTCCCTCCAGACTTCACCTTCTACTTCTCCTTCTTCTGCTTCTTCTGATTCACCCTCCAATCTTCACCTTCTCCTTCTCCTTCTTCTACTTCTTCTGATTCACCCTCCAGACTTCACCTTCTCCTTCTCCTTCTTCTACTTCTTCTGATTCACCCTCCAGTCTTCACCTTCTCCTTCTCCTTCTTCTGCTTCTTCTGCTTCACCCTCCAGACTTCACCTTCTCCTTCTCTTTCTTCTGCTTCTTCTGCTTCACCCTCCAGGCTTCACCTTCTCCTTCTCCTTCTTCTGCTTCTTATGCTTCACCCTCCAGACTTCACCTTCTCCTTCTCCTTCTTCTGCTTCTTCTGCTTCACCCTCCAGACTTCACCTTCTCCTTCTCTTTCTTCTGCTTCTTCTGCTTCACCCTCCAGGCTTCACCTTCTCCTTCTCCTTCTTCTGCTTCTTATGCTTCACCCTCCAGACTTCACCTTCACCTTCTCCTTTTCCTTCTTCTACTTCTTCTGATTCACCCTCCAGACTTCACCTTCTCCTTTTCCTTCTACTGGTTCTTCTGCTTCACCCTCCAGACTTCACCTTCTCCTTCTCCTTCTTCTGCTTCTTCTGCTTCGCCCTCCAGACTTCACCTTCTCCTTCTCCTTCTTCTGCTTCTTCTGCTTCACCCTCCAGACTTCACCTTCTCCTTCTCTTTCTTCTGCTTCTTCTGCTTCACCCTCCAGGCTTCACCTTCTCCTTCTCCTTCTTCTGCTTCTTCTGCTTCACCCTCCAGACTTCACCTTCTCCTTCTCCTTCTTCTGCTTCTTCTGCTTCACCCTCCTGACTTCACCTTCTCCTTCTCCTTCTTCTACTTCTTCTGATTCACCCTCCAGACTTCACCTTCTCCTTCTCCTTCTACTGCTTCTTCTGCTTCACCCTCCACACTTCACCTTCTCCTTCTCCTTCTTCTGCTTCTTCTGCTTCGCCCTCCAGACTTCACCTTCTCCTTCTCCTTCTTCTGCTTCTTCTGCTTCACCCTCCAGACTTCACCTTCTCCTTCTCCTTCTTCTGCTTCTTCTGCTTCACCCTCCTGACTTCACCTTCTCCTTCTCCTTCTTCTACTTCTTCTGATTCACCCTCCAGACTTCACCTTCTCCTTCTCCTTCTTCTGCTTCTTCTGCTTCACCCTCCAGACTTCACCTTCTCCTTCTCCTTCTTCTGCTTCTTCTGCTGCGCCCTCCAGACTTCACCTTCTCCTTCTCCTTCTTCTGCTTCTTCTGCTTCACCCTCCTGACTTCACCTTCTCCTTCTCCTTCTTCTTCTTCTTCTGCTTCACCCCCCTGACTTCACCTTCTCCTTCTCCTTCTTTTGCTTCTTCTGATTCACTCTCCTAACTTCACCTTCTCCTTCTCCTTCTTCTGCTTCTTCTGATTCACCCTCCTGACTTCACCTTCTCCTTCTCCTTCTTCTGCTTCTTCTGATTCACCCTCCAGACTTCACCTTCTCCTTCTCCTTCTTCTGCTTCTTCTGATTCACCCTCCAGACTTAACTTTCTCCTTCTCCTTCTTCTGCTTCTTCTGATTCACCCTCCAGACCTCACCTTCTCCTTCTCCTTCTTCCACTTCTTCTGATTCACCCTCCAGACTTCATCTTCTCCTTCTCCTTCTTCTGCTTCTTCTGATTCACCCTCCAGACTTCACCTTCTCCTTCTCCTTCTTCCGCTTCTTCTGATTCACCCTCCAGACTTCACCTTCTCCTTCTCCTTCTTCTACTTCTTCTGATTCACCCTCCAGACTTCACCTTCTCCTTCTCCTTCTTCTACTTCTTCTGATTCACCCTCCAGTCTTCACCTTTTCCTTCTCCTTCTTCTGCTTCTTCTGCTTCACCCTCCAGACTTCACCTTCTCCTTCTCTTTCTTCTGCTTCTTCTGATTCACCCTCCAGACTTCACCTTCTCCTTCTCCTTCTTCTGATTCTTCTGATTCACCCTCCAGACTTCACCTTCTCCTTCTCCTTCTTCTGCTTCTTCTGATTCACCCTCCTGACTTCACCTACTCCTTCTCCTTCTTCTACTTCTTCTGATTCACCCTCCTGACTTCACCTTCTCCTTCTCCTTCTTCTACTTCTCTTGCTTCACCCTCCAGACTTCACCTTCTCCTTCTCCTTCTTCTACTTCTTCTGATTCACCCTCCAGACTTCACCTTCTCCATCTCCTTCTTCTGCTTCTTCTGATTCACCCTCCAGACTTCACCTTCTCCTTCTCCGTATTCTGCTTCTTCTGATTCACCCTCCAGACTTCTCCTTCTCCTTCTCCTTCTTCTGCTTCTTCTGATTCACCCTCCAGACTTCACCTTCTCCTTCTCCTTCTTCTGCTTCTCCTGATTCACCCTCCAGACTTCACCTTCTCCTTCTCCTTCTTCTATTTCTTCTGATTCACCCTCCAGACTTCATCTTCTCCTTCTCCTTCTTCTGCTTCTTCTGATTCACCCTCCAGACTTCACCTTCTCCTTCTCCTTCTTCTGCTTCTTCTGATTCACCCTCCAGACTTCATCTTCTCCTTCTCCTTCTTCTACTTCTTCTGATTCACCCTCCAGACTTCACCTTCTCCTTCTCCTTCTTCTACGTCTTCCGATTCACCCTCCAGACTTCACCTTCTCCTTCTCCTTCTTCTGCTTCTTCTGCTTCACCCTCCAGACTTCATCTTCTCCTTCTCCTTCTTCTGCTTCTTCTGCTGCGCCCTCCAGACTTCACCTTCTCCTTCTCCTTCTTCTGCTTCTTCTGCTTCACCCTCCTGACTTCACCTTCTCCTTCTCCTTCTTCTACTTCTTCTGCTTCACCCCCTGACTTCACCTTCTCCTTCTCCTTCTTTTGCTTCTTCTGATTCACTCTCCTGACTTCACCTTCTCCTTCTCCTTCTTCTGCTTCTTTTGATTCACCATCCAGACTTCACCTTCTCCTTCTCCTTCTTCTGCTTCTTCTGATTCACCCTCCAGACTTCACTTTCTCCTTCTCCTTCTTCTGCTTCTTCTGATTCACCCTCCAGACCTCACCTTCTCCTTCTCCTTCTTCTACTTCTTCTGATTCACCCTCCAGACTTCACCTTCTCCTTCTCCTTCTTCTGCTTCTTCTGCTTCACCCTCCAGACTTCACCTTCTCCTTCTCCTTCTTCTGCTTCTTCTGCTGCGCCCTCCAGACTTCACCTTCTCATTCTCCTTCTTCTGCTTCTTCTGCTTCACCATCCTGACATCACCTTCTCCTTCTCCTTCTTCTACTTCTTCTGCTTCACCCCCCTGACTTCACCTTCTCCTTCTCCTTCTTCTGCTTCTTCTGCTTCACCCTCCTAACTTCACCTTCTCCTTCTTCTGCTTCTTCTGATTCACCCTCCTGACTTCACCTTCTCCTTCTCCTTCGTCTGCTTCTTCTGATTCACCCTCCAGACTTCACCTTCTCCTTCTCCTTCTTCTGCTTCTTCTGATTCACCCTCCAGACTTCACCTTCTCCTTCTCCTTCTTCTGCTTCTTCTGATTCACCCTCCAGACCTCACCTTCTCCTTCTCCTTCTTCTACTTCTTCTGATTCACCCTCCAGACTTCATCTTCTCCTTCTCCTTCTTCTGCTTCTTCTGATTCACCCTCCAGACTTCATCTTCTCCTTCTCCTTCTTCTGCTTCTTATGATTCACCCTCCAGACTTCACCTTCTCCTTCTCCTTCTTCTACTTCTTCTGATTCACCCTCCAGACTTCACCTTCTCCTTCTCCTTCTTCTACTTCTTCTGATTCACCCTCCAGTCTTCACCTTCTCCTTCTCCTTCTTCTGCTTCTTCTGCTTCACCCTCCAGACTTCACCTTCTCCTTCTCTTTCTTCTGCTTCTTCTGATTCACCCTCCAGACTTCACCTTCTCCTTCTCCTTCTTCTGATTCTTCTGATTCACCCACCAGACTTCACCTTATCCTTCTCCTTCTTCTGCTTCTTCTGATTCACCCTCCTGACTTCACCTTCTCCTTCTCCTTCTTCTACTTCTTCTGATTCACCCTCCTGACTTCACCTTCTCCTTCTCCATTTTCTACTTCTTCTGCTTCACCCTCCAGACTTCACCTTCTCCTTCTCCTTCTTCTACTTCTTCTGATTCACCCTCCAGACTTCACCTTCTCCTTCTCCTTCTTCTGCTTCTTCTGATTCACCCTCCAGACTTCACCTTCTCCTTCTCCTTCTTCTGCTTCTTCTGATTCACCCTCCTGACTTCACCTTCTCCTTCTCCTTCTTCTGCTTCTTCTGATTCACCCTCCAGACTTCACCTTCTCTTTCTCCTTCTTCTACTTCTTCTGATTCACCCTCCAGACTTCACCTTCTCATTCTCCTTCCTCTGCTTCTTCTGATTCACCCTCCAGACTTCACCTTCTCCTTCTCCTTCTTCTGCTTCTTCTGATTCACCCTCCAGACTTCACCTTCTCCTTCTCCTTCTGCTTCTTCTGATTCACCCTCCAGACTTCACCTTCTCCTTCTCCTTCGTCTACTTTTTCTGATTCACCCTCCAGACTAAACCTTCTCCTTCTCCTTCTTCTACTTCTTCTGATTCACCCTCCAGACTTCACCTTCTCCTTCTTCTGCTTCTTCTGATTCACCCTCCAGACTTCTCCTTCTCCTTCTCCTTCTTCTACTTCTTCTGATTCCCCCTGCAGACTTCACCTTCTCCTTCTCCTTCTACTTCTTCTGATTCACCCTCCAGACTTCGCCTTCTCCTTCTCCTTCTTCTACTTCTTCTGCTTCTCCCTCCAGACTTCACCTTCTACTTCTCCTTCTTCTGCTTCTTCTGATTCACCCTCCAATCTTCACCTTCTCCTTCTCCTTCTTCTACTTCTTCTGATTCACCCTCCAGACTTCACCTTCTCCTTCTCCTTCTTCTACTTCTTCTGATTCACCCTCCAGTCTTCACCTTCTCCTTCTCCTTCTTCTGCTTCTTCTGCTTCACCCTCCAGACTTCACCTTCTCCTTCTCTTTCTTCTGCTTCTTCTGCTTCACCCTCCAGGCTTCACCTTCTCCTTCTCCTTCTTCTGCTTCTTATGCTTCACCCTCCAGACTTCACCTTCTCCTTCTCCTTCTTCTGCTTCTTCTGCTTCACCCTCCAGACTTCACCTTCTCCTTCTCTTTCTTCTGCTTCTTCTGCTTCACCCTCCAGGCTTCACCTTCTCCTTCTCCTTCTTCTGCTTCTTATGCTTCACCCTCCAGACTTCACCTTCACCTTCTCCTTTTCCTTCTTCTACTTCTTCTGATTCACCCTCCAGACTTCACCTTCTCCTCTTCCTTCTACTGCTTCTTCTGCTTCACCCTCCAGACTTCACCTTCTCCTTCTCCTTCTTCTGCTTCTTCTGCTTCGCCCTCCAGACTTCACCTTCTCCTTCTCCTTCTTCTGCTTCTTCTGCTTCACCCTCCAGACTTCACCTTCTCCTTCTCTTTCTTCTGCTTCTTCTGCTTCACCCTCCAGGCTTCACCTTCTCCTTCTCCTTCTTCTGCTTCTTCTGCTTCACCCTCCAGACTTCACCTTCTCCTTCTCCTTCTTCTGCTTCTTCTGCTTCACCCTCCTGACTTCACCTTCTCCTTCTCCTTCTTCTACTTCTTCTGATTCACCCTCCAGACTTCACCTTCTCCTTCTCCTTCTACTGCTTCTTCTGCTTCACCCTCCACACTTCACCTTCTCCTTCTCCTTCTTCTGCTTCTTCTGCTTCGCCCTCCAGACTTCACCTTCTCCTTCTCCTTCTTCTGCTTCTTCTGCTTCACCCTCCAGACTTCACCTTCTCCTTCTCCTTCTTCTGCTTCTTCTGCTTCACCCTCCTGACTTCACCTTCTCCTTCTCCTTCTTCTACTTCTTCTGATTCACCCTCCGGACTTCACCTTCTCCTTCTCCTTCTTCTGCTTCTTCTGCTTCACCCTCCAGACTTCACCTTCTCCTTCTCCTTCTTCTGCTTCTTCTGCTGCGCCCTCCAGACTTCACCTTCTCCTTCTCCTTCTTCTGCTTCTTCTGCTTCACCCTCCTGACTTCACCTTCTCCTTCTCCTTCTTCTTCTTCTTCTGCTTCACCCCCCTGACTTCACCTTCTCCTTCTCCTTCTTTTGCTTCTACTGATTCACTCTCCTAACTTCACCTTCTCCTTCTCCTTCTTCTGCTTCTTCTGATTCACCCTCCTGACTTCACCTTCTCCTTCTCCTTCTTCTGCTTCTTCTGATTCACCCTCCAGACTTCACCTTCTCCTTCTCCTTCTTCTGCTTCTTCTGATTCACCCTCCAGACTTAACTTTCTCCTTCTCCTGCTTCTGCTTCTTCTGATTCACCCTCCAGACCTCACCTTCTCCTTCTCCTTCTTCCACTTCTTCTGATTCACCCTCCAGACTTCATCTTCTCCTTCTCCTTCTTCTGCTTCTTCTGATTCACCCTCCAGACTTCACCTTCTCCTTCTCCTTCTTCCGCTTCTTCTGATTCACCCTCCAGACTTCACCTTCTCCTTCTCCTTCTTCTACTTCTTCTGATTCACCCTCCAGACTTCACCTTCTCCTTCTCCTTCTTCTACTTCTTCTGATTCACCCTCCAGTCTTCACCTTTTCCTTCTCCTTCTTCTGCTTCTTCTGCTTCACCCTCCAGACTTCACCTTCTCCTTCTCTTTCTTCTGCTTCTTCTGATTCACCCTCCAGACTTCACCTTCTCCTTCTCCTTCTTCTGATTCTTCTGATTCACCCTCCAGACTTCACCTTCTCCTTCTCCTTCTTCTGCTTCTTCTGATTCACCCTCCTGACTTCACCTACTCCTTCTCCTTCTTCTACTTCTTCTGATTCACCCTCCTGACTTCACCTTCTCCTTCTCCTTCTTCTACTTCTCTTGCTTCACCCTCCAGACTTCACCTTCTCCTTCTCCTTCTTCTACTTCTTCTGATTCACCCTCCAGACTTCACCTTCTCCATCTCCTTCTTCTGCTTCTTCTGATTCACCCTCCAGACTTCACCTTCTCCTTCTCCGTATTCTGCTTCTTCTGATTCACCCTCCAGACTTCTCCTTCTCCTTCTCCTTCTTCTGCTTCTTCTGATTCACCCTCCAGACTTCACCTTCTCCTTCTCCTTCTTCTGCTTCTCCTGATTCACCCTCCAGACTTCACCTTCTCCTTCTCCTTCTTCTATTTCTTCTGATTCACCCTCCAGACTTCATCTTCTCCTTCTCCTTCTTCTGCTTCTTCTGATTCACCCTCCAGACTTCACCTTCTCCTTCTCCTTCTTCTGCTTCTTCTGATTCACCCTCCAGACTTCATCTTCTCCTTCTCCTTCTTCTACTTCTTCTGATTCACCCTCCAGACTTCACCTTCTCCTTCTCCTTCTTCTACTTCTTCCGATTCACCCTCCAGACTTCACCTTCTCCTTCTCCTTCTTCTGCTTCTTCTGCTTCACCCTCCAGACTTCACCTTCTCCTTCTCCTTCTTCTGCTTCTTCTGCTGCGCCCTCCAGACTTCACCTTCTCCTTCTCCTTCTTCTGCTTCTTCTGCTTCACCCTCCTGACTTCACCTTCTCCTTCTCCTTCTTCTACTTCTTCTGCTTCACCCCCTGACTTCACCTTCTCCTTCTCCTTCTTTTGCTTCTTCTGATTCACTCTCCTGACTTCACCTTCTCCTTCTCCTTCTTCTGCTTCTTTTGATTCACCATCCAGACTTCACCTTCTCCTTCTCCTTCTTCTGCTTCTTCTGATTCACCCTCCAGACTTCACTTTCTCCTTCTCCTTCTTCTGCTTCTTCTGATTCACCCTCCAGACCTCACCTTCTCCTTCTCCTTCTTCTACTTCTTCTGATTCACCCTCCAGACTTCACCTTCTCCTTCTCCTTCTTCTGCTTCTTCTGCTTCACCCTCCAGACTTCACCTTCTCCTTCTCCTTCTTCTGCTTCTTCTGCTGCGCCCTCCAGACTTCACCTTCTCATTCTCCTTCTTCTGCTTCTTCTGCTTCACCATCCTGACATCACCTTCTCCTTCTCCTTCTTCTACTTCTTCTGCTTCACCCCCCTGACTTCACCTTCTCCTTCTCCTTCTTCTGCTTCTTCTGCTTCACCCTCCTAACTTCACCTTCTCCTTCTCCTTCTTCTGCTTCTTCTGATTCACCCTCCTGACTTCACCTTCTCCTTCTCCTTCGTCTGCTTCTTCTGATTCACCCTCCAGACTTCACCTTCTCCTTCTCCTTCTTCTGCTTCTTCTGATTCACCCTCCAGACTTCACCTTCTCCTTCTCCTTCTTCTGCTTCTTCTGATTCACCCTCCAGACCTCACCTTCTCCTTCTCCTTCTTCTACTTCTTGTGATTCACCCTCCAGACTTCATCTTCTCCTTCTCCTTCTTCTGCTTCTTCTGATTCACCCTCCAGACTTCATCTTCTCCTTCTCCTTCTTCTGCTTCTTATGATTCACCCTCCAGACTTCACCTTCTCCTTCTCCTTCTTCTACTTCTTCTGATTCACCCTCCAGACTTCACCTTCTCCTTCTCCTTCTTCTACTTCTTCTGATTCACCCTCCAGTCTTCACCTTCTCCTTCTCCTTCTTCTGCTTCTTCTGCTTCACCCTCCAGACTTCACCTTCTCCTTCTCTTTCTTCTGCTTCTTCTGATTCACCCTCCAGACTTCACCTTCTCCTTCTCCTTCTTCTGATTCTTCTGATTCACCCACCAGACTTCACCTTCTCCTTCTCCTTCTTCTGCTTCTTCTGATTCACCCTCCTGACTTCACCTTCTCCTTCTCCTTCTTCTACTTCTTCTGATTCACCCTCCTGACTTCACCTTCTCCTTCTCCATTTTCTACTTCTTCTGCTTCACCTCCAGACTTCACCTTCTCCTTCTCCTTCTTCTACTTCTTCTGATTCACCCTCCAGACTTCACCTTCTCCTTCTCCTTCTTCTGCTTCTTCTGATTCACCCTCCAGACTTCACCTTCTCCTTCTCCTTCTTCTGCTTCTTCTGATTCACCTTCCTGACTTCACCTTCTCCTTCTCCTTCTTCTGCTTCTTCTGATTCACCCTCCAGACTTCACCTTCTCTTTCTCCTTCTTCTACTTCTTCTGATTCACCCTCCAGACTTCACCTTCTCATTCTCCTTCCTCTGCTTCTTCTGATTCACCCTCCAGACTTCACCTTCTCCTTCTCCTTCTTCTGCTTCTTCTGATTCACCCTCCAGACTTCACCTTCTCCTTCTCCTTCTGCTTCTTCTGATTCACCCTCCAGACTTCACCTTCTCCTTCTCCTTCGTCTACTTTTTCTGATTCACCCTCCAGACTAAACCTTCTCCTTCTCCTTCTTCTACTTCTTCTGATTCACCCTCCAGACTTCTCCTTCTCCTTCTCCTTCTTCTACTTCTTCTGATTCCCCCTGCAGACTTCACCTTCTCCTTCTCCTTCTACTTCTTCTGATTCACCCTCCAGACTTCGCCTTCTCCTTCTCCTTCTTCTACTTCTTCTGCTTCTCCCTCCAGACTTCACCTTCTACTTCTCCTTCTTCTGCTTCTTCTGATTCACCCTCCAATCTTCACCTTCTCCTTCTCCTTCTTCTACTTCTTCTGATTCACCCTCCAGACTTCACCTTCTCCTTCTCCTTCTTCTACTTCTTCTGATTCACCCTCCAGTCTTCACCTTCTCCTTCTCCTTCTTCTGCTTCTTCTGCTTCACCCTCCAGACTTCACCTTCTCCTTCTCTTTCTTCTGCTTCTTCTGCTTCACCCTCCAGGCTTCACCTTCTCCTTCTCCTTCTTCTGCTTCTTATGCTTCACCCTCCAGACTTCACCTTCTCCTTCTCCTTCTTCTGCTTCTTCTGCTTCACCCTCCAGACTTCACCTTCTCCTTCTCTTTCTTCTGCTTCTTCTGCTTCACCCTCCAGGCTTCACCTTCTCCTTCTCCTTCTTCTGCTTCTTCTGCTTCACCCTCCAGACTTCACCTTCACCTTCTCCTTCTCCTTCTTCTACTTCTTCTGATTCACCCTCCAGACTTCACCTTCTCCTTTTCCTTCTACTGCTTCTTCTGCTTCACCCTCCAGACTTCACCTTCTCCTTCTCCTTCTTCTGCTTCTTCTGCTTCGCCCTCCAGACTTCACCTTCTCCTTCTCCTTCTTCTGCTTCTTCTGCTTCACCCTCCAGACTTCACCTTCTCCTTCTCCTTCTTCTGCTTCTTCTGCTTCACCCTCCTGACTTCACCTTCTCCTTCTCCTTCTTCTACTTCTTCTGATTCACCCTCCAGACTTCACCTTCTCCTTCTCCTTCTTCTGCTTCTTCTGCTTCACCCTCCAGACTTCACCTTCTCCTTCTCCTTCTTCTGCTTCTTCTGCTGCGCCCTCCAGACTTCACCTTCTCCTTCTCCTTCTTCTGCTTCTTCTGCTTCACCCTCCTGACTTCACCTTCTCCTTCTCCTTCTTCTTCTTCTTCTGCTTCACCCCCCTGACTTCACCTTCTCCTTCTCCTTCTTTTGCTTCTTCTGATTCACCCTCCTAACTTCACCTTCTCCTTCTCCTTCTTCTGCTTCTTCTGATTCACCCTCCTGACTTCACCTTCTCCTTCTCCTTCTTCTGCTTCTTCTGATTCACCCTTCAGACTTCACCTTCTCCTTCTCCTTCTTCTGCTTCTTCTGATTCACCCTCCAGACTTAACTTTCTCCTTCTCCTTCTTCTGCTTCTTCTGATTCACCCTCCAGACCTCACCTTCTCCTTCTCCTTCTTCTACTTCTTCTGATTCACCCTCCAGACTTCATCTTCTCCTTCTCCTTCTTCTGCTTCTTCTGATTCACCCTCCAGACTTCACCTTCTCCTTCTCCTTCTTCTGCTTCTTCTGATTCACCCTCCAGACTTCCCCTTCTCCTTCTCCTTCTTCTACTTCTTCTGATTCACCCTCCAGACTTCACCTTCTCCTTCTCCTTCTTCTACTTCTTCTGATTCACCCTCCAGTCTTCACCTTCTCCTTCTCCTTCTTCTGCTTCTTCTGCTTCACCCTCCAGACTTCACCTTCTCCTTCTCTTTCTTCTGCTTCTTCTGATTCACCCTCCAGACTTCACCTTCTCCTTCTCCTTCTTCTGATTCTTCTGATTCACCCTCCAGACTTCACCTTCTCCTTCTCCTTCTTCTGCTTCTTCTGATTCACCCTCCTGACTTCACCTACTCCTTCTCCTTCTTCTACTTCTTCTGATTCACCCTCCTGACTTCACCTTCTCCTTCTCCTTCTTCTACTTCTCCTGCTTCACCCTCCAGACTTCACCTTCTCCTTCTCCTTCTTCTACTTCTTCTGATTCACCCTCCAGACTTCACCTTCTCCTTCTCCTTCTTCTGCTTCTTCTGATTCACCCTCCAGACTTCACCTTCTCCTTCTCCGTATTCTGCTTCTTCTGATTCACCCTCCAGACTTCTCCTTCTCCTTCTTCTGCTTCTTCTGATTCACCCTCCAGACTTCACCTTCTCCTTCTCCTTCTTCTGCTTCTCCTGATTCACCCTCCAGACTTCACCTTCTCCTTCTCCTTCTTCTACTTCTTCTGATTCACCCTCCAGACTTCATCTTCTCCTTCTCCTTCTTCTGCTTCTTCTGATTCACCCTCCAGACTTCACCTTCTCCTTCTCCTTCTTCTGCTTCTTCTGATTCACCCTCCAGACTTCATCTTCTCCTTCTCCTTCTTCTACTTCTTCTGATTCACCCTCCAGACTTCACCTTCTCCTTCTCCTTCTTCTACTTCTTCCGATTCACCCTCCAGACTTCACCTTCTCCTTCTCCTTCTTCTGCTTCTTCTGCTTCACCCTCCAGACTTCACCTTCTCCTTCTCCTTCTTCTGCTTCTTCTGCTGCGCCCTCCAGACTTCACCTTCTCCTTCTCCTTCTTCTGCTTCTTCTGCTTCACCCTCCTGACTTCACCTTCTCCTTCTCCTTCTTCTACTTCTTCTGCTACACCCCCCTGACTTCACCTTCTCCTTCTCCTTCTTTTGCTTCTTCTGATTCACCCTCCTAACTTCACCTTCTCCTTCTCCTTCTTCTGCTTCTTCTGATTCACTCTCCTGACTTCACCTTCTCCTTCTACTTCTTCTGCTTCTTCTGATTCACCATCCAGACTTCACCTTCTCCTTCTCCTTCTTCTGCTTCTTCTGATTCACCCTCCAGACTTCACTTTCTCCTTCTCCTTCTTCTGCTTCTTCTGATTCACCCTCCAGACCTCACCTTCTCCTTCTCCTTCTTCTACTTCTTCGGATTCACCCTCCAGACTTCATCTTCTCCTTCTTCTTCTTCTGCTTCTTCTGATTCACCCTCCAGACTTCACCTTCTCCTTCTTCTGCTTCTTCTGCTTCACCCTCCAGACTTCACCTTCTCCTTCTCCTTCTTCTGCTTCTTCTGCTGCGCCCTCCAGACTTCACCTTCTCCTTCTCCTTCTTCTGCTTCTTCTGCTTCACCCTCCTGACATCACCTTCTCCTTCTCCTTCTTCTGCTTCTTCTGATTCACCCTCCAGACTTCACCTTCTCCTTCTCCTTCTTCTGCTTCTTATGATTCACCCTCCAGACTTCACCTTCTCCTTCTCCTTCTTCTACTTCTTCTGATTCACCCTCCAGACTTCACCTTCTCCTTCTCCTTTTTCTACTTCTTCTGATTCACCCTCCAGTCTTCACCTTCTCCTTCTCCTTCTTCTGCTTCTTCTGCATCACCCTCCAGACTTCACCTTCTCCTTCTCTTTCCTCTGCTTCTTCTGATTCACCCTCCAGACTTCACCTTCTCCTTCTTCTTCTTCTACTTCTTCTGATTCACCCTCCTGACTTCACCTTCTCCTTCTCCTTCTTCTACTTCTTCTGCTTCACCCTCCAGACTTCACCTTCTCCTTCTCCTGCTTCTACTTCTTCTGAATCACCCTCCAGACTTCACCTTCTCCTTCTCCTTCTTCTGCTTCTTCTGATTCACCCTCCAGACTTCACCTTCTCCTTCTCCTTCTTCTGCTTCTTCTGATTCACCCTCCTGACTTCACCTTCTCCTTCTCCTTCTTCTGCGTCTTCTGATTCACCCTCCAGACTTCACCTTCTCCTTCTCCTTCTTCTACTTCTTCTGATTCACCCTCCAGACTTCACCTTCTCATTCTCCTTCCTCTGCTTCTTCTGATTCACCCTCCAGACTTCACCTTCTCCTTCTTCTGCTTCTTCTGATTCACCCTCCAGACTTCACCTTCTCCTTCTCCTTCTGCTTCTTCTGATTCACCCTCCAGACTTCACCTTCTCCTTCTCCTTCGTCTACTTTTTCTGATTCACCCTCCAGACTAAACCTTCTCCTTCTCCTTCTTCAACTTCTTCTGATTCACCCTCCAGACTTCACCTTCTCCTTCTCCTTCTTCTACTTCTTCTGATTCACCCTGCAGACTTCACCTTCTCCTTCTCCTTCTACTTCTTCTGATTCACCCTCCAGACTTCACCTTCTCCTTCTCCTTCTTCTACTTCTTCTGCTTCTCCCTCCAGACTTCACCTTCTCCTTCTCCTTCTTCTGCTTCTTCTGATTCACCCTCCAATCTTCACCTTCTCCTTCTCCTTCTTCTACTTCTTCTGATTCACCCTCCAGACTTCACCTTCTCCTTCTCCTTCTTCTACTTCTTCTGATTCACCCTCCAGACTTCACCTTCTCCTTCTCCTTCTTCTGCTTCTTCTGATTCACTCTCCTGACTTCACCTTCTCCTTCTCCTTCTTCTGCTTCTTCTGATTCACCATCCAGACTTCACCTTCTCCTTCTCCTTCTTCTGCTTCTTCTGATTCACACTCCAGACTTCACTTTCTCCTTCTCCTTCTTCTGCTTCTTCTGATTCACCCTCCAGGCCTCACCTTCTCCTTCTCCTTCTTCTTCTTCTTCTGATTCACCCTCCAGACTTCATCTTCTCCTTCTCCTTCTTCTGCTTCTTCTGATTCACCCTCCAGACTTCACCTTCTCCTTCTCCTTCTTCTGCTTCCTCTGCTTCACCCTGCAGACTTCACCTTCTCCTTCTCCTTCTTCTGCTTCTTCTGCTGCGCCCTCCAGACTTCACCTTCTCCTTCTCCTTCTTCTGCTTCTTCTGCTTCACCCTCCTGACATCACCTTCTCCTTCTCCTTCTTCTACTTCTTCTGCTTCACCCCCCTGACTTCACCTTCTCCTTCTCCTTCTTCTGCTTCTTCTGATTAACCCTCCTAACTTCACCTTCTCCTTCTCCTTCTTCTGCTTCTTCTGATTCACCCTCCTGACTTCACCTTCTCCTTCTCCTTCGTCTGCTTCTTCTGATTCACCCTCCAGACTTCACCTTCTCCTTCTCCTTCTTCTGCTTCTTCTGATTCACCCTCCAGACTTCACCTTCTCCTTCTCCTTCTTCTGCTTCTTCTGATTCACCCTCCAGACCTCACCTTCTCCTTCTCCTTCTTCTACTTCTTCTGATTCACCCTCCAGACTTCATCTTCTCCTTCTCCTTCTTCTGCTTCTTCTGATTCACCCTCCAGACTTCAACTTCTCCTTCTCCTTCTTCTGCTTCTTATGATTCACCCTCCAGACTTCACCTTCTCCTTCTCCTTCTTCTACTTCATCTGATTCACCCTCCAGACTTCACCTTCTCCTTCTCCTTCTTCTACTTCTTCTGATTCACCCTCCAGTCTTCACCTTCTCCTTCTCCTTCTTCTGCTTCTTCTGCTTCACCCTCCAGACTTCACCTTCTCCTTCTCTTTCTTCTGCTTCTTCTGATTCACCCTCCAGACTTCACCTTCTCCTTCTCCTTCTTCTGCTTCTTCTGATTCACCCTCCTGACTTCACCATCTCCTTCTCCTTCTTCTACTTCTTCTGATTCACCCTCCTGACTTCACCTTCTCCTTCTCCTTCTTCAACTTCTTCTGCTTCACCCTCCAGACTTCAGCTTCTCCTTCTCCTTCTTCTACTTCTTCTGATTCACCCTCCAGACTTCACCTTCTCCTTCTCCTTCTTCTGCTTCTTCTGATTCACCCTCCAGACTTCACCTTCTCCTTCTCCTTCTTCTGCTTCTTCTGATTCACCCTCCTGACTTCACCTTCTCCTTCTCCTTCTTCTGCTTCTTCTGATTCACCCTCCAGACTTCACCTTCTCCTTCTCCTTCTTCTACTTCTTCTGATTCACCCTCCAGACTTCACCTTCTCATTCTCCTTCCTCTGCTTCTTCTGATTCACCCTCCAGACTTCACCTTCTCCTTCTCCTTCTTCTGCTTCTTCTGATTCACCCTCCAGACTTCACCTTCTCCTTCTCCTTCTGCTTCTTCTGATTCACCCTCCAGACTTCACCTTCTCCTTCTCCTTCGTCTACTTTTTCTGATTCACCCTCCAGACTAAACCTTCTCCTTCTCCTTCTTCTACTTCTTCTGATTCACCCTCCAGACTTCACCTTCTCCTTCTCCTTCTTCTGCTTCTTCTGATTCACCCTCCAGACTTCACCTTCTCCTTCTCCTTCTTCTACTTCTTCTGATTCACCCTGCAGACTTCACCTTCTCCTTCTCCTTCTACTTCTTATGATTCACCCTCCAGACTTCACCTTCACCTTTTCCTTCTTCTACTTCTTCTGCTTCTCCCTCCAGACTTCACCTTCTCCTTCTCCTTCTTCTGCTTCTTCTGATTCACCGTCCAATCTTCACCTTCTCCTTCTCCTTCTTCTACTTCTTCTGATTCACCCTCCAGACTTCACCTTCTCCTTCTCCTTCTTCTACTTCTTCTGATTCACCCTCCAGACTTCACCTTCTCCTTCTCCTTCTTCTACTTCTTCTGATTCACCCTCCTGACTTCACCTTCTACTTCTCCTTCTTCTGCTTCTTCTGCTTCACCCTCCAGGCTTCACCTTCTCCTTCTCCTTCTTCTGCTTCTTCTGCTTCACCCTCCAGACTTCACCTTCTCCTTCTCCTTCTTCTGCTTCTTCTGCTTCACCCTCCTGACTTCACCTTCTCCTTCTCCTTCTTCTACTTCTTCTGATTCACCCTCCAGACTTCACCTTCTCCTTCTCCTTCTTCTGCTTCTTCTGCTTCACCCTCCAGACTTCACCTTCTCCTTCTCCTTCTTCTGCTTCCTCTGCTTCACCCTGCAGACTTCACCTTCTCCTTCTCCTTCTTCTGCTTCTTCTGCTGCGCCCTCCAGACTTCACCTTCTCCTTCTCCTTCTTCTGCTTCTTCTGCTTCACCCTCCTGACATCACCTTCTCCTTCTCCTTCTTCTACTTCTTCTGCTTCACCCCCCTGACTTCACCTTCTCCTTCTCCTTCTTCTGCTTCTTCTGATTAACCCTCCTAACTTCACCTTCTCCTTCTCCTTCTTCTGCTTCTTCTGATTCACCCTCCTGACTTCACCTTCTCCTTCTCCTTCGTCTGCTTCTTCTGATTCACCCTCCAGACTTCACCTTCTCCTTCTCCTTCTTCTGCTTCTTCTGATTCACCCTCCAGACTTCACCTTCTCCTTCTCCTTCTTCTGCTTCTTCTGATTCACCCTCCAGACCTCACCTTCTCCTTCTCCTTCTTCTACTTCTTCTGATTCACCCTCCAGACTTCATCTTCTCCTTCTCCTTCTTCTGCTTCTTCTGATTCACCCTCCAGACTTCAACTTCTCCTTCTCCTTCTTCTGCTTCTTATGATTCACCCTCCAGACTTCACCTTCTCCTTCTCCTTCTTCTACTTCATCTGATTCACCCTCCAGACTTCACCTTCTCCTTCTCCTTCTTCTACTTCTTCTGATTCACCCTCCAGTCTTCACCTTCTCCTTCTCCTTCTTCTGCTTCTTCTGCTTCACCCTCCAGACTTCACCTTCTCCTTCTCTTTCTTCTGCTTCTTCTGATTCACCCTCCAGACTTCACCTTCTCCTTCTCCTTCTTCTGCTTCTTCTGATTCACCCTCCTGACTTCACCATCTCCTTCTCCTTCTTCTACTTCTTCTGATTCACCCTCCTGACTTCACCTTCTCCTTCTCCTTCTTCAACTTCTTCTGCTTCACCCTCCAGACTTCAGCTTCTCCTTCTCCTTCTTCTACTTCTTCTGATTCACCCTCCAGACTTCACCTTCTCCTTCTCCTTCTTCTGCTTCTTCTGATTCACCCTCCAGACTTCACCTTCTCCTTCTCCTTCTTCTGCTTCTTCTGATTCACCCTCCTGACTTCACCTTCTCCTTCTCCTTCTTCTGCTTCTTCTGATTCACCCTCCAGACTTCACCTTCTCCTTCTCCTTCTTCTACTTCTTCTGATTCACCCTCCAGACTTCACCTTCTCATTCTCCTTCCTCTGCTTCTTCTGATTCACCCTCCAGACTTCACCTTCTCCTTCTCCTTCTTCTGCTTCTTCTGATTCACCCTCCAGACTTCACCTTCTCCTTCTCCTTCTGCTTCTTCTGATTCACCCTCCAGACTTCACCTTCTCCTTCTCCTTCGTCTACTTTTTCTGATTCACCCTCCAGACTAAACCTTCTCCTTCTCCTTCTTCTACTTCTTCTGATTCACCCTCCAGACTTCACCTTCTCCTTCTCCTTCTTCTGCTTCTTCTGATTCACCCTCCAGACTTCACCTTCTCCTTCTCCTTCTTCTACTTCTTCTGATTCACCCTGCAGACTTCACCTTCTCCTTCTCCTTCTACTTCTTATGATTCACCCTCCAGACTTCACCTTCACCTTTTCCTTCTTCTACTTCTTCTGCTTCTCCCTCCAGACTTCACCTTCTCCTTCTCCTTCTTCTGCTTCTTCTGATTCACCGTCCAATCTTCACCTTCTCCTTCTCCTTCTTCTACTTCTTCTGATTCACCCTCCAGACTTCACCTTCTCCTTCTCCTTCTTCTACTTCTTCTGATTCACCCTCCAGACTTCACCTTCTCCTTCTCCTTCTTCTACTTCTTCTGATTCACCCTCCTGACTTCACCTTCTACTTCTCCTTCTTCTGCTTCTTCTGCTTCACCCTCCAGGCTTCACCTTCTCCTTCTCCTTCTTCTGCTTCTTCTGCTTCACCCTCCAGACTTCACCTTCTCCTTCTCCTTCTTCTGCTTCTTCTGCTTCACCCTCCTGACTTCACCTTCTCCTTCTCCTTCTTCTACTTCTTCTGATTCACCCTCCAGACTTCACCTTCTCCTTCTCCTTCTTCTGCTTCTTCTGCTTCACCCTCCAGACTTCACCTTCTCCTTCTCCTTCTTCTGCTTCTTCTGCTTCGCCCTCCAGACTTCACCTTCTCCTTCTTCTGCTTCTTCTGCTTCACCCTCCTGACTTCACCTTCTCCTTCTCCTTCTTCTACTTCTTCTGATTCACCCTCCAGACTTCACCTTCTCCTTCTCCTTCTTCTACTTCTTCTGCTTCACCCCCCTGACTTCACCTTCTCCTTCTCCTTCTTTTGCTTCTTCTGATTCACCCTCCTAACTTCACCTTCTCCTTCTCCTTCTTCTGCTTCTTCTGATTCACCCTCCAGACTTCACCTTCTACTTCTCCTTCTTCTGCTTCTTCTGATTCACCCTCCAGACTTCACCTTCTCCTTCTCCTTCTTCTGCTTCTTCTGATTCACCCTCCAGACTTCACTTTCTCCTTCTCCTTCTTCTGCTTCTTCTGATTCACCCTCCAGACCTCACCTTCTCCTTCTCCTTCTTCTACTTCTTCTGATTCACCCTCCAGACTTCATCTTCTCCTTCTCCTTCTTCTGCTTCTTCTGATTCACCCTCCAGACTTCACCTTCTCCTTCTCCTTCTTCTGCTTCTTCTGCTTCACCCTCCAGACTTCACCTTCTCCTTCTCCTTCTTCTGCTTCTTCTGCTGCGCCCTCCAGACTTCACCTTCTCCTTCTCCTTCTTCTGCTTCTTCTGCTTCACCCTCCTGACATCACCTTCTCCTTCTCCTTCTTCTACTTCTTCTGCTTCACCCTCCTGACTTCACCTTCTCCTTCTCCTTCGTCTGCTTCTTCTGATTCACCCTCCAGACTTCACCTTCTCCTTCTCCTTCTTCTGCTTCTTCTGATTCACCCTCCAGACTTCACCTTCTCCTTCTCCTTCTTCTGCTTCTTCTGATTCACCCTCCAGACCTCACCTTCTCCTTCTCCTTCTTCTACTTCTTCTGATTCACCCTCCAGACTTCATCTTCTCCTTCTCCTTCTTCTGCTTCTTCTGATTCACCCTCCAGACTTCAACTTCTCCTTCTCCTTCTTCTGCTTCTTATGATTCACCCTCCAGACTTCACCTTCTCCTTCTCCTTCTTCTACTTCATCTGATTCACCCTCCAGACTTCACCTTCTCCTTCTCCTTCTTCTACTTCTTCTGATTCACCCTCCAGTCTTCACCTTCTCCTTCTCCTTCTTCTGCTTCTTCTGCTTCACCCTCCAGACTTCACCTTCTCCTTCTCTTTCTTCTGCTTCTTCTGATTCACCCTCCAGACTTCACCTTCTCCTTCTCCTTCTTCTGCTTCTTCTGATTCACCCTCCTGACTTCACCATCTCCTTCTCCTTCTTCTACTTCTTCTGATTCACCCTCCTGACTTCACCTTCTCCTTCTCCTTCTTCAACTTCTTCTGCTTCACCCTCCAGACTTCAGCTTCTCCTTCTCCTTCTTCTACTTCTTCTGATTCACCCTCCAGACTTCACCTTCTCCTTCTCCTTCTTCTGCTTCTTCTGATTCACCCTCCAGACTTCACCTTCTCCTTCTCCTTCTTCTGCTTCTTCTGATTCACCCTCCTGACTTCACCTTCTCCTTCTCCTTCTTCTGCTTCTTCTGATTCACCCTCCAGACTTCACCTTCTCCTTCTCCTTCTTCTACTTCTTCTGATTCACCCTCCAGACTTCACCTTCTCATTCTCCTTCCTCTGCTTCTTCTGATTCACCCTCCAGACTTCACCTTCTCCTTCTCCTTCTTCTGCTTCTTCTGATTCACCCTCCAGACTTCACCTTCTCCTTCTCCTTCTGCTTCTTCTGATTCACCCTCCAGACTTCACCTTCTCCTTCTCCTTCGTCTACTTTTTCTGATTCACCCTCCAGACTAAACCTTCTCCTTCTCCTTCTTCTACTTCTTCTGATTCACCCTCCAGACTTCACCTTCTCCTTCTCCTTCTTCTGCTTCTTCTGATTCACCCTCCAGACTTCACCTTCTCCTTCTCCTTCTTCTACTTCTTCTGATTCACCCTGCAGACTTCACCTTCTCCTTCTCCTTCTACTTCTTATGATTCACCCTCCAGACTTCACCTTCACCTTTTCCTTCTTCTACTTCTTCTGCTTCTCCCTCCAGACTTCACCTTCTCCTTCTCCTTCTTCTGCTTCTTCTGATTCACCGTCCAATCTTCACCTTCTCCTTCTCCTTCTTCTACTTCTTCTGATTCACCCTCCAGACTTCACCTTCTCCTTCTCCTTCTTCTACTTCTTCTGATTCACCCTCCAGACTTCACCTTCTCCTTCTCCTTCTTCTACTTCTTCTGATTCACCCTCCTGACTTCACCTTCTACTTCTCCTTCTTCTGCTTCTTCTGCTTCACCCTCCAGGCTTCACCTTCTCCTTCTCCTTCTTCTGCTTCTTCTGCTTCACCCTCCAGACTTCACCTTCTCCTTCTCCTTCTTCTGCTTCTTCTGCTTCACCCTCCTGACTTCACCTTCTCCTTCTCCTTCTTCTACTTCTTCTGATTCACCCTCCAGACTTCACCTTCTCCTTCTCCTTCTTCTGCTTCTTCTGCTTCACCCTCCAGACTTCACCTTCTCCTTCTCCTTCTTCTGCTTCTTCTGCTTCGCCCTCCAGACTTCACCTTCTCCTTCTTCTGCTTCTTCTGCTTCACCCTCCTGACTTCACCTTCTCCTTCTCCTTCTTCTACTTCTTCTGATTCACCCTCCAGACTTCACCTTCTCCTTCTCCTTCTTCTACTTCTTCTGCTTCACCCCCCTGACTTCACCTTCTCCTTCTCCTTCTTTTGCTTCTTCTGATTCACCCTCCTAACTTCACCTTCTCCTTCTCCTTCTTCTGCTTCTTCTGATTCACCCTCCAGACTTCACCTTCTACTTCTCCTTCTTCTGCTTCTTCTGATTCACCCTCCAGACTTCACCTTCTCCTTCTCCTTCTTCTGCTTCTTCTGATTCACCCTCCAGACTTCACTTTCTCCTTCTCCTTCTTCTGCTTCTTCTGATTCACCCTCCAGACCTCACCTTCTCCTTCTCCTTCTTCTACTTCTTCTGATTCACCCTCCAGACTTCATCTTCTCCTTCTCCTTCTTCTGCTTCTTCTGATTCACCCTCCAGACTTCACCTTCTCCTTCTCCTTCTTCTGCTTCTTCTGCTTCACCCTCCAGACTTCACCTTCTCCTTCTCCTTCTTCTGCTTCTTCTGCTGCGCCCTCCAGACTTCACCTTCTCCTTCTCCTTCTTCTGCTTCTTCTGCTTCACCCTCCTGACATCACCTTCTCCTTCTCCTTCTTCTACTTCTTCTGCTTCACCCCCCTGACTTCACCTTCTCCTTCTCCTTCTTCTGCTTCTTCTGATTCACCCTCCTAACTTCACCTTCTCCTTCTCCTTCTTCTGCTTCTTCTGATTCACCCTCCTGACTTCACCTTCTCCTTCTCCTTCGTCTGCTTCTTCTGATTCACCCTCCAGACTTCACCTCCTCCTTATCCTTCTTCTGCTTCTTCTGATTCACCCTCCAGACTTCACCTTCTCCTTCTCCTTCTTCTGCTTCTTCTGATTCACCCTCCAGACCTCACCTTCTCCTTCTCCTTCTTCTACTTCTTCTGATTCACCCTCCAGACTTCATCTTCTCCTTCTCCTTCTTCTGCTTCTTCTGATTCACCCTCCAGACTTCACCTTCTCCTTCTCCTTCTTCTGCTTCTTATGATTCACCCTCCAGACTTCACCTTCTCCTTCTCCTTCTTCTACTTCTTCTGATTCACCCTCCAGACTTCACCTTCTCCTTCTCTTTCTTCTGCTTCTTCTGATTCACCCTCCAGACTTCACCTTCTCCTTCTCCTTCTTCTGATTCTTCTGATTCACCCTCCAGACTTCACCTTCTCCTTCTCCTTCTTCTGCTTCTTCTGATTCACCCTCCTGACTTCACCTTCTCCTTCTCCTTCTTCTACTTCTTCTGATTCACCCTCCTGACTTCACCTTCTCCTTCTCCTTCTTCTACTTCTTCTGCTTCACCCTCCAGACTTCACCTTCTCCTTCTCCTTCTTCTACTTCTTCTGATTCACCCTCCAGACTTCACCTTCTCCTTCTCCTTTTTCTGCTGCTTCTGATTCACCCTCCAGACTTCAACTTCTCCTTCTCCTTCTTCTGCTTCTTCTGATTCACCCTCCTGACTTCACCTTCTCCTTCTCCTTCTTCTGCTTCTTCTGATTCACCCTCCAGACTTCACCTTCTCCTTCTCCTTCTTCTACTTCTTCTGATTCACCCTCCAGACTTCACCTTCTCATTCTCCTTCCTCTGCTTCTTCTGATTCACCCTCCAGACTTCACCTTCTCCTTCTCCTTCTTCTGCTTCTTCTGATTCACCCTGCAGACTTCACCTTCTCCTTCTCCTTCTGCTTCTTCTGATTCACCTCCAGACTTCACCTTCTCCTTCTCCTTCGTCTACTTTTTCTGATTCACCCTCCAGACTAAACCTTCTCCTTCTCCTTCTTCTACTTCTTCTGATTCACCCTCCAGACTTCACCTTCTCCTTCTCCTTCTTCTGCTTCTTCTGATTCACCCTCCAGACGTCACCTTCTCCTTCTCCTTCTTCTACTTCTTCTGATTCACCCTGCAGACTTCACCTTCTCCTTCTCCTTCTACTTCTTCTGATTCACCCTCCAGACTTCACCTTCTCCTTCTCCTTCTTCTACTTCTTCTGCTTCTCCCTCCAGACTTCACCTTCTCCTTCTCCTTCTTCTGCTTCTTCTGATTCACCCTCCAATCTTCACCTTCTCCTTCTCCTTCTTCTACTTCTTCTGATTCACCCTCCAGTCTTCACCTTCTCCTTCTCCTTCTTCTACTTCTTCTGATTCACCCTCCAGACTTCACCTTCTCCTTCTTCTTCTTCTACTTCTTCTGATTCACCCTCCTGACTTCACCTTCTACTTCTCCTTCTTCTGCTTCTTCTGCTTCACCCTCCAGGCTTCACCTTCTCCTTCTTCTGCTTCTTCTGCTTCACCCTCCAGACTTCACCTTCTCCTTCTCCTTCTTCTGCTTCTTCTGCTTCACCCTCCTGACTTCACCTTCTCCTTCTCCTTCTTCTACTTCTTCTGATTCACCCTCCAGACTTCACCTTCTCCTTCTCCTTCTTCTGCTTCTTCTGCTTCGCCCTCCAGACTTCCCCTTCTCCTTCTCCTTCTTCTGTTCTTCTGCTTCACCCTCCTGACTTCACCTTCTCCTTCTCCTTCTTCTACTTCTTCTGATTCACCCTCCAGACTTCACCTTCTCCTTCTCCTTCTTCTACTTCTTCTGCTTCACCCCCCTTACTTCACCTTCTCCTTCTCCTTCTTTTGCTTCTTCTGATTCACCCTCCTAACTTCACCTTCTCCTTCTCCTTCTTCTGCTTCTTCTGATTCACCCTCCTGACTTCACCTTCTACTTCTCCTTCTTCTGCTTCTTCTGATTCACCCTCCAGACTTCACCTTCTCCTTCTCCTTCTTCTGCTTCTTCTGATTCACCCTCCAGACTTCACCTTCTCCTTCTCCTTCGTCTACTTTTTCTGATTCACCCTCCAGACTAAACCTTCTCCTTCTCCTTCTACTACTTCTTCTGATTCACCCTCCAGACTTCACCTTCTCCTTCTCCTTCTTCTGCTTCTTCTGATTCACCCCCCAGACTTCACCTTCTCCTTCTCCTTCTTCTACTTCTTCTGATTCACCCTGCAGACTTCACCTTCTCCTTCTCCTTCTACTTCTTCTGATTCACCCTCCAGACTTCACCTTCTCCTTCTCCTTCTTCTACTTCTTCTGCTTCTCCCTCCAGACTTCACCTTCTCCTTCTCCTTCTTCTGCTTCTTCTGATTCACCCTCCAATCTTCACCTTCCCCTTCTCCTTCTTCTACTTCT
This sequence comes from Somniosus microcephalus, assembly GCF_052327205.1. Lineage (NCBI taxonomy): Eukaryota > Metazoa > Chordata > Chondrichthyes > Squaliformes > Somniosidae > Somniosus > Somniosus microcephalus. The sequence goes on along the minus strand of NW_028225435.1, from coordinate 216,366 downwards.
TCTGATTCACCCTCCAGACTTCACCTTCTCCTTCTCCTTCTTCTACTTCTTCTGATTCACCCTCCAGACTTCACCTTCTCCTTCTCCTTCTTCTGCTTCTTCTGATTCACTCTCCTGACTTCACCTTCTCCTTCACCTTCTTCTGCTTCTTCTGATTCACCATCCAGACTTCACCTTCTCCTTCTCCTTCTTCTGCTTCTTCTGATTCACCCTCCAGACTTCACTTTCTCCTTCTCCTTCTTCTGCTTCTTCTGATTCACCCTCCAGACCTCACCTTCTCCTTCTCCTTCTTCTTCTTCTTCTGATTCACCCTCCAGACTTCATCTTCTGCTTCTCCTTCTTCTGCTTCTTCTGCTTCACCCTCCAGACTTCACCTTCTCCTTCTCCTTCTTCTGCTTCTTCTGCTGCGCCCTCCAGACTTCACCTTCTCCTTCTCCTTCTTCTGCTTCTTCTGCTTCACCCTCCTGACATCACCTTCTCCTTCTCCTTCTTCTACTTCTTCTGCTTCACCCCCCTGACTTCACCTTCTCCTTCTCCTTCTTCTGCTTCTTCTGCTTCTCCCTCCAGACTTCACCTTCTCCTTCTCCTTCTTCTGCTTCTTCTGATTCACCCTCCAGACTTCACCTTCTCCTTCTCCTTCTTCTACTTCTTCTGATTCACCCTCCAGACTTCACCTTCTCCTTCTCCTTCTTCTACTTCTTCTGATTCACCCTCCAGACTTCACCTTCTCCTTCTCCTTCTTCTACTTCTTCTGATTCACCCTCCTGACTTCACCTTCTCCTTCTCCTTCTTCTGCTTCTTCTGCTTCACCCTCCAGACTTCACCTTCTCCTTCTCCTTCTTCTGCTTCTTCTGCTTCACCCTCCAGACTTCACCTTCTCCGTCTCCTTCTTCTGCTTCACCCTCCTGACTTCACCTTCTCCTTCTCCTTCTTCTACTTCTTCTGATTCACCCTCCAGACTTCACCTTCTCCTTCTCCTTCTTCTGCTTCTTCTGCTTCACCCTCCAGACTTCACCTTCACCTTCTCCTTCTTCTGCTTCTTCTGCTTCGCCCTCCAGACTTCACCTTCTCCTTCTCCTTCTTCTGTTTCTTCTGCTTCACCCTCCAGACTTCACCTTCTCCTTCTCCTTCTTCTGCTTCTTCTGCTTCATCCTCCTGACTTCACCATTTCTTCTCCTTCTTCTACTTCTTCTGCTTCACCCCCCTGACTTCACCTTCTCCTTCTCCTTCTTCTGCTTCTTCTGATTCACCCTCCTAACTTCACCTTCTCCTTCTTCTGCTTCTTCTGATTCACCCTCCTGACTTCACCTTCTCCTTCTCCTTCTTCTGCTTCTTCTGATTCACCCTCCAGACTTCACCTTCTCCTTCTCCTTCTTCTGCTTCTTCTGATTCACACTCCAGACTTCATCTTCTCCTTCTCCTTCTTCTGCTTCTTCTGATTCACCCTCCAGACCTCACCTTCTCCTTCTCCTTCTTCTACTTCTTCTGATTCACCCTCCAGACTTCATCTTCTCCTTCTCATTCTTTTGCTTCTTCTATTTTCACCCTCCAGACTTCACCTTCTCCTTCTCCTTCTTCTGCTTCTTCTGATTCACCCACCAGACTTCACCTTCTCCTTCTCCTTCTTCTACTTCTTCTGATTCACCCTCCTGACTTCACCTTCTCCTTCTCCTTCTTCTACTTCTTCTGCTTCACCCTCCAGACTTCACCTTATCCTTCTCCTTCTTCTACTTCTTCTGATTCACCCTCCAGACTTCACCTTCTCCTTCTCCTTCTTCTGCTTCTCCTGATTCACCCTCCAGACTTCACCTTCTCCTTCTACTTATTCTGCTTCTTCTGATTCACCCTCCAGACTTCACCTTCTCCTTCTCCTTCTTCTGCTTCTTCTGATTCACCCTCCAGACTTCACCTTCTCCTTCTCCTTCTTCTGCTTCTTCTGATTCACCCTCCAGACTTCACCTTCTCCTTCTCCTTCTTCTACTTCTTCTGATACACCCTCCAGACTTCATCATCTCATTCTCCTTCTTCTGCTTCTTCTGATTCACCCTCCAGACTTCACCTTCTCCTTCTCCTTCTTCTGCTTCTTCTGATTCACCCTCCAGACTTGTCCTTCTCCTTCTCCTTCTTCTACTTCTTCTGATTCACCCTCCAGACTTCACCTTCTCCTTCTCCTTCTTCTACTTCTACTGATTCACCCTCCAGACTTCACCTTCTCCTTCTCCTTCTTCTGCATCTTCTGATTCACCCTCCAGACTTCACCTTCTCCTTCTCCTTCTTCTGCTTCTTCTGATTCACCCTCCAGACTTCACCTTCTCCTTCTCCATCTTCTGCTTCTTCTGATTCACCCTTCAGACTTCACCTTCTCCTTCTCCTTCTTCTGCTTCTTCTGATTCACCCTCCAGACCTCACCTTCTCCTTCTCCTTCTTCTACTTCTTATGATTCACCCTCCAGACTTCACCTTCTGCTTCTCCTTCTTCTGCTTCTTCTGATTCACCCTCCAGACTTAACCTTCTCCTTCTCCTTCTTCTGCTTCTTCTGATTCACCCTCCAGACTTCGCCTTCTCCTTCTGCTTCTTCTACTTCTTCTGATTCACCCTCCAGACTTCGCCATCTCCTTCTCCTTCTTCTACTTATTCTGATTCACCCTCCAGTCTTCACCTTCTCCTTCGCCTTCTTCTGCTTCTTCTGATTCACCCTCCAGACTTCACCTTCTCCTTCTCCTTCTTCTGCTTCTTCTGATTCACCCTCCTGACTTCACCTTCTCCTTCTCCTTCTTCTGCTTCTTCTGATTCACCCTCCAGACTTCACCTTCTCCTTCTCCTTCTTCTCCTTCTTCTGATTCACCCTCCAGACCTCACCTTCTCCTTCTACTTCTTCTGCTTCTTCTGATTCACCCTCCAGACTTCACCTTCTCCTTCTCCTTCTTCTGCTTCTTCTGATTCACCCTCCAGACTTCACCTTCTCCTTCTCCTTCTTCTGCTTCTTCTGATTCACCCTCCAGACTTCACCTTCTCCTTCTCCTTCTTCTGCTTCTTCTGATTCACCCTCCAGACTTCACCTTCTCCTTCTCCTTCTTCTACTTCTTCTGATTCACCCTCCAGATCTGACCTTCTCCTTCTCCTTCTTCTACTTCTTCTGATTCACCCTCCAGACTTCACCTTCTCCTTCTCCTTCTTCTGCTTCTTCTGATTCACCCTCCAGACTTCACCTTCTCCTTCTCCTTCTTCTGCTTCTTCTGATTCACCCTCCTGACTTCACCTTCTCCTTCTCCTTCTTCTGCTTCTTCTGATTCACCCTCCAGACTTCACCTTCTCCTTCTCCTTCTTCTCCTTCTTCTGATTCACCCTCCAGACCTCACCTTCTCCTTCTCCTTCTTCTGCTTCTTCTGATTCACCCTCCTGACTTCACCTTCTCCTTCTCCTTCTTCTGCTTCTTCTGATTCACCCTCCAGACTTCACCTTCTCCTTCTCCTTCTTCTACTTCTTCTGATTCACCCTCCAGACTTCACCTTCTCCTTCTCCTTCTTCTACTTCTTCTGATTCACCCTCCGGACTTCACCTTCTCCTTCTCCTTCTTCTGCTTCTTCTGATTCACCCTCCAGACTTCACCTTCTCCTTCTCCTTCTTCTGCTTCTTCTGATTCACCCTCCAGACTTCACCTTCTCCTTCTCCTTTTTCTGCTTCTTCTGATTCACCCTTCAGACTTCACCTTCTCCTTCTCCTTCTTCTGCTTCTTCTGATTCACCCTCCAGATCTCACCTTCTCCTTCTCCTTCTTCTACTTCTTCTGATTCACCCTCCAGACTTCATCTTCTCCTTCTCCTTCTTCTGCTTCTTCTGATTCACCCTCCAGACTTCACCTTCTCCTTCTCCTTCGTCTACTTCTCCTGATTCACCCTCCAAACTACACCTTCTCCTTCTCCTTCTTCAACTTCTTCTGATTCACCCTCCAGACTTCACTTTCTCCTTCTCCTTCTTCTGCTTCTTCTGATTCACCCTCCAGACTTCACCTTCTCCTTTTCCTTCTTCTACTTCTTCTGATTCACCCTCCAGACTTTACCTTCTCCTTCTCCTTCTTCTACTTCTTCTGATTCACCCTCCAGACTTTACATTCTCCTTCTCCTTCTTCTACTTCTTCTGCTTCTCCCTCCAGACTTCACCTTCTCCTTCTCCTTCTTCTGCTTCTTCTGATTCACCCTCCAGACTTCACCTTCTCCTTCTCCTTCTTCTACTTTTTCTGATTCACCCTCCAGACTTCACCTTCTCCTTCTCCTTCTTCTACTTCTTCTGATTCACCCTCCAGACTTCACCTTCTCCTTCTCCTTCTTCTACTTCTTCTGATTCACCCTCCTGACTTCACCTTCTCCTTCTCTTTCTTCTGCTTCTTCTGCTTCACCCTCCAGACTTCACCTTCTCCTTCTCCTTCTTCTGCTTCTTCTGCTTCACCCTCCAGACTTCACCTTCTCCGTCTCCTTCTTCTGCTTCACCCTCCAGACTTCATCTTCTCCTTCTCCTTCTTCTGCTTCTTCTGATTCACCCTCCAGACTTCACCTTCTCCTTCTCCTTCTTCTGCTTCTTCTGATTCACCCTCCAGACTTCACCTTCTCCTTCTCCTTCTTCTACTTCTTCTGATTCACCCTCCAGAGTTCACCTTCTCCTTCTCCTTCTTCTACTTCTTCTGATTCACCCTCCGGACTTCACCTTCTCCTTCTCCTTCTTCTGCTTCTTCTGATTCACCCTCCAGACTTCACCTTCTCCTTCTCCTTCTTCTGGTTCTTCTGATTCACCCTCCAGACTTCACCTTCTCCTTCTCCTTTTTCTGCTTCTTCTGATTCACCCTTCAGACTTCAACTTCTCCTTCTCCTTCTTCTGCTTCTTCTGATTCACCCTCCAGATCTCACCTTCTCCTTCTCCTTCTTCTACTTCTTCTGATTCACCCTCCAGACTTCATCTTCTCCTTCTCCTTCTTCTGCTTCTTCTGCTTCTCCCTCCAGACTTCACCTTCTCCTTCTCCTTCTTCTGCTTCTTCTGATTCACCCTCCAGACTTCACCTTCTCCTTCTCCTTCTTCTACTTCTTCTGATTCACCCTCCAGACTTCACCTTCTCCTTCTCCTTCTTCTACTTCTTCTGATTCACCCTCCAGACTTCACCTTCTCCTTCTCCTTCTTCTACTTCTTCTGATTCACACTCCTGACTTCACCTTCTCCTTCTCCTTCTTCTGCTTCTTCTGCTCCACCCTCCAGACTTCACCTTCTCCTTCTCCTTCTTCTGCTTCTTCTGCTTCACCCTCCAGACTTCACCTTCTCCGTCTCCTTCTTCTGCTTCACCCTCCTGACTTCACCTTCTCCTTCTCCTTCTTCTACTTCTTCTGATTCACCCTCCAGACTTCACCTTCTCCTTCTCCTTCTTCTGCTTCTTCTGCTTCACCCTCCAGACTTCACCTTCACCTTCTCCTTCTTCTGCTTCTTCTGCTTCGCCCTCCAGACTTCACCTTCTCCTTCTCCTTCTTCTGTTTCTTCTGCTTCACCCTCCAGACTTCACCTTCTCCTTCTCCTTCTTCTGCTTCTTCTGCTTCATCCTCCTGACTTCACCATCTCCTTCTCCTTCTTCTACTTCTTCTGCTTCACCCCCCTGACTTCACCTTCTCCTTCACCTTCTTCTGCTTCTTCTGATTCACCCTCCTAACTTCACCTTCTCCTTCTCCTTCTTCTGCTTCTTCTGATTCACCCTCCTGACTTCACCTTCACCTTCTCCTTCTTCTGCTTCTTCTGATTCACCCTCCAGACTTCACCTTCTCCTTCTCCTTCTTCTGCTTCTTCTGATTCACACTCCAGACTTCATCTTCTCCTTCTCCTTCTTCTGCTTCTTCTGATTCACCCTCCAGACCTCACCTTCTCCTTCTCCTTCTTCTACTTCTTCTGATTCACCCTCCAGACTTCATCTTCTCCTTCTCATTCTTTTGCTTCTTCTATTTTCACCCTCCAGACTTCACCTTCTCCTTCTCCTTCTTCTGCTTCTTCTGATTCACCCTCCAGACTTCACCTTCTCCTTCTCCTTCTTCTACTTCTTCTGATTCACCCTCCTGACTTCACCTTCTCCTTCTCCTTCTTCTACTTCTTCTGCTTCACCCTCCAGACTTCACCTTATCCTTCTCCTTCTTCTACTTCTTCTGATTCACCCTCCAGACTTCACCTTCTCCTTCTCCTTCTTCTGCTTCTCCTGATTCACCCTCCAGACTTCACCTTCTCCTTCTCCTTATTCTGCTTCTTCTGATTCACCCTCCAGACTTCACCTTCTCCTTCTCCTTCTTCTGCTTCTTCTGATTCACCCTCCAGACTTCACCTTCTCCTTCTTCTGCTTCTTCTGATTCACCCTCCAGACTTCACCTTCTCCTTCTCCTTCTTCTACTTCTTCTGATACACCCTCCAGACTTCATCTTCTCATTCTCCTTCTTCTGCTTCTTCTGATTCACCCTCCAGACTTCACCTTCTCCTTCTCCTTCTTCTGCTTCTTCTGATTCACCCTCCAGACTTGTCCTTCTCCTTCTCCTTCTTCTACTTCTTCTGATTCACCCTCCAGACTTCACCTTCTCCTTCTCCTTCTTCTACTTCTACTGATTCACCCTCCAGACTTCACCTTCACCTTCTCCTTCTTCTGCATCTTCTGATTCACCCTCCAGACTTCACCTTCTCCTTCTCCTTCTTCTGCTTCTTCTGATTCACCCTCCAGACTTCACCTTCTCCTTCTCCATCTTCTGCTTCTTCTGATTCACCCTTCAGACTTCACCTTCTCCTTCTCCTTCTTCTGCTTCTTCTGATTCACCCTCCAGACCTCACCTTCTCCTTCTCCTTCTTCTACTTCTTATGATTCACCCTCCAGACTTCACCTTCTCCTTCTCCTTCTTCTCCTTCTTCTGATTCACCCTCCAGACTTAACCTTCTCCTTCTCCTTCTTCTGCTTCTTCTGATTCACCCTCCAGACTTTGCCTTCTCCTTCTGCTTCTTCTACTTCTTCTGATTCACCCTCCAGACTTCACCATCTCCTTCTCCTTCTTCTACTTATTCTGATTCACCCTCCAGTCTTCACCTTCTCCTTCGCCTTCTTCTGCTTCTTCTGATTCACCCTCCAGACTTCACCTTCCCCTTCTCCTTCTTCTGCTTCTTCTGATTCACCCTCCTGACTTCACCTTCTCCTTCTCCTTCTTCTGCTTCTTCTGATTCACCCTCCAGACTTCACCTTCTCCTTCTCCTTCTTCTCCTTCTTCTGATTCACCCTCCAGACCTCACCTTCTCCTTCTACTTCTTCTGCTTCTTCTGATTCACCCTCCAGACTTCACCTTCTCCTTCTCCTTCTTCTGCTTCTTCTGATTCACCCTCCAGACTTCACCTTCTCTTTCTCCTTCTTCTGCTTCTTCTGATTCACCCTCCAGACTTCACCTTCTCCTTCTCCTTCTTCTGCTTCTTCTGATTCACCCTCCAGACTTCACCTTCTCCTTCTCCTTCTTCTACTTCTTCTGATTCACCCTCCAGACTTCACCTTCTCCTTCTCCTTCGTCTACTTCTTCTGATTCACCCTCCAGACTACACCTTCTCCTTCTCCTTCTTCTACTTCTTCTGATTCACCCTCCAGACTTCTCCTTCTCCTTCTCCTTCTTCTGCTTCTTCTGATTCACCCTCCAGACTTCACCTTCTCCTTCTCCTTCTTCTACTTCTTCTGATTCACCCTCCAGACGTCACCTTCTCCTTCTCCTTCTTTTACTTCTTCTGATTCACCCTCCAGACTTCACCTTCTCCTTCTCCTTCTTCTACTTCTTCTGCTTCTCCCTCCAGACTTCACCTTCTCGTTCTCCTTCTTCTGCTTCTTCTGCTTCACCCTCCAGACTTCACCTTCTCCTTCTCCTTCTTCTGCTACTTCTGCTTCACCCTCCAGACTTCACCTTCTCCTTCTCCTTCTTGTGCTTCTTCTGCTTCACCCTCCTGACTTCACCTTCTCCTTCTCCTTCTTCTACTTCTTCTGATTCACCCTCCAGACTTCACCTTCTCCTTCTCCTTCTTCTACTTCTTCTGATTCACCCTCCAGACTTCACCTTCTCCTTCTCCTTCTTCTGCTTCTTCTTCTTCACCCTCCAGACTTCACCTTCTCCTTCTCCTTCTTCTGCTTCTTCTGCTTCACCCTCCAGGCATCACCTTCTCCTTCTCCTTCTTCTGCTTCTTCTGCTTCTCCCTCATGACTTCATTTCTCCTTCTCCTTCTTCTACTTCTTCTGATTCACCCTCCAGACTTCGCCTTCTCCTTCTTCTACTTCTTCTGATTCACCCTCCAGACTTCACCTTCTCCTTCTCCTTCTTCTGCTTCTTCTGATTCACCCTCCAGACTTCACCTTCTCCTTCTCCTTCGTCTACTTCTCCTGATTCACCCTCCAAACTACACCTTCTCCTTCTCCTTCTTCTACTTCTTCTGATTCACCCTCCAGACTTCACTTTCTCCTTCTCCTTCTTCTGCTTCTTCTGATTCACCCTCCAGACTTCACCTTCTCCTTTTCCTTCTTCTACTTCTTCTGATTCACCCTCCAGACTTTACCTTCTCCTTCTCCTTCTTCTACTTCTTCTGATTCACCCTCCAGACTTTACATTCTCCTTCTCCTTCTTCTACTTCTTCTGCTTCTCCCTCCAGACTTCACCTTCTCCTTCTCCTTCTTCTGCTTCTTCTGCTTCACCCTCCAGACTTCACCTTCTCCTTCTCCTTCTTCTGCTTCTTCTGCTTCACCCTCCAGACTTCACCTTCTCCGTCTCCTTCTTCTGCTTCACCCTCCAGACTTCATCTTCTCCTTCTCCTTCTTCTGCTTCTTCTGATTCACCCTCCAGACTTCACCTTCTCCTTCTCCTTCTTCTGCTTCTTCTGATTCACCCTCCAGACTTCACCTTCTCCTTCTCCTTCTTCTACTTCTTCTGATTCACCCTCCAGACTTCACCTTCTCCTTCTTCTACTTCTTCTGATTCACCCTCCGGACTTCACCTTCTCCTTCTCCTTCTTCTGCTTCTTCTGATTCACCCTCCAGACTTCACCTTCTCCTTCTCCTTCTTCTGGTTCTTCTGATTCACCCTCCAGACTTCACCTTCTCCTTCTCCTTTTTCTGCTTCTTCTGATTCACCCTTCAGACTTCACCGTCTCCTTCTCCTTCTTCTGCTTCTTCTGATTCACCCTCCAGATCTCACCTTCTCCTTCTCCTTCTTCTACTTCTTCTGATTCACCCTCCAGACTTCATCTTCTCCTTCTCCTTCTTCTGCTTCTTCTGCTTCTCCCTCCAGACTTCACCTTCTCCTTCTCCTTCTTCTGCTTCTTCTGATTCACCCTCCAGACTTCACCTTCTCCTTCTCCTTCTTCTACTTCTTCTGATTCACCCTCCAGACTTCACCTTCTCCTTCTCCTTCTTCTACTTCTTCTGATTCACCCTCCAGACTTCACCTTCTCCTTCTCCTTCTTCTACTTCTTCTGATTCACCCTCCTGACTTCACCTTCTCCTTCTCCTTCTTCTGCTTCTTCTGCTTCACCCTCCAGACTTCACCTTCTCCTTCTCCTTCTTCTGCTTCTTCTGCTTCACCCTCCAGACTTCACCTTCTCCGTCTCCTTCTTCTGCTTCACCCTCCTGACTTCACCTTCTCCTTCTCCTTCTTCTACTTCTTCTGATTCACCCTCCAGACTTCACCTTCTCCTTCTCCTTCTTCTGCTTCTTCTGCTTCACCCTCCAGACTTCACCTTCACCTTCTCCTTCTTCTGCTTCTTCTGCTTCGCCCTCCAGACTTCACCTTCTCCTTCTCCTTCTTCTGTTTCTTCTGCTTCACCCTCCAGACTTCACCTTCTCCTTCTCCTTCTTCTGCTTCTTCTGCTTCATCCTCCTGACTTCACCATCTCCTTCTCCTTCTTCTACTTCTTCTGCTCCACCCCCCTGACTTCACCTTCTCCTTCTCCTTCTTCTGCTTCTTCTGATTCACCCTCCTAACTTCACCTTCTCCTTCTCCTTCTTCTGCTTCTTCTGATTCACCCTCCTGACTTCACCTTCTCCTTCTCCTTCTTCTGCTTCTTCTGATTCACCCTCCAGACTTCACCTTCTCCTTCTCCTTCTTCTGCTTCTTCTGATTCACACTCCAGACTTCATCTTCTCCTTCTCCTTCTTCTGCTTCTTCTGATTCACCCTCCAGACCTCACCTTCTCCTTCTCCTTCTTCTACTTCTTCTGATTCACCCTCCAGACTTCATCTTCTCCTTCTCATTCTTTTGCTTCTTCTATTTTCACCCTCCAGACTTCACCTTCTCCTTCTCCTTCTTCTGCTTCTTCTGATTCACCCTCCAGACTTCACCTTCTCCTTCTCCTTCTTCTACTTCTTCTGATTCACCCTCCTGACTTCACCTTCTCCTTCTCCTTCTTCTACTTCTTCTGCTTCACCCTCCAGACTTCACCTTATCCTTCTCCTTCTTCTACTTCTTCTGATTCACCCTCCAGACTTCACCTTCTCCTTCTCCTTCTTCTGCTTCTCCTGATTCACCCTCCAGACTTCACCTTCTCCTTCTCCTTATTCTGCTTCTTCTGATTCACCCTCCAGACTTCACCTTCTCCTTCTCCTTCTTCTGCTTCTTCTGATTCACCCTCCAGACTTCACCTTCTCCTTCTCCTTCTTCTGCTTCTTCTGATTCACCCTCCAGACTTCACCTTCTCCTTCTCCTTCTTCTACTTCTTCTGATACACCCTCCAGACTTCATCTTCTCATTCTCCTTCTTCTGCTTCTTCTGATTCACCCTCCAGACTTCACCTTCTCCTTCTCCTTCTTCTGCTTCGTCTGATTCACCCTCCAGACTTGTCCTTCTCCTTCTCCTTCTTCTACTTCTTCTGATTCACCCTCCAGACTTTACCTTCTCCTTCTCCTTCTTCTACTTCTACTGATTCACCCTCCAGACTTCACCTTCTCCTTCTCCTTCTTCTGCATCTTATGATTCACCCTCCAGACTTCACCTTCTCCTTCTCCTTCTTCTGCTTCTTCTGATTCACCCTCCAGACATCACCTTCTCCTTCTCCATCTTCTGCTTCTTCTGATTCACCCTTCAGACTTCACCTTCTCCTTCTCCTTCTTCTGCTTCTTCTGATTCACCCTCCAGACCTCACCTTCTCCTTCTCCTTCTTCTACTTCTTATGATTCACCCTCCAGACTTCACCTTCTCCTTCTCCTTCTTCTGCTTCTTCTGATTCACCCTCCAGACTTAACCTTCTCCTTCTCCTTCTTCTGCTTCTTCTGATTCACCCTCCAGACTTCTCCTTCTCCTTCTGCTTCTTCTACTTCTTCTGATTCACCCTCCAGACTTCACCATCTCCTTCTCCTTCTTCTACTTATTCTGATTCACCCTCCAGTCTTCACCTTCTCCTTCGCCTTCTTCTGCTTCTTCTGATTCACCCTCCAGACTTCACCTTCTTCTTCTCCTTCTTCTGCTTCTTCTGATTCACCCTCCAGACTTCACCTTCTCCTTCTCCTTCTTCTACTTCTTCTGATTCACCCTCCAGACTTCACCTTCTCCTTCTCCTTCGTCTACTTCTTCTGATTCACCCTCCAGACTACACCTTCTCCTTCTCCTTCTTTTACTTCTTCTGATTCACCCTCCAGACTTCTCCTTCTCCTTCTCCTTCTTCTGCTTCTTCTGATTCACCCTCCAGACTTCACCTTCTCCTTCTCCTTCTTCTACTTCTTCTGATTCACCCTCCAGACGTCACCTTCTCCTTCTCCTTCTTCTACTTCTTCTGATTCACCCTCCAGACTTCACCTTCTCCTTCTCCTTCTTCTACTTCTTCTGCTTCTCCCTCCAGACTTCACCTTCTCCTTCTCCTTCTTCTGCTTCTTCTGCTTCACCCTCCAGACTTCACCTTCTCCTTCTCCTTCTTCTGCTTCTTCTGCTTCACCCTCCAGACTTCACCTTCTCCTTCTTCTGCTTCTTCTGCTTCACCCTCCTGACTTCACCTTCTCCTTCTCCTTCTTCTACTTCTTCTGATTCACCCTCCAGACTTCACCTTCTCCTTCTCCTTCTTCTACTTCTTCTGATTCACCCTCCAGACTTCACCTTCTCCTTCTCCTTCTTCTGCTTCTTCTTCTTCACCCTCCAGACGTCACCTTCTCTTTCTCCTTCTTCTGCTTCTTCTGCTTCGCCCTCCAGACTTCACCTTCTCCTTCTCCTTCTTCTGCTTCTTCTGCTTCACCCTCCAGGCATCACCTTCTCCTTCTCCTTCTTCTGCTTCTTCTGCTTCTCCCTCATGACTTCACCTTCTCCTTCTCCTTCTTCTACTTCTTCTGCTTCACCCTCCAGTCTTCACCTTCTCCTTCTCCTTCTTCTGCTTCTTCTGATTCACCCTGCAGACTTCACCTTCTCCTTCTCCTTCATCCGCTTCTTCTGATTCACCCTCCTGACTTCACCTTCTCCTTCTCCTTCTTCTGCTTCTTCTGATTCACCCTCCAGACTTCACCTTCTCCTTCTCCTTCTTCTACTTCTTCTGATTCACCCTCCAGACTTCACCTTCTCCTTCTCCTTCTTCTGCTTCGTCTGATTCACCCTCCAGACTTGTCCTTCTCCTTCTCCTTCTTCTACTTCTTCTGATTCACCCTCCAGACTTTACCTTCTCCTTCTCCTTCTTCTACTTCTACTGATTCACCCTCCAGACTTCACCTTCTCCTTCTCCTTCTTCTGCATCTTATGATTCACCCTCCAGACTTCACCTTCTCCTTCTCCTTCTTCTGCTTCTTCTGATTCACCCTCCAGACATCACCTTCTCCTTCTCCATCTTCTGCTTCTTCTGATTCACCCTTCAGACTTCACCTTCTCCTTCTCCTTCTTCTGCTTCTTCTGATTCACCCTCCAGACCTCACCTTCTCCTTCTCCTTCTTCTACTTCTTATGATTCACCCTCCAGACTTCACCTTCTCCTTCTCCTTCTTCTGCTTCTTCTGATTCACCCTCCAGACTTAACCTTCTCCTTCTCCTTCTTCTGCTTCTTCTGATTCACCCTCCAGACTTCTCCTTCTCCTTCTGCTTCTTCTACTTCTTCTGATTCACCCTCCAGACTTCACCATCTCCTTCTCCTTCTTCTACTTATTCTGATTCACCCTCCAGTCTTCACCTTCTCCTTCGCCTTCTTCTGCTTCTTCTGATTCACCCTCCAGACTTCACCTTCTTCTTCTCCTTCTTCTGCTTCTTCTGATTCACCCTCCAGACTTCACCTTCTCCTTCTCCTTCTTCTACTTCTTCTGATTCACCCTCCAGACTTCACCTTCTCCTTCTCCTTCGTCTACTTCTTCTGATTCACCCTCCAGACTACACCTTCTCCTTCTCCTTCTTCTACTTCTTCTGATTCACCCTCCAGACTTCTCCTTCTCCTTCTCCTTCTTCTGCTTCTTCTGATTCACCCTCCAGACTTCACCTTCTCCTTCTCCTTCTTCTACTTCTTCTGATTCACCCTCCAGACGTCACCTTCTCCTTCTCCTTCTTCTACTTCTTCTGATTCACCCTCCAGACTTCACCTTCTCCTTCTCCTTCTTCTACTTCTTCTGCTTCTCCCTCCAGACTTCACCTTCTCCTTCTCCTTCTTCTGCTTCTTCTGCTTCACCCTCCAGACTTCACCTTCTCCTTCTCCTTCTTCTGCTTCTTCTGCTTCACCCTCCAGACTTCACCTTCTCCTTCTCCTTCTTCTGCTTCTTCTGCTTCACCCTCCTGACTTCACCTTCTCCTTCTCCTTCTTCTACTTCTTCTGATTCACCCTCCAGACTTCACCTTCTCCTTCTCCTTCTTCTACTTCTTCTGATTCACCCTCCAGACTTCACCTTCTCCTTCTCCTTCTTCTGCTTCTTCTTCTTCACCCTCCAGACGTCACCTTCTCTTTCTCCTTCTTCTGCTTCTTCTGCTTCGCCCTCCAGACTTCACCTTCTCCTTCTCCTTCTTCTGCTTCTTCTGCTTCACCCTCCAGGCATCACCTTCTCCTTCTCCTTCTTCTGCTTCTTCTGCTTCTCCCTCATGACTTCACCTTCTCCTTCTCCTTCTTCTACTTCTTCTGCTTCACCCTCCAGTCTTCACCTTCTCCTTCTCCTTCTTCTGCTTCTTCTGATTCACCCTGCAGACTTCACCTTCTCCTTCTCCTTCATCCGCTTCTTCTGATTCACCCTCCTGACTTCACCTTCTCCTTCTCCTTCTTCTGCTTCTTCTGATTCACCCTCCAGACTTCACCTTCTCCTTCTCCTTCTTCTACTTCTTCTGATTCACCCTCCAGAATTCACCTTCTCCTTCTACTTCTTCTGCTTCTTCTGATTCACCCTCCAGACTTCACCTTCTCCTTCTCCTTCTTCTGCTTCTTCTGATTCACCCTCCAGACTTCACCTTCTCCTTCTCCTTCTTCTGCTACTTCTGATTCAACCTCCAGAATTCACCTTCTCCTTCTCCTTCTTCTGCTTCTTCTGATTCACCCTCCAGAGTTTACCTTCTCCTTCTCCTTCTTCTACTTCTTCTGTTTCACCCTCCAGACTTCACCTTCTCCTTCTCCTGCTTCTGCTTCTTCTGATTCACCCTCCAGACTTCACCTTCTCCTTCTCCTTCGTCTACTTCTTCTGATTCACCCTCCAGACTACACCTTCTCCTTCTCCTTCTTCTACTTCTTCTGATTCACCCTCCAGACTTCACCTTCTCCTTCTCCTTCTTCTGCTTCTTCTGATTCACCCTCCAGACTTCACCTTCTCCTTCTCCTTCTTCTACTTCTTCTGATTCACACTCCAAACTTCACCTTCTCCTTCTCCTTCTTCTACTTCTTCTGATTCACCCTCCAGACTTCACCTTCTCCTTCTCCTTCTTCTACTTCTTCTGCTTCTCCCTCCAGACTTCACCTTCTCCTTCTCCTTCTTCTGCTTCTTCTGATTCACCCTCCAGACTTCACCTTCTCCTTCTCCTTCTTCTACTTTTTCAGATTCACCCTCCAGACTTCACCTTCTCCTTCTCCTTCTTCTACTTCTTCTGATTCACCCTCCAGACTTCACCTTCTCCTTCTCCTTCTTCTGATTCTTCTGATTCACCCTCCTCACTTCACCTTCTCCTTCTCCTTCTTCTGCTTCTTCTGCTTCACCCTCCAGACTTCACCTTCTCCTTCTCCTTCTTCTGCTTCTTCTGCTTCACCCTCCAGACTTCACCTTCTCCTTATCCTTCTTCTGCTTCTTCTGCTTCACCCTCCTGACTTCACCTTCTGCTACTCCTTCTTCTACTTCTTCTGATTCACCCTCCAGACTTCACCTTCTCCTTGTCCTTCATCTGCTTTTTCTGCTTCACCCTCCAGAATTCACCTTCTCCTTCTCCTTCTTCTGCTTCTTCTGCTTCGCCTTCCAGACTTCACCTTCTCCTTCTCCTTCTTCTGCTTCTTCTGCTTCACCCTCCAGACTTCACCTTCTCCTTCTCCTTCTTCTGCTTCTTCTGCTTCACCCTCCTGACTTCACCTTCTCCTTCTCCTTCTTTTACTTCTTCTGATTCACCCTCCTGACTTCACCTTCTCCTTCTCCTTCTTCTGCTTCTACGGCTTCACCCTCCAGACTTCACCTTCTCCTTCTCCTTCTTCTGCTTCTTCTGCTGCGCCCTCCAGACTTGACCTTCTCCTTCTCCTTCTTCTGCTTCTTCTGCTTCACCCTCCTGACTTCAGCTTGCCTTCTCCTTCTTCTACTTCTTCTCCTTCACCCCCCTGACTTCACCTTCTCCTTCTCCTTCTTCTGCTTCTTCTGATTCACCCTCCTAACTTCACCTTCTCCTTCTCCTTCTTCTGCTTCTTCTGATTCACCCTCCTGACCTCACCTTCTCCTTCTCCTTCTTCTGCTTCTTCTGATCCACCCTCCAGACTTCACCTTCTACTTCTCCTTCTTCTGCTTCTTCTGATTCACCCTCCAGACTTCACCTTCTCCTTCTCCTTCTTCTGCTTCTTCTGATTCACCCTCCAGACTTCACCTTCTCCTTCTCCTTCTTCTACTTCTTCTGATTCACCCTCCAGACTTCACCTTCTTCTTCTCCTTCTTCTACTTCTTCTGATTCACCCTCCAGTCTTCACCTTCTCCTTCTCCTTCTTCTGCTTCTTCTGCTTCACCCTCCAGACTTTACCTTCTCCTTCTCCTTCTTCTACTTCTTCTGATTCACCCTCCAGACTTTACATTCTCCTTCTCCTTCTTCTACTTCTTCTGCTTCTCCCCCCAGACTTCACCTTCTCCTTCTCCTTCTTCTGCTTCTTCTGATTCACCCTCCAGACTTCACCTTCTCCTTCTTCTTCTTCTACTTCTTCTGATTCACCCTCCAGACTTCACCTTCTCCTTCTCCTTCTTCTACTTCTTCTGATTCACCCTCCAGACTTCACCTTCTCCTTCTCCTTCTTCTACTTCTTCTGATTCACCCTCCTGACTTCACCTTCTCCTTCTCCTTCTTCTGCTTCTTCTGCTTCACCCTCCAGACTTCACCTTCTCCTTCTCCTTCTTCTGCTTCTTCTGCTTCACCCTCCAGACTTCACCTTCTCCGTCTCCTTCTTCTGCTTCACCCTCCAGACTTCATCTTCTCCTTCTCCTTCTTCTGCTTCTTCTGATTCACCCTCCAGACTTCACCTTCTCCTTCTCCTTCTTCTGCTTCTTCTGATTCACCCTCCAGACTTCACCTTCTCCTTCTCCTTCTTCTACTTCTTCTGATTCACCCACCAGACTTCACCTTCTCCTTCTCCTTCTTCTACTTCTTCTGATTCACCCTCCGGACTTCACCTTCTCCTTCTCCTTCTTCTGCTTCTTCTGATTCACCCTCCAGACTTCACCTTCTCCTTCTCCTTCTTCTGGTTCTTCTGATTCACCCTCCAGACTTCACCTTCTCCTTCTCCTTTTTCTGCTTCTTCTGATTCACCCTTCAGACTTCACCTTCTCCTTCTCCTTCTTCTGCTTCTTCTGATTCACCCTCTAGATCTCACCTTCTCCTTCTCCTTCTTCTACTTCTTCTGATTCACCCTCCAGACTTCATCTTCTCCTTCTCCTTCTTCTGCTTCTTCTGCTTCTCCCTCCAGACTTCACCTTCTCCTTCTCCTTCTTCTGCTTCTTCTGATTCACCCTCCAGACTTCACCTTCTCCTTCTCCTTCTTCTACTTCTTCTGTTTCACCCTCCAGACTTCACCTTCTCCTTCTCCTTCTTCTACTTCTTCTGATTCACCCTCCAGACTTCACCTTCTCCTTCTCCTTCTTCTACTTCTTCTGATTCACCCTCCTGACTTCACCTTCTCCTTCTCCTTCTTCTGCTTCTTCTGCTTCACCCTCCAGACTTCACCTTCTCCTTCTCCTTCTTCTGCTTCTTCTGCTTCACCCTCCAGACTTGACCTACTCCGTCTCCTTCATCTGCTTCACCCTCCTGACTTCACCTTCTCCTTCTCCTTCTTCTACTTCTTCTGATTCACCCTCCAGACTTCACCTTCTCCTTCTCCTTCTTCTGCTTCTTCTGCTTCACCCTCCAGACTTCACCTTCACCTTCTCCTTCTTCTGCTTCTTCTGCTTCGCCCTCCAGACTTCACCTTCTCCTTCTCCTTCTTCTGTTTCTTCTGCTTCACCCTCCAGACTTCACCTTCTCCTTCTCCTTCTTCTGCTTCTTCTGCTTCATCCTCCTGACTTCACCATCTCCTTCTCCTTCTTCTACTTCTTCTGCTTCACCCCCCTGACTTCACCTTCTCCTTCTCCTTCTTCTGCTTCTTCTGATTCACCCTCCTAACTTCACCTTCTCCTTCTCCTTCTTCTGCTTCTTCTGATTCACCCTCCTGACTTCACCTTCTCCTTCTCCTTCTTCTGCTTCTTCTGATACACCCTCCAGACTTCACCTTCTCCTTCTCCTTCTTCTGCTTCTTCTGATTCACACTCCAGACTTCATCTTCTCCTTCTCCTTCTTCTGCTTCTTCTGATTCACCCTCCAGACCTCACCTTCTCCTTCTCCTTCTTCTACTTCTTCTGATTCACCCTCCAGACTTCATCTTCTCCTTCTCATTCTTTTGCTTCTTCTATTTTCACCCTCCAGACTTCACCTTCTCCTTCTCCTTCTTCTGCTTCTTCTGATTCACCCTCCAGACTTCACCTTCTCCTTCTCCTTCTTCTACTTCTTCTGATTCACCCTCCTGACTTCACCTTCTCCTTCTCCTTCTTCTACTTCTTCTGCTTCACCCTCCAGACTTCACCTTATCCTTCTCCTTCTTCTACTTCTTCTGATTCACCCTCCAGACTTCACCTTCTCCTTCTCCTTCTTCTGCTTCTCCTGATTCACCCTCCAGACTTCACCTTCTCCTTCTCCTTATTCTGCTTCTTCTGATTCACCCTCCAGACTTCACCTTCTCCTTCTCCTTCTTCTGCTTCTTCTGATTCACCCTCCAGACTTCACCTTCTCCTTCTCCTTCTTCTGCTTCTTCTGATTCACCCTCCAGACTTCACCTTCTCCTTCTCCTTCTTCTACTTCTTCTGATACACCCTCCAGACTTCATCTTCTCATTCTCCTTCTTCTGCTTCTTCTGATTCACCCTCCAGACTTCACCTTCTCCTTCTCCTTCTTCTGCTTCTTCTGATTCACCCTCCAGACTTGTCCTACTCCTTCTCCTTCTTCTACTTCTTCTGATTCACCCTCCAGACTTCACCTTCTCCTTCTCCTTCTTCTACTTCTTCTGATTCACCCTCCAGACTTCACCTTCTCCTTCTCCTTCTTCTGCTTCTTCTGATACACCCTCCAGACTTCACCTTCTCCTTCTCCTTATTCTGCTTCTTCTGCTTCACCCTCCAGACTTCACCTTCTCCTTCTCCTTCTTCTGCTTCTTCTGCTTCACCCTCCTGACTTCACCTTCTCCTTCTCCTTCTTTTACTTCTTCTGATTCACCCTCCTGACTTCACCTTCTCCTTCTCCTTCTTCTGCTTCTACGGCTTCACCCTCCAGACTTCACCTTCTCCTTCTCCTTCTTCTGCTTCTTCTGCTGCGCCCTCCAGACTTGACCTTCTCCTTCTCCTTCTTCTGCTTCTTCTGCTTCACCCTCCTGACTTCACCTTCTCCTTCTCCTTCTTCTACTTCTTCTGCTTCACCCCCCTGACTTCACCTTCTCCTTCTCCTTCTTCTGCTTCTTCTGATTCACCCTCCTAACTTCACCTTCTCCTTCTCCTTCTTCTGCTTCTTCTGATTCACCCTCCTGACCTCACCTTCTCCTTCTCCTTCTTCTGCTTCTTCTGATCCACCCTCCAGACTTCACCTTCTACTTCTCCTTCTTCTGCTTCTTCTGATTCACCCTCCAGACCTCACCTTCTCCTTCTCCTTCTTCTACTTCTTCTGATTCACCCTCCAGACTTCACCTTCTCCATCTCCTTCTTCTGCTTCTTCTGATTCACCCTCCAGACTTCACCTTCTCCTTCTCCTTCTTCTACTTCTTCTGATTCACCCTCCAGACTTCACCTTCTTCTTCTCCTTCTTCTACTTCTTCTGATTCACCCTCCAGTCTTCACCTTCTCCTTCTCCTTCTTCTGCTTCTTCTGCTTCACCCTCCAGACTTTACCTTCTCCTTCTCCTTCTTCTACTTCTTCTGATTCACCCTCCAGACTTTACATTCTCCTTCTCCTTCTTCTACTTCTTCTGCTTCTCCCTCCAGACTTCACCTTCTCCTTCTCCTTCTTCTGCTTCTTCTGATTCACCCTCCAGACTTCACCTTCTCCTTCTCCTTCTTCTACTTCTTCTGATTCACCCTCCAGACTTCACCTTCTCCTTCTCCTTCTTCTACTTCTTCTGATTCACCCTCCAGACTTCACCTTCTCCTTCTCCTTCTTCTACTTCTTCTGATTCACCCTCCTGACTTCACCTTCTCCTTCTCCTTCTTCTGCTTCTTCTGCTTCACCCTCCAGACTTCACCTTCTCCTTCTCCTTCTTCTGCTTCTTCTGCTTCACCCTCCAGACTTCACCTTCTCCGTCTCCTTCTTCTGCTTCACCCTCCAGACTTCATCTTCTCCTTCTCCTTCTTCTGCTTCTTCTGATTCACCCTCCAGACTTCACCTTCTCCTTCTCCTTCTTCTGCTTCTTCTGATTCACCCTCCAGACTTCACCTTCTCCTTCTCCTTCTTCTACTTCTTCTGATTCACCCTCCAGACTTCACCTTCTCCTTCTCCTTATTCTGCTTCTTCTGCTTCACCCTCCAGACTTCACCTTCTCCTTCTCCTTCTTCTGCTTCTTCTGCTTCACCCTCCAGACTTCACCTTCTCCGTCTCCTTCTTCTGCTTCACCCTCCAGACTTCACCTTCTCCTTCTCCTTCTTCTGCTTCTTCTGATTCACCCTCCAGACTTCACCTTCTCCTTCTCCTTCTTCTACTTCTTCTGATACACCCTCCAGACTTCACCTTCTCCTTCTCCTTATTCTGCTTCTTCTGCTTCACCCTCCAGACTTCACCTTCTCCTTCTCCTTCTTCTGCTTCTTCTGCTTCACCCTCCTGACTTCACCTTCTCCTTCTCCTTCTTTTACTTCTTCTGATTCACCCTCCTGACTTCACCTTCTCCTTCTCCTTCTTCTGCTTCTACGGCTTCACCCTCCAGACTTCACCTTCTCCTTCTCCTTCTTCTGCTTCTTCTGCTGCGCCCTCCAGACTTGACCTTCTCCTTCTCCTTCTTCTGCTTCTTCTGCTTCACCCTCCTGACTTCACCTTCTCCTTCTCCTTCTTCTACTTCTTCTGCTTCACCCCCCTGACTTCACCTTCTCCTTCTCCTTCTTCTGCTTCTTCTGATTCACCCTCCTAACTTCACCTTCTCCTTCTCCTTCTTCTGCTTCTTCTGATTCACCCTCCTGACCTCACCTTCTCCTTCTCCTTCTTCTGCTTCTTCTGATCCACCCTCCAGACTTCACCTTCTACTTCTCCTTCTTCTGCTTCTTCTGATTCACCCTCCAGACCTCACCTTCTCCTTCTCCTTCTTCTACTTCTTCTGATTCACCCTCCAGACTTCACCTTCTCCTTCTCCTTCTTCTGCTTCTTCTGATTCACCCTCCAGACTTCACCTTCTCCTTCTCCTTCTTCTACTTCTTCTGATTCACCCTCCAGACTTCACCTTCTTCTTCTCCTTCTTCTACTTCTTCTGATTCACCCTCCAGTCTTCACCTTCTCCTTCTCCTTCTTCTGCTTCTTCTGCTTCACCCTCCAGACTTTACCTTCTCCTTCTCCTTCTTCTACTTCTTCTGATTCACCCTCCAGACTTTACATTCTCCTTCTCCTTCTTCTACTTCTTCTGCTTCTCCCTCCAGACTTCACCTTCTCCTTCTCCTTCTTCTGCTTCTTCTGATTCACCCTCCAGACTCCACCTTCTCCTTCTCCTTCTTCTACTTCTTCTGATTCACCCTCCAGACTTCACCTTCTCCTTCTCCTTCTTCTACTTCTTCTGATTCACCCTCCAGACTTCACCTTCTCCTTCTCCTTCTGCTACTTCTTCTGATTCACCCTCCTGACTTCACCTTCTCCTTCTCCTTCTTCTGCTTCTTCTGCTTCACCCTCCAGACTTCACCTTCTCCTTCTCCTTCTTCTGCTTCTTCTGCTTCACCCTCCAGACTTCACCTTCTCCGTCTCCTTCTTCTGCTTCACCCTCCAGACTTCATCTTCTCCTTCTCCTTCTTCTGCTTCTTCTGATTCACCCTCCAGACTTCACCTTCTCCTTCTCCTTCTTCTGCTTCTTCTGATTCACCCTCCAGACTTCACCTTCTCCTTCTCCTTCTTCTACTTCTTCTGATTCACCCTCCAGACTTCACCTTCTCCTTCTCCTTCTTCTACTTCTTCTGATTCACCCTCCGGACTTCACCTTCTCCTTCTCCTTCTTCTGCTTCTTCTGATTCACCCTCCAGACTTCACCTTCTCCTTCTCCTTCTTCTGGTTCTTCTGATTCACCCTCCAGACTTCACCTTCTCCTTCTCCTTTTTCTGCTTCTTCTGATTCACCCTTCAGACTTCACCTTCTCCTTCTCCTTCTTCTGCTTCTTCTGATTCACCCTCTAGATCTCACCTTCTCCTTCTCCTTCTTCTACTTCTTCTGATTCACCCTCCAGACTTCATCTTCTCCTTCTCCTTCTTCTGCTTCTTCTGCTTCTCCCTCCAGACTTCACCTTCTCCTTCTCCTTCTTCTGCTTCTTCTGATTCACCCTCCAGACTTCACCTTCTCCTTCTCCTTCTTCTACTTCTTCTGATTCACCCTCCAGATCTCACCTTCTCCTTCTCCTTCTTCTACTTCTTCTGATTCACCCTCCAGACTTCATCTTCTCCTTCTCCTTCTTCTGCTTCTTCTGCTTCTCCCTCAGACTTCACCTTCTCCTTCTCCTTCTTCTACTTCTTCTGATTCACCCTCCAGACTTCACCTTCTCCTTCTCCTTCTTCTACTTCTTCTGATTTCACCCTCCAGACTTCACCTTCTCCTTCTCCTTCTTCTACTTCTTCTGATTCACCCTCCTGACTTCACCTTCTCCTTCTCCTTCTTCTGCTTCTTCTGCTTCAACCCTCCAGACTTCACCTTCTCCTTCTCCTTCTTCTGCTTCCTTCTGCTTCACCCTCCAGACTTCACCTACTCCGTCTCCTTCTTCTGCTTCACCCTCCTGACTTCACCTTCTCCTTCTCCTTCTTCTACTTCTTCTGATTCACCCTCCAGACTTCACCTTCTCCTTCTCCTTCTTCTGCTTCTTCTGCTTCACCCTCCAGACTTCACCTTCACCTTCTCCTTCTTCTGCTTCTTCTGCTTCGCCCTCCAGAACTTCACCTTCTCTTCTCCTTCTTCTGTTTCTTCTGCTTCACCCTCCAGACTTCACCTTCTCCTTCTCCTTCTTCTGCTTCTTCTGCTTCATCCTCCTGACTTCACCATCTCCTTCTCCTTCTTCTACTTCTTCTGCTTCACCCCCTGACTTCACCTTCTCCTTCTCCTTCTTCTGCTTCTTCTGATTCACCCTCCTAACTTCACCTTCTCCTTCTCCTTCTTCTGCTTCTTCTGATTCACCCTCCTGACTTCACCTTCTCCTTCTCCTTCTTCTGCTTCTTCTGATACACCCTCCAGACTTCACCTTCTCCTTCTCCTTCTTCTGCTTCTTCTGATTCACACTCCAGACTTCATCTTCTCCTTCTCCTTCTTCTGCTTCTTCTGATTCACCCTCCAGACCTCACCTTCTCCTTCTCCTTCTTCTACTTCTCTGATTCACCCTCCCGACTTCATCTTCTCCTTCTCATTCTTTTGCTTCTTCTATTTTCACCCTCCAGACTTCACCTTCTCCTTCTCTTCTTCTGCCTTCTTCTGATTCACCCTCCAGACTTCACCTTCTCCTTCTCCTTCTTCTACTTCTTCTGATCACCCTCCTGACTTCACCTTCTCCTTCTCCTTCTTCTACTTCTTCTGCTTCACCCTCCAGACTTCACCTTATCCTTCTCCTTCTTCTACTTCTTTCTGATTCACCCTCCAGACTTCACCTTCTCCTTCTCCTTCTTCTGCTTCTCCTGATTCACCCTCCAGACTTCACCTTCTCCTTCTCCTTATTCTGCTTCTTCTGATTCACCCTCCAGACTTCACCTTCTCCTTCTCCTTCTTCTGCTTCTTCTGATTCACCCTCCAGACTTCACCTTCTCCTTCTCCTTCTTCTGCTTCTTCTGATTCACCCTCCAGACTTCACCTTCTCCTTCTCCTTCTTCTACTTCTTCTGATACACCCTTCCAGACTTCATCTTCTCATTCTCCTTCTTCTGCTTCTTCTGATTCACCCTCCAGACTTCACCTTCTCCTTCTCCTTCTTCTGCTTCTTCTGATTCACCCTCCAGACTTGTCCTACTCCTTCTCCTTCTTCTACTTCTTCTGATTCACCCTCCAGACTTCACCTTCTCCTTCTCCTTCTTCTGCTTCTTCTGATTCACCCTCCAGACTTCACCTTCTCCTTCTCCATCTTCTGCTTCTTCTGATTCACCCTTCAGACTTCACCTTCTCCTTCTCCTTCTTCTGCTTCTTCTGATTCACCCTCCAGACCTCACCTTCTCCTTCTCCTTCTTCTACTTCTTATGATTCACCCTCCAGACTTCACCTTCTCCTTCTCCTTCTTCTCCTTCTTCTGATTCACCCTCCAGACTTAACCTTCTCCTTCTCCTTCTTCTGCTTCTTCTGATTCACCCTCCAGACTTCGCCTTCTCCTTCTGCTTCTTCTACTTCTTCTGATTCACCCTCCAGACTTCACCATCTCCTTCTCCTTCTTCTACTTATTCTGATTCACCCTCCAGTCTTCACCTTCTCCTTCGCCTTCTTCTGCTTCTTCTGATTCACCCTCCAGACTTCACCTTCTCCTTCTCCTTCTTCTGCTTCTTCTGATTCACCCTCCTGACTTCACCTTCTCCTTCTCCTTCTTCTGCTTCTTCTGATTCACCCTCCAGACTTCACCTTCTCCTTCTCCTTCTTCTCCTTCTTCTGATTCATCCTCCAGACCTCACCTTCTTCTTCTACTTCTTCTGCTTCTTCTGATTCACCCTCCAGACTTCACCTTCTCCTTCTCCTTCTTCTGCTTCTTCTGATTCACCCTCCAGACTTCACCTTCTCCTTCTCCTTCTTCTGCTTCTTCTGATTCACCCTCCAGACTTCACCTTCTCCTTCTCCTTCTTCTGCTTCTTCTGATTCACCCTCCAGACTTCACCTTCTCCTTCTCCTTCTTCTACTTCTTCTGATTCACCCTCCAGACTTCACCTTCTCCTTCTCCTTCGTCTACTTCTTCTGATTCACCCTCCAGACTACACCTTCTCCTTCTCCTTCTTCTACTTCTTCTGATTCACCCTCCAGACTTCTCCTTCTCCTTCTCCTTCTTCTGCTTCTTCTGATTCACCCTCCAGACTTCACCTTCTCCTTCTCCTTCTTCTACTTCTTCTGATTCACCCTCCAGACGTCACCTTCTCCTTCTCCTTCTTTTACTTCTTCTGATTCACCCTCCAGACTTCACCTTCTCCTTCTCCTTCTTCTACTTCTTCTGCTTCTCCCTCCAGACTTCACCTTCTCCTTCTCCTTCTTCTGCTTCTTCTGCTTCACCCTCCAGACTTCACCTTCTCCTTCTCCTTCTTCTGCTTCTTCTGCTTCACCCTCCAGACTTCACCTTCTCCTTCTCCTTCTTCTGCTTCTTCTGCTTCACCCTCCTGATTTCACCTTCTCCTTCTCCTTCTTCTACTTCTTCTGATTCACCCTCCAGACTTCACCTTCTCCTTCTCCTTCTTCTACTTCTTCTGATTCACCCTCCAGACTTCACCTTCTCCTTCTCCTTCTTCTGCTTCTTCTTCTTCACCCTCCAGACGTCACCTTCTCTTTCTCCTTCTTCTGCTTCTTCTGCTTCGCCCTCCAGACTTCACCTTCTCCTTCTCCTTCTTCTGCTTCTTCTGCTTCACCCTCCAGGCATCACCTTCTCCTTCTCCTTCTTCTGCTTCTTCTGCTTCTCCCTCATGACTTCATTTCTCCTTCTCCTTCTTCTACTTCTTCTGATTCACCCTCCAGAATTCGCCTTCTCCTTCTTCTACTTCTTCTGATTCACCCTCCAGACTTCACCTTCTCCTTCTCCTTCTTCTGCTTCTCCTGATTCACCCTCCAGACTTCACCTTCTCCTTCTCCTTATTCTGCTTCTTCTGATTCACCCTCCAGACTTCACCTTCTCCTTCTCCTTCTTCTGCTTCTTCTGATTCACCCTCCAGACTTCACCTTCTCCTTCTCCTTCTTCTGCTTCTTCTGATTCACCCTCCAGACTTCACCTTCTCCTTCTCCTTCTTCTACTTCTTCTGATACACCCTCCAGACTTCATCTTCTCATTCTCCTTCTTCTGCTTCTTCTGATTCACCCTCCAGACTCACCTTCTCCTTCTCCTTCTTCTGCTTCGTCTGATTCACCCTCCAGACTTGTCCTTCTCCTTCTCCTTCTTCTACTTCTTCTGATTCACCCTCCAGACTTCACCTTCTCCTTCTCCTTCTTCTACTTCTACTGATTCACCCTCCAGACTTCACCTTCTCCTTCTCCTTCTTCTGCATCTTCTGATTCACCCTCCAGACTTCACCTTCTCCTTCTCCTTCTTCTGCTTCTTCTGATTCACCCTCCGGACTTCACCTTCTCCTTCTCCATCTTCTGCTTCTTCTGATTCACCCTTCAGACTTCACCTTCTCCTTCTCCTTCTTCTGCTTCTTCTGATTCACCCTCCAGACCTCACCTTCTCCTTCTCCTTCTTCTACTTCTTATGATTCACCCTCCAGACTTCACCTTCTCCTTCTCCTTCTTCTGCTTCTTCTGATTCACCCTCCAGACTTAACCTTCTCCTTCTCCTTCTTCTGCTTCTTCTGATTCACCCTCCAGACTTCTCCTTCTCCTTCTGCTTCTTCTACTTCTTCTGATTCACCCTCCAGACTTCACCATCTCCTTCTCCTTCTTCTACTTATTCTGATTCACCCTCCAGTCTTCACCTTCTACTTCGCCTTCTTCTGCTTCTTCTGATTCACCCTCCAGACTTCACCTTCTTCTTCTCCTTCTTCTGCTTCTTCTGATTCACCCTCCAGACTTCACCTTCTCCTTCTCCTTCTTCTACTTCTTCTGATTCACCCTCCAGACTTCACCTTCTCCTTCTCCTTCGTCTACTTCTTCTGATTCACCCTCCAGACTACACCTTCTCCTTCTCCTTCTTCTACTTCTTCTGATTCACCCTCCAGACTTCTCCTTCTCCTTCTCCTTCTTCTGCTTCTTCTGATTCACCCTCCAGACTTCACCTTCTCCTTCTCCTTCTTCTACTTCTTCTGATTCACCCTCCAGACGTCACCTTCTCCTTCTCCTTCTTCTACTTCTTCTGATTCACCCTCCAGACTTCACCTTCTCCTTCTCCTTCTTCTACTTCTTCTGCTTCTCCCTCCAGACTTCACCTTCTCCTTCTCCTTCTTCTGCTTCTTCTGCTTCACCCTCCAGACTTCACCTTCTCCTTCTCCTTCTTCTGCTTCTTCTGCTTCGCCCTCCAGACTTCACCTTCTCCTTCTCCTTCTTCTGCTTCTTCTGCTTCACCCTCCTGACTTCACCTTCTCCTTCTCCTTCTTCTACTTCTTCTGATTCACCCTCCAGACTTCACCTTCTCCTTCTCCTTCTTCTACTTCTTCTGATTCACCCTCCAGACTTCACCTTCTCCTTCTCCTTCTTCTGCTTCTTCTTCTTCACCCTCCAGACGTCACCTTCTCTTTCTCCTTCTTCTGCTTCTTCTGCTTCGCCCTCCAGACTTCACCTTCTCCTTCTCCTTCTTCTGCTTCTTCTGCTTCACCCTCCAGGCATCACCTTCTCCTTCTCCTGCTTCTTCTGCTTCTCCCTCATGACTTCACCTTCTCCTTCTCCTTCTTCTACTTCTTCTGATTCACCCTCCAGTCTTCACCTTCTCCTTCTCCTTCTTCTGCTTCTTCTGATTCACCCTCCAGACTTCACCTTCTCCTTCTCCTTCATCCGCTTCTTCTGATTCACCCTCCTGACTTCACCTTCTCCTTCTCCTTCTTCTGCTTCTTCTGATTCACCCTCCAGACTTCACCTTCTCCTTCTCCTTCTTCTGCTTCTTCTTCTTCACCCTCCAGACGTCACCTTCTCTTTCTCCTTCTTCTGCTTCTTCTGCTTCGCCCTCCAGACTTCACCTTCTCCTTCTCCTTCTTCTGCTTCTTCTGCTTCACCCTCCAGGCATCACCTTCTCCTTCTCCTTCTTCTGCTTCTTCTGCTTCTCCCTCATGACTTCATTTCTCCTTCTCCTTCTTCTACTTCTTCTGATTCACCCTCCAGAATTCGCCTTCTCCTTCTTCTACTTCTTCTGATTCACCCTCCAGACTTCACCTTCTCCTTCTCCTTCTTCTGCTTCTCCTGATTCACCCTCCAGACTTCACCTTCTCCTTCTCCTTATTCTGCTTCTTCTGATTCACCCTCCAGACTTCACCTTCTCCTTCTCCTTCTTCTGCTTCTTCTGATTCACCCTCCAGACTTCACCTTCTCCTTCTCCTTCTTCTGCTTCTTCTGATTCACCCTCCAGACTTCACCTTCTCCTTCTCCTTCTTCTACTTCTTCTGATACACCCTCCAGACTTCATCTTCTCATTCTCCTTCTTCTGCTTCTTCTGATTCACCCTCCAGACTTCACCTTCTCCTTCTCCTTCTTCTGCTTCGTCTGATTCACCCTCCAGACTTGTCCTTCTCCTTCTCCTTCTTCTACTTCTTCTGATTCACCCTCCAGACTTCACCTTCTCCTTCTCCTTCTTCTACTTCTACTGATTCACCCTCCAGACTTCACCTTCTCCTTCTCCTTCTTCTGCATCTTCTGATTCACCCTCCAGACTTCACCTTCTCCTTCTCCTTCTTCTGCTTCTTCTGATTCACCCTCCAGACTTCACCTTCTCCTTCTCCATCTTCTGCTTCTTCTGATTCACCCTTCAGACTTCACCTTCTCCTTCTCCTTCTTCTGCTTCTTCTGATTCACCCTCCAGACCTCACCTTCTCCTTCTCCTTCTTCTACTTCTTATGATTCACCCTCCAGACTTCACCTTCTCCTTCTCCTTCTTCTGCTTCTTCTGATTCACCCTCCAGACTTAACCTTCTCCTTCTCCTTCTTCTGCTTCTTCTGATTCACCCTCCAGACTTCTCCTTCTCCTTCTGCTTCTTCTACTTCTTCTGATTCACCCTCCAGACTTCACCATCTCCTTCTCCTTCTTCTACTTATTCTGATTCACCCTCCAGTCTTCACCTTCTACTTCGCCTTCTTCTGCTTCTTCTGATTCACCCTCCAGACTTCACCTTCTTCTTCTCCTTCTTCTGCTTCTTCTGATTCACCCTCCAGACTTCACCTTCTCCTTCTCCTTCTTCTACTTCTTCTGATTCACCCTCCAGACTTCACCTTCTCCTTCTCCTTCGTCTACTTCTTCTGATTCACCCTCCAGACTACACCTTCTCCTTCTCCTTCTTCTACTTCTTCTGATTCACCCTCCAGACTTCTCCTTCTCCTTCTCCTTCTTCTGCTTCTTCTGATTCACCCTCCAGACTTCACCTTCTCCTTCTCCTTCTTCTACTTCTTCTGATTCACCCTCCAGACGTCACCTTCTCCTTCTCCTTCTTCTACTTCTTCTGATTCACCCTCCAGACTTCACCTTCTCCTTCTCCTTCTTCTACTTCTTCTGCTTCTCCCTCCAGACTTCACCTTCTCCTTCTCCTTCTTCTGCTTCTTCTGCTTCACCCTCCAGACTTCACCTTCTCCTTCTCCTTCTTCTGCTTCTTCTGCTTCGCCCTCCAGACTTCACCTTCTCCTTCTCCTTCTTCTGCTTCTTCTGCTTCACCCTCCTGACTTCACCTTCTCCTTCTCCTTCTTCTACTTCTTCTGATTCACCCTCCAGACTTCACCTTCTCCTTCTCCTTCTTCTACTTCTTCTGATTCACCCTCCAGACTTCACCTTCTCCTTCTCCTTCTTCTGCTTCTTCTTCTTCACCCTCCAGACGTCACCTTCTCTTTCTCCTTCTTCTGCTTCTTCTGCTTCGCCCTCCAGACTTCACCTTCTCCTTCTCCTTCTTCTGCTTCTTCTGCTTCACCCTCCAGGCATCACCTTCTCCTTCTCCTTCTTCTGCTTCTTCTGCTTCTCCCTCATGACTTCACCTTCTCCTTCTCCTTCTTCTACTTCTTCTGATTCACCCTCCAGTCTTCACCTTCTCCTTCTCCTTCTTCTGCTTCTTCTGATTCACCCTCCAGACTTCACCTTCTCCTTCTCCTTCATCCGCTTCTTCTGATTCACCCTCCTGACTTCACCTTCTCCTTCTCCTTCTTCTGCTTCTTCTGATTCACCCTCCAGACTTCACCTTCTCCTTCTCCTTCTTCTACTTCTTCTGATTCACCCTCCAGAATTCACCTTCTCCTTCTACTTCTTCTGCTTCTTCTGATTCACCCTCCAGACTTCACCTTCTCCTTCTCCTTCTTCTGCTTCTTCTGATTCACCCTCCAGACTTCACCTTCTCCTTCTCCTTCTTCTGCTACTTCTGATTCAACCTCCAGAATTCACCTTCTCCTTCTCCTTCTTCTGCTTCTTCTGATCCACCCTCCAGAGTTTACCTTCTCCTTCTCCTTCTTCTACTTCTTCTGTTTCACCCTCCAGACTTCACCTTCTCCTTCTCCTGCTTCTGCTTCTTCTGATTCACCCTCCAGACTTCACCTTCTCCTTCTCCTTCGTCTACTTCTTCTGATTCACCCTCCAGACTACACCTTCTCCTTCTCCTTCTTCTACTTCTTCTGATTCACCCTCCAGACTTCACCTTCTCCTTCTCCTTCTTCTGCTTCTTCTGATTCACCCTCCAGACTTCACCTTCTCCTTCTCCTTCTTCTACTTCTTCTGATTCACACTCCAAACTTCACCTTCTCCTTCTCCTTCTTCTACTTCTTCTGATTCACCCTCCAGACTTCACCTTCTCCTTCTCCTTCTTCTACTTCTTCTGCTTCTCCCTCCAGACTTCACCTTCTCCTTCTCCTTCTTCTGCTTCTTCTGATTCACCCTCCAGACTTCACCTTCTCCTTCTCCTTCTTCTACTTTTTCTGATTCACCCTCCAGACTTCACCTTCTCCTTCTCCTTCTTCTACTTCTTCTGATTCACCCTCCAGACTTCACCTTCCCCTTCTCCTTCTTCTGATTCTTCTGATTCACCCTCCTCACTTCACCTTCTCCTTCTCCTTCTTCTGCTTCTTCTGATTCACCCTCCAGACTTCACCTTCTCCTTCTCCTTCTTCTGCTTCTTCTGCTTCACCCTCCAGACTTCACCTTCTCCTTATCCTTCTTCTGCTTCTTCTGCTTCACCCTCCTGACTTCACCTTCTGCTACTCCTTCTTCTACTTCTTCTGATTCACCCTCCAGACTTCACCTTCTCCTTGTCCTTCATCTGCTTTTTCTGCTTCACCCTCCAGAATTCACCTTCTCCTTCTCCTTCTTCTGCTTCTTCTGCTTCGCCTTCCAGACTTCACCTTCTCCTTCTCCTTCTTCTGCTTCTTCTGCTTCACCCTCCAGACTTCACCTTCTCCTTCTCCTTCTTCTGCTTCTTCTGCTTCACCCTCCTGACTTCACCTTCTCCTTCTCCTTCTTTTACTTCTTCTGATTCACCCTCCTGACTTCACCTTCTCCTTCTCCTTCTTCTGCTTCTACGGCTTCACCCTCCAGACTTCACCTTCTCCTTCTCCTTCTTCTGCTTCTTCTGCTGCGCCCTCCAGACTTGACCTTCTCCTTCTCCTTCTTCTGCTTCTTCTGCTTCACCCTCCTGACTTCACCTTCTCCTTCTCCTTCTTCTACTTCTTCTGCTTCACCCCCCTGACTTCACCTTCTCCTTCTCCTTCTTCTGCTTCTTCTGATTCACCCTCCTAACTTCACCTTCTCCTTCTCCTTCTTCTGCTTCTTCTGATTCACCCTCCTGACCTCACCTTCTCCTTCTCCTTCTTCTGCTTCTTCTGATCCACCCTCCAGACTTCACCTTCTACTTCTCCTTCTTCTGCTTCTTCTGATTCACCCTCCAGACCTCACCTTCTCCTTCTCCTTCTTCTACTTCTTCTGATTCACCCTCCAGACTTCACCTTCTCCTTCTCCTTCTTCTGCTTCTTCTGATTCACCCTCCAGACTTCACCTTCTCCTTCTCCTTCTTCTACTTCTTCTGATTCACCCTCCAGACTTCACCTTCTTCTTCTCCTTCTTCTACTTCTTCTGATTCACCCTCCAGTCTTCACCTTCTCCTTCTCCTTCTTCTGCTTCTTCTGCTTCACCCTCCAGACTTTACCTTCTCCTTCTCCTTCTTCTACTTCTTCTGATTCACCCTCCAGACTTTACATTCTCCTTCTCCTTCTTCTACTTCTTCTGCTTCTCCCTCCAGACTTCACCTTCTCCTTCTCCTTCTTCTGCTTCTTCTGATTCACCCTCCAGACTTCACCTTCTCCTTCTCCTTCTTCTACTTCTTCTGATTCACCCTCCAGACTTCACCTTCTCCTTCTCCTTCTTCTACTTCTTCTGATTCACCCTCCAGACTTCACCTTCTCCTTCTCCTTCTTCTACTTCTTCTGATTCACCCTCCTGACTTCACCTTCTCCTTCTCCTTCTTCTGCTTCTTCTGCTTCACCCTCCAGACTTCACCTTCTCCTTCTCCTTCTTCTGCTTCTTCTGCTTCACCCTCCAGACTTCACCTTCTCCGTCTCCTTCTTCTGCTTCACCCTCCAGACTTCATCTTCTCCTTCTCCTTCTTCTGCTTCTTCTGATTCACCCTCCAGACTTCACCTTCTCCTTCTCCTTCTTCTGCTTCTTCTGATTCACCCTCCAGACTTCACCTTCTCCTTCTCCTTCTTCTACTTCTTCTGATTCACCCTCCAGACTTCACCTTCTCCTTCTCCTTCTTCTACTTCTTCTGATTCACCCTCCGGACTTCACCTTCTCCTTCTCCTTCTTCTGCTTCTTCTGATTCACCCTCCAGACTTCACCTTCTCCTTCTCCTTCTTCTGGTTCTTCTGATTCACCCTCCAGACTTCACCTTCTCCTTCTCCTTTTTCTGCTTCTTCTGATTCACCCTTCAGACTTCACCTTCTCCTTCTCCTTCTTCTGCTTCTTCTGATTCACCCTCTAGATCTCACCTTCTCCTTCTCCTTCTTCTACTTCTTCTGATTCACCCTCCAGACTTCATCTTCTCCTTCTCCTTCTTCTGCTTCTTCTGCTTCTCCCTCCAGACTTCACCTTCTCCTTCTCCTTCTTCTGCTTCTTCTGATTCACCCTCCAGACTTCACCTTCTCCTTCTCCTTCTTCTACTTCTTCTGATTCACCCTCCAGACTTCACCTTCTCCTTCTCCTTCTTCTACTTCTTCTGATTCACCCTCCAGACTTCACCTTCTCCTTCTCCTTCTTC
Source organism: Somniosus microcephalus (assembly GCF_052327205.1). Taxonomy (NCBI): domain Eukaryota; kingdom Metazoa; phylum Chordata; class Chondrichthyes; order Squaliformes; family Somniosidae; genus Somniosus; species Somniosus microcephalus. The sequence continues at coordinate 183,429 of NW_028225435.1, read as the reverse complement.
TACTTCTTCTGATTCACCCTCCTGACTTCACCTTCTCCTTCTCCTTCTTCTGCTTCTTCTGCTTCACCCTCCAGACTTCACCTTCTCCTTCTCCTTCTTCTGCTTCTTCTGCTTCACCCTCCAGACTTCACCTACTCCGTCTCCTTCTTCTGCTTCACCCTCCTGACTTCACCTTCTCCTTCTCCTTCTTCTACTTCTTCTGATTCACCCTCCAGACTTCACCTTCTCCTTCTCCTTCTTCTGCTTCTTCTGCTTCACCCTCCAGACTTCACCTTCACCTTCTCCTTCTTCTGCTTCTTCTGCTTCGCCCTCCAGACTTCACCTTCTCCTTCTCCTTCTTCTGTTTCTTCTGCTTCACCCTCCAGACTTCACCTTCTCCTTCTCCTTCTTCTGCTTCTTCTGCTTCATCCTCCTGACTTCACCATCTCCTTCTCCTTCTTCTACTTCTTCTGCTTCACCCCCCTGACTTCACCTTCTCCTTCTCCTTCTTCTGCTTCTTCTGATTCACCCTCCTAACTTCACCTTCTCCTTCTCCTTCTTCTGCTTCTTCTGATTCACCCTCCTGACTTCACCTTCTCCTTCTCCTTCTTCTGCTTCTTCTGATACACCCTCCAGACTTCACCTTCTCCTTCTCCTTCTTCTGCTTCTTCTGATTCACACTCCAGACTTCATCTTCTCCTTCTCCTTCTTCTGCTTCTTCTGATTCACCCTCCAGACCTCACCTTCTCCTTCTCCTTCTTCTACTTCTTCTGATTCACCCTCCAGACTTCATCTTCTCCTTCTCATTCTTTTGCTTCTTCTATTTTCACCCTCCAGACTTCAACTTCTCCTTCTCCTTCTTCTGCTTCTTCTGATTCACCCTCCAGACTTCACCTTCTCCTTCTCCTTCTTCTACTTCTTCTGATTCACCCTCCTGACTTCACCTTCTCCTTCTCCTTCTTCTACTTCTTCTGCTTCACCCTCCAGACTTCACCTTATCCTTCTCCTTCTTCTACTTCTTCTGATTCACCCTCCAGACTTCACCTTCTCCTTCTCCTTCTTCTGCTTCTCCTGATTCACCCTCCAGACTTCACCTTCTCCTTCTCCTTATTCTGCTTCTTCTGATTCACCCTCCAGACTTCACCTTCTCCTTCTCCTTCTTCTGCTTCTTCTGATTCACCCTCCAGACTTCACCTTCTCCTTCTCCTTCTTCTGCTTCTTCTGATTCACCCTCCAGACTTCACCTTCTCCTTCTCCTTCTTCTACTTCTTCTGATACACCCTCCAGACTTCATCTTCTCATTCTCCTTCTTCTGCTTCTTCTGATTCACCCTCCAGACTTCACCTTCTCCTTCTCCTTCTTCTGCTTCTTCTGATTCACCCTCCAGACTTGTCCTACTCCTTCTCCTTCTTCTACTTCTTCTGATTCACCCTCCAGACTTCACCTTCTCCTTCTCCTTCTTCTGCTTCTTCTGATTCACCCTCCAGACTTCACCTTCTCCTTCTCCATCTTCTGCTTCTTCTGATTCACCCTTCAGACTTCACCTTCTCCTTCTCCTTCTTCTGCTTCTTCTGATTCACCCTCCAGACCTCACCTTCTCCTTCTCCTTCTTCTACTTCTTATGATTCACCCTCCAGACTTCACCTTCTCCTTCTCCTTCTTCTCCTTCTTCTGATTCACCCTCCAGACTTAACCTTCTCCTTCTCCTTCTTCTGCTTCTTCTGATTCACCCTCCAGACTTCGCCTTCTCCTTCTGCTTCTTCTACTTCTTCTGATTCACCCTCCAGACTTCACCATCTCCTTCTCCTTCTTCTACTTATTCTGATTCACCCTCCAGTCTTCACCTTCTCCTTCGCCTTCTTCTGCTTCTTCTGATTCACCCTCCAGACTTCACCTTCTCCTTCTCCTTCTTCTGCTTCTTCTGATTCACCCTCCTGACTTCACCTTCTCCTTCTCCTTCTTCTGCTTCTTCTGATTCACCCTCCAGACTTCACCTTCTCCTTCTCCTTCTTCTCCTTCTTCTGATTCATCCTCCAGACCTCACCTTCTCCTTCTACTTCTTCTGCTTCTTCTGATTCACCCTCCAGACTTCACCTTCTCCTTCTCCTTCTTCTGCTTCTTCTGATTCACCCTCCAGACTTCACCTTCTCCTTCTCCTTCTTCTGCTTCTTCTGATTCACCCTCCAGACTTCACCTTCTCCTTCTCCTTCTTCTGCTTCTTCTGATTCACCCTCCAGACTTCACCTTCTCCTTCTCCTTCTTCTACTTCTTCTGATTCACCCTCCAGACTTCACCTTCTCCTTCTCCTTCGTCTACTTCTTCTGATTCACCCTCCAGACTACACCTTCTCCTTCTCCTTCTTCTACTTCTTCTGATTCACCCTCCAGACTTCTCCTTCTCCTTCTCCTTCTTCTGCTTCTTCTGATTCACCCTCCAGACTTCACCTTCTCCTTCTCCTTCTTCTACTTCTTCTGATTCACCCTCCAGACGTCACCTTCTCCTTCTCCTTCTTTTACTTCTTCTGATTCACCCTCCAGACTTCACCTTCTCCTTCTCCTTCTTCTACTTCTTCTGCTTCTCCCTCCAGACTTCACCTTCTCCTTCTCCTTCTTCTGCTTCTTCTGCTTCACCCTCCAGACTTCACCTTCTCCTTCTCCTTCTTCTGCTTCTTCTGCTTCACCCTCCAGACTTCACCTTCTCCTTCTCCTTCTTCTGCTTCTTCTGCTTCACCCTCCTGATTTCACCTTCTCCTTCTCCTTCTTCTACTTCTTCTGATTCACCCTCCAGACTTCACCTTCTCCTTCTCCTTCTTCTACTTCTTCTGATTCACCCTCCAGACTTCACCTTCTCCTTCTCCTTCTTCTGCTTCTTCTTCTTCACCCTCCAGACGTCACCTTCTCTTTCTCCTTCTTCTGCTTCTTCTGCTTCGCCCTCCAGACTTCACCTTCTCCTTCTCCTTCTTCTGCTTCTTCTGCTTCACCCTCCAGGCATCACCTTCTCCTTCTCCTTCTTCTGCTTCTTCTGCTTCTCCCTCATGACTTCATTTCTCCTTCTCCTTCTTCTACTTCTTCTGATTCACCCTCCAGAATTCGCCTTCTCCTTCTTCTACTTCTTCTGATTCACCCTCCAGACTTCACCTTCTCCTTCTCCTTCTTCTGCTTCTTCTGATTCACCCTCCAGACTTCACCTTCTCCTTCTCCTTCGTCTACTTCTCCTGATTCACCCTCCAAACTACACCTTCTCCTTCTCCTTCTTCTGCTTCTTCTGATTCACCCTCCAGACTTCACCTTCTCCTTTTCCTTCTTCTACTTCTTCTGATTCACCCTCCAGACTTTACCTTCTCCTTCTCCTTCTTCTACTTCTTCTGATTCACCCTCCAGACTTGTCCTTCTCCTTCTCCTTCTTCTACTTCTTCTGATTCACCCTCCAGACTTCACCTTCTCCTTCTCCTTCTTCTACTTCTATTGATTCACCCTCCAGACTTCACCTTCTCCTTCTCCTTCTTCTGCATCTTCTGATTCACCCTCCAGACTTCACCTTCTCCTTCTCCTTCTTCTGCTTCTTCTGATTCACCCTCCAGACTTCACCTTCTCCTTCTCCTTCTTCTGCTTCTTCTGCTTCACCCTCCTGACTTCACCTTCTCCTTCTCCTTCTTCTACTTCTTCTGATTCACCCTCCAGACTTCACCTTCTCCTTCTCCTTCTTCTACTTCTTCTGATTCACCCTCCAGACTTCACCTTCTCCTTCTCCTTCTTCTGCTTCTTCTTCTTCACCCTCCAGACGTCACCTTCTCTTTCTCCTTCTTCTGCTTCTTCTGCTTCGCCCTCCAGACTTCACCTTCTCCTTCTCCTTCTTCTACTTCTTCTGATTCACCCTCCAGACTTCACCTTCTCCTTCTCCTTCTTCTGCTTCTTCTTCTTCACCCTCCAGACGTCACCTTCTCTTTCTCCTTCTTCTGCTTCTTCTGCTTCGCCCTCCAGACTTCACCTTCTCCTTCTCCTTCTTCTGCTTCTTCTGCTTCACCCTCCAGGCATCACCTTCTCCTTCTCCTTCTTCTGCTTCTTCTGCTTCTCCCTCATGACTTCATTTCTCCTTCTCCTTCTTCTACTTCTTCTGATTCACCCTCCAGAATTCGCCTTCTCCTTCTTCTACTTCTTCTGATTCACCCTCCAGACTTCACCTTCTCCTTCTCCTTCTTCTGCTTCTTCTGATTCACCCTCCAGACTTCACCTTCTCCTTCTCCTTCGTCTACTTCTCCTGATTCACCCTCCAAACTACACCTTCTCCTTCTCCTTCTTCTGCTTCTTCTGATTCACCCTCCAGACTTCACCTTCTCCTTTTCCTTCTTCTACTTCTTCTGATTCACCCTCCAGACTTTACCTTCTCCTTCTCCTTCTTCTACTTCTTCTGATTCACCCTCCAGACTTGTCCTTCTCCTTCTCCTTCTTCTACTTCTTCTGATTCACCCTCCAGACTTCACCTTCTCCTTCTCCTTCTTCTACTTCTATTGATTCACCCTCCAGACTTCACCTTCTCCTTCTCCTTCTTCTGCATCTTCTGATTCACCCTCCAGACTTCACCTTCTCCTTCTCCTTCTTCTGCTTCTTCTGATTCACCCTCCAGACTTCACCTTCTCCTTCTCCTTCTTCTGCTTCTTCTGCTTCACCCTCCTGACTTCACCTTCTCCTTCTCCTTCTTCTACTTCTTCTGATTCACCCTCCAGACTTCACCTTCTCCTTCTCCTTCTTCTACTTCTTCTGATTCACCCTCCAGACTTCACCTTCTCCTTCTCCTTCTTCTGCTTCTTCTTCTTCACCCTCCAGACGTCACCTTCTCTTTCTCCTTCTTCTGCTTCTTCTGCTTCGCCCTCCAGACTTCACCTTCTCCTTCTCCTTCTTCTGCTTCTTCTGCTTCACCCTCCAGGCATCACCTTCTCCTTCTCCTTCTTCTGCTTCTTCTGCTTCTCCCTCATGACTTCATTTCTCCTTCTCCTTCTTCTACTTCTTCTGATTCACCCTCCAGACTTCGCCTTCTCCTTCTTCTACTTCTTCTGATTCACCCTCCAGACTTCACCTTCTCCTTCTCCTTCTTCTGCTTCTTCTGATTCACCCTCCAGATTTCACCTTCTCCTTCTCCTTCGTCTACTTCTCCTGATTCACCCTCCAAACTACACCTTCTCCTTCTCCTTCTTCTGCTTCTTCTGATTCACCCTCCAGACTTCACCTTCTCCTTTTCCTTCTTCTACTTCTTCTGATTCACCCTCCAGACTTTACCTTCTCCTTCTCCTTCTTCTACTTCTTCTGATTCACCCTCCAGACTTTACATTCTCCTTCTCCTTCTTCTACTTCTTCTGCTTCTCCCTCCAGACTTCACCTTCTCCTTCTCCTTCTTCTGCTTCTTCTGATTCACCCTCCAGACTTCACCTTCTCCTTCTCCTTCTTCTACTTCTTCTGATTCACCCTCCAGACTTCACCTTCTCCTTCTCCTTCTTCTACTTCTTCTGATTCACCCTCCAGACTTCACCTTCTCCTTCTCCTTCTTCTACTTCTTCTGATTCACCCTCCTGACTTCACCTTCTCCTTCTCCTTCTTCTGCTTCTTCTGCTTCACCCTCCAGACTTCACCTTCTCCTTCTCCTTCTTCTGCTTCTTCTGCTTCACCCTCCAGACTTCACCTTCTCCGTCTCCTTCTTCTGCTTCACCCTCCAGACTTCATCTTCTCCTTCTCCTTCTTCTGCTTCTTCTGATTCACCCTCCAGACTTCACCTTCTCCTTCTCCTTCTTCTGCTTCTTCTGATTCACCCTCCAGACTTCACCTTCTCCTTCTCCTTCTTCTACTTCTTCTGATTCACCCTCCAGACTTCACCTTCTCCTTCTCCTTCTTCTACTTCTTCTGATTCACCCTCCGGACTTCACCTTCTCCTTCTCCTTCTTCTGCTTCTTCTGATTCACCCTCCAGACTTCACCTTCTCCTTCTCCTTCTTCTGGTTCTTCTGATTCACCCTCCAGACTTCACCTTCTCCTTCTCCTTTTTCTGCTTCTTCTGATTCACCCTTCAGACTTCACCTTCTCCTTCTCCTTCTTCTGCTTCTTCTGATTCACCCTCCAGATCTCACCTTCTCCTTCTCCTTCTTCTACTTCTTCTGATTCACCCTCCAGACTTCATCTTCTCCTTCTCCTTCTTCTGCTTCTTCTGCCTCTCCCTCCAGACTTCACCTTCTCCTTCTCCTTCTTCTGCTTCTTCTGATTCACCCTCCAGACTTCACCTTCTCCTTCTCCTTCTTCTACTTCTTCTGATTCACCCTCCAGACTTCACCTTCTCCTTCTCCTTCTTCTACTTCTTCTGATTCACCCTCCAGACTTCACCTTCTCCTTCTCCTTCTTCTGCTTCTTCTGATTCACCCTCCAGACTTCACCTTCTCCTTCTCCTTCTTCTACTTCTTCTGATTCACCCTCCAGACGTCACCTTCTCCTTCTCCTTCTTTTACTTCTTCTGATTCACCCTCCAGACTTCACCTTCTCCTTCTCCTTCTTCTACTTCTTCTGCTTCTCCCTCCAGACTTCACCTTCTCCTTCTCCTTCTTCTGCTTCTTCTGCTTCACCCTCCAGACTTCACCTTCTCCTTCTCCTTCTTCTGCTTCTTCTGCTTCACCCTCCAGACTTCATCTTCTCCTTCTCCTTCTTCTGCTTCTTCTGCTTCACCCTCCTGACTTCACCTTCTCCTTCTCCTTCTTCTACTTCTTCTGATTCACCCTCCAGACTTCACCTTCTCCTTCTCCTTCTTCTACTTCTTCTGATTCACCCTCCAGACTTCACCTTCTCCTTCTCCTTCTTCTGCTTCTTCTTCTTCACCCTCCAGACGTCACCTTCTCTTTCTCCTTCTTCTGCTTCCTCTGCTTCGCCCTCCAGACTTCACCTTCTCCTTCTCCTTCTTCTGCTTCTTCTGCTTCACCCTCCAGGCATCACCTTCTCCTTCTCCTTCTTCTGCTTCTTCTGCTTCTCCCTCATGACTTCATTTCTCCTTCTCCTTCTTCTACTTCTTCTGATTCACCCTCCAGACTTCGCCTTCTCCTTCTTCTACTTCTTCTGATTCACCCTCCAGACTTCACCTTCTCCTTCTCCTTCTTCTGCTTCTTCTGATTCACCCTCCAGACTTCACCTTCTCCTTCTCCTTCGTCTACTTCTCCTGATTCACCCTCCAAACTACACCTTCTCCTTCTCCTTCTTCTGCTTCTTCTGATTCACCCTCCAGACTTCACCTTCTCCTTTTCCTTCTTCTACTTCTTCTGATTCACCCTCCAGACTTTACCTTCTCCTTCTCCTTCTTCTACTTCTTCTGATTCACCCTCCAGACTTGTCCTTCTCCTTCTCCTTCTTCTACTTCTTCTGATTCACCCTCCAGACTTCACCTTCTCCTTCTCCTTCTTCTACTTCTATTGATTCACCCTCCAGACTTCACCTTCTCCTTCTCCTTCTTCTGCATCTTCTGATTCACCCTCCAGACTTCACCTTCTCCTTCTCCTTCTTCTGCTTCTTCTGATTCACCCTCCAGACTTCACCTTCTCCTTCTCCATCTTCTGCTTCTTCTGATTCACCCTCCAGACTTCACCTTCTCCTTCTCCTTCTTCTGCTTCTTCTGATTCACCCTCCAGACTTCGCCTTCTCCTTCTGCTTCTTCTACTTCTTCTGATTCACCCTCCAGACTTCACCATCTCCTTCTCCTTCTTCTACTTATTCTGATTCACCCTCCAGTCTTCACCTTCTCCTTCGCCTTCTTCTGCTTCTTCTGATTCACCCTCCAGACTTCACCTTCTCCTTCTCCTTCTTCTGCTTCTTCTGATTCACCCTCCTGACTTCACCTTCTCCTTCTCCTTCTTCTGCTTCTTCTGATTCACCCTCCAGACTTCACCTTCTCCTTCTCCTTCTTCTCCTTCTTCTGATTCATCCTCCAGACCTCACCTTCTCCTTCTACTTCTTCTGCTTCTTCTGATTCACCCTCCAGACTTCACCTTCTCCTTCTCCTTCTTCTGCTTCTTCTGATTCACCCTCCAGACTTCACCTTCTCCTTCTCCTTCTTCTGCTTCTTCTGATTCACCCTCCAGACTTCACCTTCTCCTTCTCCTTCTTCTGCTTCTTCTGATTCACCCTCCAGACTTCACCTTCTCCTTCTCCTTCTTCTACTTCTTCTGATTCACCCTCCAGACTTCACCTTCTCCTTCTCCTTCGTCTACTTCTTCTGATTCACCCTCCAGACTACACCTTCTCCTTCTCCTTCTTCTACTTCTTCTGATTCACCCTCCAGACTTCTCCTTCTCCTTCTCCTTCTTCTGCTTCTTCTGATTCACCCTCCAGACTTCACCTTCTCCTTCTCCTTCTTCTACTTCTTCTGATTCACCCTCCAGACGTCACCTTCTCCTTCTCCTTCTTTTACTTCTTCTGATTCACCCTCCAGACTTCACCTTCTCCTTCTCCTTCTTCTACTTCTTCTGCTTCTCCCTCCAGACTTCACCTTCTCCTTCTCCTTCTTCTGCTTCTTCTGCTTCACCCTCCAGACTTCACCTTCTCCTTCTCCTTCTTCTGCTTCTTCTGCTTCACCCTCCAGACTTCACCTTCTCCTTCTCCTTCTTCTGCTTCTTCTGCTTCTCCCTCATGACTTCATTTCTCCTTCTCCTTCTTCTACTTCTTGTGATTCACCCTCCAGACTTCGCCTTCTCCTTCTTCTACTTCTTCTGATTCACCCTCCAGACTTCACCTTCTCCTTCTCCTTCTTCTGCTTCTTCTGATTCACCCTCCAGATTTCACCTTCTCCTTCTCCTTCGTCTACTCCTGATTCACCCTCCAAACTACACCTTCTCCTTCTCCTTCTTCTGCTTCTTCTGATTCACCCTCCAGACTTCACCTTCTCCTTTTCCTTCTTCTACTTCTTCTGATTCACCCTCCAGACTTTACCTTCTCCTTCTCCTTCTTCTACTTCTTCTGATTCACCCTCCAGACTTTACATTCTCCTTCTCCTTCTTCTACTTCTTCTGCTTCTCCCTCCAGACTTCACCTTCTCCTTCTCCTTCTTCTGCTTCTTCTGATTCACCCTCCAGACTTCACCTTCTCCTTCTCCTTCTTCTACTTCTTCTGATTCACCCTCCAGACTTCACCTTCTCCTTCTCCTTCTTCTACTTCTTCTGATTCACCCTCCAGACTTCACCTTCTCCTTCTCCTTCTTCTACTTCTTCTGATTCACCCTCCTGACTTCACCTTCTCCTTCTCCTTCTTCTGCTTCTTCTGCTTCACCCTCCAGACTTCACCTTCTCCTTCTCCTTCTTCTGCTTCTTCTGCTTCACCCTCCAGACTTCACCTTCTCCGTCTCCTTCTTCTGCTTCACCCTCCAGACTTCATCTTCTCCTTCTCCTTCTTCTGCTTCTTCTGATTCACCCTCCAGACTTCACCTTCTCCTTCTCCTTCTTCTGCTTCTTCTGATTCACCCTCCAGACTTCACCTTCTCCTTCTCCTTCTTCTACTTCTTCTGATTCACCCTCCAGACTTCACCTTCTCCTTCTCCTTCTTCTACTTCTTCTGATTCACCCTCCGGACTTCACCTTCTCCTTCTCCTTCTTCTGCTTCTTCTGATTCACCCTCCAGACTTCACCTTCTCCTTCTCCTTCTTCTGGTTCTTCTGATTCACCCTCCAGACTTCACCTTCTCCTTCTCCTTTTTCTGCTTCTTCTGATTCACCCTTCAGACTTCACCTTCTCCTTCTCCTTCTTCTGCTTCTTCTGATTCACCCTCCAGATCTCACCTTCTCCTTCTCCTTCTTCTACTTCTTCTGATTCACCCTCCAGACTTCATCTTCTCCTTCTCCTTCTTCTGCTTCTTCTGCTTCTCCCTCCAGACTTCACCTTCTCCTTCTCCTTCTTCTGCTTCTTCTGATTCACCCTCCAGACTTCACCTTCTCCTTCTCCTTCTTCTACTTCTTCTGATTCACCCTCCAGACTTCACCTTCTCCTTCTCCTTCTTCTACTTCTTCTGATTCACCCTCCAGACTTCACCTTCTCCTTCTCCTTCTTCTGCTTCTTCTGATTCACCCTCCAGACTTCACCTTCTCCTTCTCCTTCTTCTACTTCTTCTGATTCACCCTCCAGACGTCACATTCTCCTTCTCCTTCTTTTACTTCTTCTGATTCACCCTCCAGACTTCACCTTCTCCTTCTCCTTCTTCTACTTCTTCTGCTTCTCCCTCCAGACTTCACCTTCTCCTTCTCCTTCTTCTGCTTCTTCTGCTTCACCCTCCAGACTTCACCTTCTCCTTTTCCTTCTTCTGCTTCTTCTGCTTCACCCTCCAGACTTCATCTTCATCTTCTCCTTCTTCTGCTTCTTCTGCTTCACCCTCCTGACTTCACCTTCTCCTTCTCCTTCTTCTACTTCTTCTGATTCACCCTCCAGACTTCACCTTCTCCTTCTCCTTCTTCTACTTCTTCTGATTCACCCTCCAGACTTCACCTTCTCCTTCTCCTTCTTCTGCTTCTTCTTCTTCACCCTCCAGACGTCACCTTCTCTTTCTCCTTCTTCTGCTTCCTCTGCTTCGCCCTCCAGACTTCACCTTCTCCTTCTCCTTCTTCTGCTTCTTCTGCTTCACCCTCCAGGCATCACCTTCTCCTTCTCCTTCTTCTGCTTCTTCTGCTTCTCCCTCATGACTTCATTTCTCCTTCTCCTTCTTCTACTTCTTCTGATTCACCCTCCAGACTTCGCCTTCTCCTTCTTCTACTTCTTCTGATTCACGCTCCAGACTTCACCTTCTCCTTCTCCTTCTTCTGCTTCTTCTGATTCACCCTCCAGACTTCACCTTCTCCTTCTCCTTCGTCTACTTCTCCTGATTCACCCTCCAAACTACACCTTCTCCTTCTCCTTCTTCTGCTTCTTCTGATTCACCCTCCAGACTTCACCTTCTCCTTTTCCTTCTTCTACTTCTTCTGATTCACCCTCCAGACTTTACCTTCTCCTTCTCCTTCTTCTACTTCTTCTGATTCACCCTCCAGACTTGTCCTTCTCCTTCTCCTTCTTCTACTTCTTCTGATTCACCCTCCAGACTTCACCTTCTCCTTCTCCTTCTTCTACTTCTATTGATTCACCCTCCAGACTTCACCTTCTCCTTCTCCTTCTTCTGCATCTTCTGATTCACCCTCCAGACTTCACCTTCTCCTTCTCCTTCTTCTGCTTCTTCTGATTCACCCTCCAGACTTCACCTTCTCCTTCTCCATCTTCTGCTTCTTCTGATTCACCCTTCAGACTTCACCTTCTCCTTCTCCTTCTTCTGCTTCTTCTGATTCACCCTCCAGACCTCACCTTCTCCTTCTCCTTCTTCTACTTCTTATGATTCACCCTCCAGACTTCACCTTCTCCTTCTCCTTCTTCTCCTTCTTCTGATTCACCCTCCAGACTTAACCTTCTCCTTCTCCTTCTTCTGCTTCTTCTGATTCACCCTCCAGACTTCGCCTTCTCCTTCTGCTTCTTCTACTTCTTCAGATTCACCCTCCAGACTTCACCATCTCCTTCTCCTTCTTCTACTTATTCTGATTCACCCTCCAGTCTTCACCTTCTCCTTCGCCTTCTTCTGCTTCTTCTGATTCACCCTCCAGACTTCACCTTCTCCTTCTCCTTCTTCTGCTTCTTCTGATTCACCCTCCTGACTTCACCTTCTCCTTCTCCTTCTTCTGCTTCTTCTGATTCACCCTCCAGACTTCACCTTCTCCTTCTCCTTCTTCTCCTTCTTCTGATTCATCCTCCAGACCTCACCTTCTCCTTCTACTTCTTCTGCTTCTTCTGATTCACCCTCCAGACTTCACCTTCTCCTTCTCCTTCTTCTGCTTCTTCTGATTCACCCTCCAGACTTCACCTTCTCCTTCTCCTTCTTCTGCTTCTTCTGATTCACCCTCCAGACTTCACCTTCTCCTTCTCCTTCTTCTGCTTCTTCTGATTCACCCTCCAGACTTCACCTTCTCCTTCTCCTTCTTCTACTTCTTCTGATTCACCCTCCAGACTTCACCTTCTCCTTCTCCTTCGTCTACTTCTTCTGATTCACCCTCCAGACTACACCTTCTCCTTCTCCTTCTTCTACTTCTTCTGATTCACCCTCCAGACTTCTCCTTCTCCTTCTCCTTCTTCTGCTTCTTCTGATTCACCCTCCAGACTTCACCTTCTCCTTCTCCTTCTTCTACTTCTTCTGATTCACCCTCCAGACGTCACCTTCTCCTTCTCCTTCTTTTACTTCTTCTGATTCACCCTCCAGACTTCACCTTCTCCTTCTCCTTCTTCTACTTCTTCTGCTTCTCCCTCCAGACTTCACCTTCTCCTTCTCCTTCTTCTGCTTCTTCTGCTTCACCCTCCAGACTTCACCTTCTCCTTCTCCTTCTTCTGCTTCTTCTGCTTCACCCTCCAGACTTCACCTTCTCCTTCTCCTTCTTCTGCTTCTTCTGCTTCACCCTCCTGACTTCACCTTCTCCTTCTCCTTCTTCTACTTCTTCTGATTCACCCTCCAGACTTCACCTTCTCCTTCTCCTTCTTCTACTTCTTCTGATTCACCCTCCAGACTTCACCTTCTCCTTCTCCTTCTTCTGCTTCTTCTTCTTCACCCTCCAGACGTCACCTTCTCTTTCTCCTTCTTCTGCTTCTTCTGCTTCGCCCTCCAGACTTCACCTTCTCCTTCTCCTTCTTCTGCTTCTTCTGCTTCACCCTCCAGGCATCACCTTCTCCTTCTCCTTCTTCTGCTTCTTCTGCTTCTCCCTCATGACTTCATTTCTCCTTCTCCTTCTTCTACTTCTTCTGATTCACCCTCCAGACTTCGCCTTCTCCTTCTTCTACTTCTTCTGATTCACCCTCCAGACTTCACCTTCTCCTTCTCCTTCTTCTGCTTCTTCTGATTCACCCTCCAGACTTCACCTTCTCCTTCTCCTTCGTCTACTTCTCCTGATTCACCCTCCAAACTACACCTTCTCCTTCTCCTTCTTCTGCTTCTTCTGATTCACCCTCCAGACTTCACCTTCTCCTTTTCCTTCTTCTACTTCTTCTGATTCACCCTCCAGACTTTACCTTCTCCTTCTCCTTCTTCTACTTCTTCTGATTCACCCTCCAGACTTTACATTCTCCTTCTCCTTCTTCTACTTCTTCGGCTTCTCCCTCCAGACTTCACCTTCTCCTTCTCCTTCTTCTGCTTCTTCTGATTCACCCTCCAGACTACACCTTCTCCTTCTCCTTCTTCTACTTCTTCTGATTCACCCTCCAGACTTCACCTTCTCCTTCTCCTTCTTCTACTTCTTCTGATTCACCCTCCAGACTTCACCTTCTCCTTCTCCTTCTTCTACTTCTTCTGATTCACCCTCCTGACTTCACCTTCTCCTTCTCCTTCTTCTGCTTCTTCTGCTTCACCCTCCAGACTTCACCTTCTCCTTCTCCTTCTTCTGCTTCTTCTGCTTCACCCTCCAGACTTCACCTTCTCCGTCTCCTTCTTCTGCTTCACCCTCCAGACTTCATCTTCTCCTTCTCCTTCTTCTGCTTCTTCTGATTCACCCTCCAGACTTCACCTTCTCCTTCTCCTTCTTCTGCTTCTTCTGATTCACCCTCCAGACTTCACCTTCTCCTTCTCCTTCTTCTACTTCTTCTGATTCACCCTCCAGACTTCACCTTCTCCTTCTCCTTCTTCTACTTCTTCTGATTCACCCTCCGGACTTCACCTTCTCCTTCTCCTTCTTCTGCTTCTTCTGATTCACCCTCCAGACTTCACCTTCTCCTTCTCCTTCTTCTGGTTCTTCTGATTCACCCTCCAGACTTCACCTTCTCCTTCTCCTTTTTCTGCTTCTTCTGATTCTCCCTTCAGACTTCACCTTCTCCTTCTCCTTCTTCTGCTTCTTCTGATTCACCCTCCAGATCTCACCTTCTCCTTCTCCTTCTTCTACTTCTTCTGATTCACCCTCCAGACTTCATCTTCTCCTTCTCCTTCTTCTGCTTCTTCTGCTTCTCCCTCCAGACTTCACCTTCTCCTTCTCCTTCTTCTGCTTCTTCTGATTCACCCTCCAGACTTCACCTTCTCCTTCTCCTTCTTCTACTTCTTCTGATTCACCCTCCAGACTTCACCTTCTCCTTCTCCTTCTTCTACTTCTTCTGATTCACCCTCCAGACTTCACCTTCTCCTTCTCCTTCTTCTACTTCTTCTGATTCACCCTCCTGACTTCACCTTCTCCTTCTCCTTCTTCTGCTTCTTCTGCTTCACCCTCCAGACTTCACCTTCTCCTTCTCCTTCTTCTGCTTCTTCTGCTTCACCCTCCAGACTTCACCTTCTCCGTCTCCTTCTTCTGCTTCACCCTCCTGACTTCACCTTCTCCTTCTCCTTCTTCTACTTCTTCTGATTCACCCTCCAGACTTCACCTTCTCCTTCTCCTTCTTCTGCTTCTTCTGCTTCACCCTCCAGACTTCACCTTCACCTTCTCCTTCTTCTGCTTCTTCTGCTTCGCCCTCCAGACTTCACCTTCTCCTTCTCCTTCTTCTGTTTCTTCTGCTTCACCCTCCAGACTTCACCTTCTCCTTCTCCTTCTTCTGCTTCTTCTGCTTCATCCTCCTGACTTCACCATCTCCTTCTCCTTCTTCTACTTCTTCTGCTTCACCCCCCTGACTTCACCTTCTCCTTCTCCTTCTTCTGCTTCTTCTGATTCACCCTCCTAACTTCACCTTCTCCTTCTCCTTCTTCTGCTTCTTCTGATTCACCCTCCTGACTTCACCTTCTCCTTCTCCTTCTTCTGCTTCTTCTGATTCACCCTCCAGACTTCACCTTCTCCTTCTCCTTCTTCTGCTTCTTCTGATTCACACTCCAGACTTCATCTTCTCCTTCTCCTTCTTCTGCTTCTTCTGATTCACCCTCCAGACCTCACCTTCTCCTTCTCCTTCTTCTACTTCTTCTGATTCACCCTCCAGACTTCATCTTCTCCTTCTCATTCTTTTGCTTCTTCTATTTTCACCCTCCAGACTTCATCTTCTCCTTCTCCTTCTTCTGCTTCTTCTGATTCACCCTCCAGACTTCACCTTCTCCTTCTCCTTCTTCTACTTCTTCTGATTCACCCTCCTGACTTCACCTTCTCCTTCTCCTTCTTCTACTTCTTCTGCTTCACCCTCCAGACTTCACCTTATCCTTCTCCTTCTTCTACTTCTTCTGATTCACCCTCCAGACTTCACCTTCTCCTTCTCCTTCTTCTGCTTCTCCTGATTCACCCTCCAGACTTCACCTTCTCCTTCTCCTTATTCTGCTTCTTCTGATTCACCCTCCAGACTTCACCTTCTCCTTCTCCTTCTTCTGCTTCTTCTGATTCACCCTCCAGACTTCACCTTCTCCTTCTCCTTCTTCTGCTTCTTCTGATTCACCCTCCAGACTTCACCTTCTCCTTCTCCATCTTCTACTTCTTCTGATACACCCTCCAGACTTCATCTTCTCATTCTCCTTCTTCTGCTTCTTCTGATTCACCCTCCAGACTTCACCTTCTCCTTCTCCTTCTTCTGCTTCGTCTGATTCACCCTCCAGACTTGTCCTTCTCCTTCTCCTTCTTCTACTTCTTCTGATTCACCCTCCAGACTTCACCTTCTCCTTCTCCTTCTTCTACTTCTAATGATTCACCCTCCAGACTTCACCTTCTCCTTCTCCTTCTTCTGCATCTTCTGATTCACCCTCCAGACTTCACCTTCTCCTTCTCCTTCTTCTGCTTCTTCTGATTCACCCTCCAGACTTCACCTTCTCCTTCTCCATCTTCTGCTTCTTCTGATTCACCCTTCAGACTTCACCTTCTCCTTCTGCTTCTTCTGCTTCTTCTGATTCACCCTCCAGACCTCACCTTCTCCTTCTCCTTCTTCTACTTCTTATGATTCACCCTCCAGACTTCACCTTCTCCTTCTCCTTCTTCTGCTTCTTCTGATTCACCCTCCAGACTTAACCTTCTCCTTCTCCTTCTTCTGCTTCTTCTGATTCACCCTCCAGACTTCTCCTTCTCCTTCTGCTTCTTCTACTTCTTCTGATTCACCATCCAGACTTCACCATCTCCTTCTCCTTCTTCTACTTATTCTGATTCACCCTCCAGTCTTCACCTTCTCCTTCGCCTTCTTCTGCTTCTTCTGATTCACCCTCCAGACTTCACCTTCTCCTTCTCCTTCTTCTGCTTCTTCTGATTCGCCCTCCAGACTTCACCTTCTCCTTCTCCTTCTTCTACTTCTTCTGATTCACCCTCCAGACTTCACCTTCTCCTTCTCCTTCGTCTACTTCTTCTGATTCACCCTCCAGACTACACCTTCTCCTTCTCCTTCTTCTACTTCTTCTGATTCACCCTCCAGACTTCTCCTTCTCCTTCTCCTTCTTCTGCTTCTTCTGATTCACCCTCCAGACTTCACCTTC
Organism: Somniosus microcephalus; assembly: GCF_052327205.1. Lineage (NCBI taxonomy): Eukaryota > Metazoa > Chordata > Chondrichthyes > Squaliformes > Somniosidae > Somniosus > Somniosus microcephalus. The sequence continues at coordinate 167,039 of NW_028225435.1, read as the reverse complement.
TCCTTCTCCTTCTTCTACTTCTTCTGATTCACCCTCCAGACGTCACCTTCTCCTTCTCCTTCTTCTACTTCTTCTGATTCACCCTCCAGACTTCACCTTCTCCTTCTCCTTCTTCTACTTCTTCTGCTTCTCCCTCCAGACTTCACCTTCTCCTTCTCCTTCTTCTGCTTCTTCTGCTTCACCCTCCTGACTTCACCTTCTCCTTCTCCTTCTTCTGCTTCTTCTGATACACCCTCCAGACTTCACCTTCTCCTTCTCCTTCTTCTGCTTCTTCTGATTCACACTCCAGACTTCATCTTCTCCTTCTCCTTCTTCTGCTTCTTCTGATTCACCCTCCAGACCTCACCTTCTCCTTCTCCTTCTTCTACTTCTTCTGATTCACCCTCCAGACTTCATCTTCTCCTTCTCATTCTTTTGCTTCTTCTATTTTCACCCTCCAGACTTCACCTTCTCCTTCTCCTTCTTCTGCTTCTTCTGATTCACCCTCCAGACTTCACCTTCTCCTTCTCCTTCTTCTACTTCTTCTGATTCACCCTCCTGACTTCACCTTCTCCTTCTCCTTCTTCTACTTCTTCTGCTTCACCCTCCAGACTTCACCTTATCCTTCTCCTTCTTCTACTTCTTCTGATTCACCCTCCAGACTTCACCTTCTCCTTCTCCTTCTTCTGCTTCTCCTGATTCACCCTCCAGACTTCACCTTCTCCTTCTCCTTATTCTGCTTCTTCTGATTCACCCTCCAGACTTCACCTTCTCCTTCTCCTTCTTCTGCTTCTTCTGATTCACCCTCCAGACTTCACCTTCTCCTTCTCCTTCTTCTGCTTCTTCTGATTCACCCTCCAGACTTCACCTTCTCCTTCTCCTTCTTCTACTTCTTCTGATACACCCTCCAGACTTCATCTTCTCATTCTCCTTCTTCTGCTTCTTCTGATTCACCCTCCAGACTTCACCTTCTCCTTCTCCTTCTTCTGCTTCTTCTGATTCACCCTCCAGACTTGTCCTACTCCTTCTCCTTCTTCTACTTCTTCTGATTCACCCTCCAGACTTCACCTTCTCCTTCTCCTTCTTCTGCTTCTTCTGATTCACCCTCCAGACTTCACCTTCTCCTTCTCCATCTTCTGCATCTTCTGATTCACCCTTCAGACTTCACCTTCTCCTTCTCCTTCTTCTGCTTCTTCTGATTCACCCTCCAGACCTCACCTTCTCCTTCTCCTTCTTCTACTTCTTATGATTCACCCTCCAGACTTCACATTCTCCTTCTCCTTCTTCTCCTTCTTCTGATTCACCCTCCAGACTTAACCTTCTCCTTCTCCTTCTTCTGCTTCTTCTGATTCACCCTCCAGACTTCGCCTTCTCCTTCTGCTTCTTCTACTTCTTCTGATTCACCCTCCAGACTTCACCATCTCCTTCTCCTTCTTCTACTTATTCTGATTCACCCTCCAGTCTTCACCTTCTCCTTCGCCTTCTTCTGCTTCTTCTGATTCACCCTCCAGACTTCACCTTCTCCTTCTCCTTCTTCTGCTTCTTCTGATTCACCCTCCTGACTTCACCTTCTCCTTCTCCTTCTTCTGCTTCTTCTGATTCACCCTCCAGACTTCACCTTCTCCTTCTCCTTCTTCTCCTTCTTCTGATTCATCCTCCAGACCTCACCTTCTCCTTCTACTTCTTCTGCTTCTTCTGATTCACCCTCCAGACTTCACCTTCTCCTTCTCCTTCTTCTGCTTCTTCTGATTCACCCTCCAGACTTCACCTTCTCCTTCTCCTTCTTCTGCTTCTTCTGATTCACCCTCCAGACTTCACCTTCTCCTTCTCCTTCTTCTGCTTCTTCTGATTCACCCTCCAGACTTCACCTTCTCCTTCTCCTTCTTCTGCTTCTCCTGATTCACCCTCCAGACTTCTCCTTCTCCTTCTCCTTATTCTGCTTCTTCTGATTCACCCTCCAGACTTCACCTTCTCCTTCTCCTTCTTCTGCTTCTTCTGATTCACCCTCCAGACTTCACCTTCTCCTTCTCCTTCTTCTGCTTCTTCTGATTCACCCTCCAGACTTCACCTTCTCCTTCTCCTTCTTCTACTTCTTCTGATACACCCTCCAGACTTCATCTTCTCATTCTCCTTCTTCTGCTTCTTCTGATTCACCCTCCAGACTTCACCTTCTCCTTCTCCTTCTTCTGCTTCTTCTGATTCACCCTCCAGACTTGTCCTACTCCTTCTCCTTCTTCTACTTCTTCTGATTCACCCTCCAGACTTCACCTTCTCCTTCTCCTTCTTCTGCTTCTTCTGATTCACCCTCCAGACTTCACCTTCTCCTTCTCCATCTTCTGCTTCTTCTGATTCACCCTTCAGACTTCACCTTCTCCTTCTCCTTCTTCTGCTTCTTCTGATTCACCCTCCAGACCTCACCTTCTCCTTCTCCTTCTTCTACTTCTTATGATTCACCCTCCAGACTTCACCTTCTCCTTCTCCTTCTTCTCCTTCTTCTGATTCACCCTCCAGACTTAACCTTCTCCTTCTCCTTCTTCTGCTTCTTCTGATTCACCCTCCAGACTTCGCCTTCTCCTTCTGCTTCTTCTACTTCTTCTGATTCACCCTCCAGACTTCACCATCTCCTTCTCCTTCTTCTACTTATTCTGATTCACCCTCCAGTCTTCACCTTCTCCTTCGCCTTCTTCTGCTTCTTCTGATTCACCCTCCAGACTTCACCTTCTCCTTCTCCCTCTTCTGCTTCTTCTGATTCACCCTCCTGACTTCACCTTCTCCTTCTCCTTCTTCTGCTTCTTCTGATTCACCCTCCAGACTTCACCTTCTCCTTCTCCTTCTTCTCCTTCTTCTGATTCATCCTCCAGACCTCACCTTCTCCTTCTACTTCTTCTGCTTCTTCTGATTCACCCTCCAGACTTCACCTTCTCCTTCTCCTTCTTCTGCTTCTTCTGATTCACCCTCCAGACTTCACCTTCTCCTTCTCCTTCTTCTGCTTCTTCTGATTCACCCTCCAGACTTCACCTTCTCCTTCTCCTTCTTCTGCTTCTTCTGATTCACCCTCCAGACTTCACCTTCTCCTTCTCCTTCTTCTACTTCTTCTGATTCACCCTCCAGACTTCACCTTCTCCTTCTCCTTCGTCTACTTCTTCTGATTCACCCTCCAGACTACACCTTCTCCTTCTCCTTCTTCTACTTCTTCTGATTCACCCTCCAGACTTCTCCTTCTCCTTCTCCTTCTTCTGCTTCTTCTGATTCACCCTCCAGACTTCACCTTCTCCTTCTCCTTCTTCTACTTCTTCTGATTCACCCTCCAGACGTCACCTTCTCCTTCTCCTTCTTTTACTTCTTCTGATTCACCCTCCAGACTTCACCTTCTCCTTCTCCTTCTTCTACTTCTTCTGCTTCTCCCTCCAGACTTCACCTTCTCCTTCTCCTTCTTCTGCTTCTTCTGCTTCACCCTCCAGACTTCACCTTCTCCTTCTCCTTCTTCTGCTTCTTCTGCTTCACCCTCCAGACTTCACCTTCTCCTTCTCCTTCTTCTGCTTCTTCTGCTTCACCCTCCTGATTTCACCTTCTCCTTCTCCTTCTTCTACTTCTTCTGATTCACCCTCCAGACTTCACCTTCTCCTTCTCCTTCTTCTACTTCTTCTGATTCACCCTCCAGACTTCACCTTCTCCTTCTCCTTCTTCTGCTTCTTCTTCTTCACCCTCCAGACGTCACCTTCTCTTTCTCCTTCTTCTGCTTCTTCTGCTTCGCCCTCCAGACTTCACCTTCTCCTTCTCCTTCTTCTGCTTCTTCTGCTTCACCCTCCAGGCATCACCTTCTCCTTCTCCTTCTTCTGCTTCTTCTGCTTCTCCCTCATGACTTCATTTCTCCTTCTCCTTCTTCTACTTCTTCTGATTCACCCTCTGATATACCTATCAATTCCTCCAATAAAAGGCGAAGAGTTACGAAGGTGACTAAAGGTTTTTATTGACTAAATAACAGCCCACTCTCGTGGGTGATCCGATCCAAGCAGGAGGAATACCAGCCAGTCGCTCACCTTTATACCTGGCCTGGTGGGTGGAGCCAAGGCGGAGTCGGCAGTGGTCATCCCAGGTATAGCAGTGTGGCAAGAGGCGACCTCGTACCGTGATACAATAGTGGTCAGTGATACAGTTATAACGAACAGTGGTGAACAGTGCTAACTACTAACAGTGATACGATAGTGAACGTGGTTTACCACATTCACCCCTTGTTTAGAATTAAGTCCGGCGGGGTGAAGTGTACTACCAATTCTGGTAGGTCAGTCTGTCCGGAGGCTTCGTAAGCCTCTCCGATCGCCGCAGCGGTGGTGTTGCCTTATCCGGTGCTGGTGCCTTATCCGGTGTTGATGCTGGTGTTTGCGTGGTCGGCGAGGGCTCGTGGGGTTCCGGCATGCCGTCTACCTGGACTGAGGTTGGGGGGGGTGGTGGCGGTGTTTCCGGATCGGCTGAGGGTGCGAGGTCTCGTAGGGAGACAGTGTCCTCCCGCCCGTCTGGGTACGCCACGTAGGCGTACTGGGGGTTGGCGTGCAGGAGGTTCACCCTCTCGACCAGGGGGTCCGTTTTATGGGTCCTCACGTGTTTCCGCAGCCAGACCGGCCCCGGGGCGGTCAGCCAGGTTGGTAGAGTGGTTCCCGTAGTCGACTTCCTGGGGAAAACGAACATTCGTTCATGGGGGGTGGTGTTAGTGGCCGTGCAAAGTAATGACCGGATGGAGTGCAGCGCTGTCGGGAGGACTTCTTGCCAGCGGGAGGTTGGGAGGCCCTTAGACTTTAAGGCTAAGAGGACGGCCTTCCATACCGTCGCGTTCTCTCTTTCCACCTGACCGTTACCTCTGGGGTTGTAGCTGGTGGTCCTGCTTGCTGCAATACCTCTCTCTAGGAGGAATTGCCGGAGTTCCTCGCTCATGAAGGAGGAGCCCCGGTCGCTGTGTATATAGTTCGGGAACCCGAACAAGGCGAAGAGGGCATTCAGGCACTTAATGACCGTGCTACTGGTCATGTCGGGGCAGGGGAAGGCAAAGGGGAAACGGGAGTACTCATCAACGATGTTGAGGAAGTACACATTACGGTCAGAGGACGGGAGGGGCCCCTTAAAGTCGATGCTCAGGCGCTCGAAGGGGCGGGTGGCCTTGATCAGGCTTGCTCGGTCCGGCCTATAGAAGTGCGGTTTGCACTCCGCACAGGTCTGGCAGTTCCTGGTCATGGTCCTGACCTCCTCGATGGAGTAGGTCAGGTTGCGGGCCTTAATGAAATGGTAGAGTCTGGTGACTCCGGGGTGGCAGAGCTGGTCGTGGAGGGTCTGAAGCCTATCGATATGCGCGCTGGCGCATGTCATTCGTGAAAGGGCATCAGGGGATTCGTTCAGCTTGCCTGGCCGGTACAAGATCTCATAATCGTAGGTGGAGAGCTCGATTCTCCATCTCAAAATCTTGTCATTCTTGATTTTGCCCTTCAGCTTGTTATTAAACATGAAAGCCACCGAACGCTGGTCGGTGAGGAGGGTAAATCGTTTGCCTGCCAGGTAGTGCCTCCAGCGCCGTACTGCCTCCACGATCGCCTGGGCCTCTTTCTCGACCGACGAATGTCGGATCTCGGGGCCCTGTAGGGTCCTTGAGAAGAAGGCCACTGGCCTCCCCTCCTGGTTTAGGGTGGCGGCTAAGGCGAAGTCGGATGCGTCGCTCTCCACCTGAAAGGGGATGGACTCGTCCACTGCGTGCATCGTGGCCTTGGCTATGTCTCCCTTAATGAGGGAGAAGGCCGCGCACGCCTCCTCCGTGAGGGGGAAGGAAGTGGCTTTCAGGAGGGGTCTGGCTTTGTCCGCGTAATTGGGTACCCATTGGGCATAGTAGGCGAAAAGCCCCAGGGTTCTCCTAAGTGCTTTAGGGCAGTGGGGGAGGGGTAGCTCCATGAGGGGGCGCATTCTTTCTGGGTCGGGGCCGATGATTCCGTTCTCCACTACGCAGCCGAGGATGGCAAGGCGCGTGGTGTTAAACACGCATTTCTCCTTATTGTAGGTGAGGTTCAGCCGTTGGGCCGTACGGAGGAATTTCTCCAGATTCGCGTCATGTTCCTGCTGGTCGCGGCCGCAGATAGTGACGTTATCTAGGTAGGGGAATGTAGCCTGCAGTTCGTTCTGGTCAACCATCTGGTCCATCTCCCTTTGGAAGACCGAGACCCCATTAGTGACACCGAAGGGGACCCTAAGGAAGTGGTATAGGCGCCCATTCGCCTCGAAGGCGGTATACTGGCGGTCCTCAGGGTGGATAGGGAGTTGGTGGTAGGCCGACTTCAGGTCGATGGTCGAGAATACTTTATACTGTGCAATCTGATTGACCATGTCAGATATGCGGGGGAGGGGGTATGCGTCCAGCTGGGTATATCTGTTTATGGTCTGGCTGTAGTCGATGACCAGGCGGTTTTTATCGCCGGTCTTTACGACTACGACCTGGGCACGCCAGGGGCTGCTGCTCCCCTCGATAATGCCCTCTTTCAGGAGGCACCGCACCTCAGAGCTAATGAAGGCTCTGTCCCCGGCGCTATACCGCCTGCTTTTGGTAGCGACGGGTTTGCAGTCAGGGGTAAGGTTAGCAAACAGAGAGGGTGGCGGGACCTTGAGGGTGGAGAGGCTGCAGGTGTTACGCGGTGGGCGGTTTAACGTTTGCTGGTTGTTGACTGTGAGTGGGGGGAGGGGTCCACCGTATGCTAGGGTTACGCTTTGGAGGTGGGATTGGAAGTCCAGCCCTAGTAGGACGGCAGCGCAGAGATGGGGGAGGACGAGGAGTTTAAAGTTTTTATACTCCGTGCCCTTAACCGACAGGGTCACGACACAGTAGCCGCTGATGTCCGTGGCGTGGGACCTCGATGCCATCGAGATTCGGCTGCGCGTTGGTAGGACAGAGAGGGAGTAGTGGCTCACCATGTCTGGGTGGATGAAGCTCTCCGTGCTTCCGCTGTCGAACAGGCAGGTCGTGGCGTGGCCGTTCACTTTGATGTCCATCATTGACTTGGACAGATGGTGCGGGCGGGCTTGGTCCAGGGTGACGGAAGCTAGTGTGTAGCTGAGCGAGTCGTTGTCATCTGCGGGCGAGGCGGTCGGGCGTGGTGAGTAAAATGGCGTCTCCCACGAGGTAGGGCCCCATGAGGCACTATTGGGGTCGGTTGCCTTAATCAAAGATGGCCGCCCCATGACTCATGTGTGGGGATGCTGGCCTCAGTTGCCCTAAACAAAGATGGCCGCCCCCATGACTCATGTGTGGGGATGCTGGCCTCAGTTGCCCTAAACGAAGATGGCCGCCCCCATAGTTCGCATGCGGCACTGCTGGCCTCTGAGGATCCGCTCCTGCAGGCCTTGGAGAAGTGGCCTTTCTTCAGGCAGGTTTTACATATGGAGTTCTTGGCTGGGCAGCGCGACCTCGGGTGCTTCTCCTGGCCACAAAAAAAACAGCCGGCGGCCCGATCGCGGATGCCCGATGTCGGGGCCGGTGCCGGGGGTGGCGGGGCCGGTCGGGTCCGGGACGCCGACGCAGAGGTAGGTCCCGGGGGCGGCGCTGGGAAGGGTGCTGTGGTCGGGGTCGGGCCCGAGTCCCAGGGTCGCGAGCAGTACCTGGTGAATGCTTCCTGATCTTGGTGGGCCACTTCCAGGGAGATAGCGAGGGCTTCAGCTTTTTCCATGCTGAGGTCTTTAGCTTCCAGCAGTCTTTGCCGTGAGTACTCGGACCGTAGGCCTTTCAGGAATGCGTCGCGGATATTATCTTCAGTATTTTCGGCTGCCGACACCGATTTAAAGTCACAGTTCCTGGCGAGTGCATATAGCGCCTGTGAGAATTCGGCTACTGATTCTCCTGGCTGTTGCGGCCGTGATCTTAGGAGGTGCCTAGCGTACATGTAGTTTACCGGGGTCCGGTACTTCTGTTTCAGCAGGTTGATGGCGGTCTCGTAGGTAGTCATGTCCTCGATGAGAGTGTATACTCTCGGGCTCAGTTGTGCCTGCAGGACACTTAGTTTGGATGCCTGAGGGACGCTGGATTCTCTCAGGTATGATTCGAAGCAGACCAGCCAGTGTTTAAAGTCTGCGGCTGAGTTTGCTGCTCGTGGGTTCAGGTCCAGGTACGGCGGTCTGAGGGCTCGCAGCCAAGCTGGCTGGTGTGGCTGTGCTCCTGGGAGCTGCGCTGGTGGCTCCTCCGCCGGTTGTGACTCGTTGTCGGACATCATTAAATATAGTCAATAAAATTGATATACCTATCAATTCCTCCAATAAAAGGCGAAGAGTTACGAAGGTGACTAAAGGTTTTTATTGACTAAATAACAGCCCACTCTCGTGGGTGATCCGATCCAAGCAGGAGGAATACCAGCCAGTCGCTCACCTTTATACCTGGCCTGGTGGGTGGAGCCAAGGCGGAGTCGGCAGTGGTCATCCCAGGTATAGCAGTGTGGCAAGAGGCGACCTCGTACCGTGATACAATAGTGGTCAGTGATACAGTTATAACGAACAGTGGTGAACAGTGCTAACAACTAACAGTGATACGATAGTGAACGTGGTTTACCACACCCTCCAGAATTCGCCTTCTCCTTCTTCTACTTCTTCTGATTCACCCTCCAGACTTCACCTTCTCCTTCTCCTTCTTCTGCTTCTTCTGATTCACCCTCCAGACTTCACCTTCTCCTTCTCCTTCGTCTACTTCTCCTGATTCACCCTCCAAACTACACCTTCTCCTTCTCCTTCGTCTACTTCTTCTGATTCACCCTCCAGACTACACCTTCTCCTTCTCCTTCTTCTACTTCTTCTGATTCACCCTCCAGACTTCTCCTTCTCCTTCTCCTTCTTCTGCTTCTTCTGATTCCCCCTCCAGACTTCACCTTCTCCTTCTCCTTCTTCTACTTCTTCTGATTCACCCTCCAGACGTCACCTTCTCCTTCTCCTTCTTTTACTTCTTCTGATTCACCCTCCAGACTTCACCTTCTCCTTCTCCTTCTTCTACTTCTTCTGCTTCTCCCTCCAGACTTCACCTTCTCCTTCTCCTTCTTCTGCTTCTTCTGCTTCACCCTCCAGACTTCACCTTCTCCTTCTCCTTCTTCTGCTTCTTCTGCTTCACCCTCCAGACTTCACCTTCTCCTTCTCCTTCTTCTGCTTCTTCTGCTTCACCCTCCTGACTTCACCTTCTCCTTCTCCTTCTTCTACTTCTTCTGATTCACCCTCCAGACTTCACCTTCTCCTTCTCCTTCTTCTACTTCTTCTGATTCACCCTCCAGACTTCACCTTCTCCTTCTCCTTCTTCTGCTTCTTCTTCTTCACCCTCCAGACGTCACCTTCTCTTTCTCCTTCTTCTGCTTCTTCTGCTTCGCCCTCCAGACTTCACCTTCTCCTTCTCCTTCTTCTGCTTCTTCTGCTTCACCCTCCAGGCATCACCTTCTCCTTCTCCTTCTTCTGCTTCTTCTGCTTCTCCCTCATGACTTCATTTCTCCTTCTCCTTCTTCTACTTCTTCTGATTCACCCTCCAGACTTCGCCTTCTCCTTCTTCTACTTCTTCTGATTCACCCTCCAGACTTCACCTTCTCCTTCTCCTTCTTCTGCTTCTTCTGATTCACCCTCCAGACTTCACCTTCTCCTTCTCCTTCGTCTACTTCTCCTGATTCACCCTCCAAACTACACCTTCTCCTTCTCCTTCTTCTGCTTCTTCTGATTCACCCTCCAGACTTCACCTTCTCCTTTTCCTTCTTCTACTTCTTCTGATTCACCCTCCAGACTTTACCTTCTCCTTCTCCTTCTTCTACTTCTTCTGATTCAACCTCCAGACTTTACATTCTCCTTCTCCTTCTTCTACTTCTTCGGCTTCTCCCTCCAGACTTCACCTTCTCCTTCTCCTTCTTCTGCTTCTTCTGATTCACCCTCCAGACTACACCTTCTCCTTCTCCTTCTTCTACTTCTTCTGATTCACCCTCCAGACTTCACCTTCTCCTTCTCCTTCTTCTACTTCTTCTGATTCACCCTCCAGACTTCACCTTCTCCTTCTCCTTCTTCTACTTCTTCTGATTCACCCTCCTGACTTCACCTTCTCCTTCTCCTTCTTCTGCTTCACCCTCCAGACTTCACCTTCTCCTTCTCCTTCTTCTGCTTCTTCTGCTTCACCCTCCAGACTTCACCTTCTCCGTCTCCTTCTTCTGCTTCACCCTCCAGACTTCATCTTCTCCTTCTCCTTCTTCTGCTTCTTCTGATTCACCCTCCAGACTTCACCTTCTCCTTCTCCTTCTTCTGCTTCTTCTGATTCACCCTCCAGACTTAACCTTCTCCTTCTCCTTCTTCTGCTTCTTCTGATTCACCCTCCAGACTTCGCCTTCTCCTTCTGCTTCTTCTACTTCTTCTGATTCACCCTCCAGACTTCACCATCTCCTTCTCCTTCTTCTACTTATTCTGATTCACCCTCCAGTCTTCACCTTCTCCTTCGCCTTCTTCTGCTTCTTCTGATTCACCCTCCAGACTTCACCTTCTCCTTCTCCTTCTTCTGCTTCTTCTGATTCACCCTCCTGACTTCACCTTCTCCTTCTCCTTCTTCTGCTTCTTCTGATTCACCCTCCAGACTTCACCTTCTCCTTCTCCTTCTTCTCCTTCTTCTGATTCATCCTCCAGACCTCACCTTCTCCTTCTACTTCTTCTGCTTCTTCTGATTCACCCTCCAGACTTCACCTTCTCCTTCTCCTTCTTCTGCTTCTTCTGATTCACCCTCCAGACTTCACCTTCTCCTTCTCCTTCTTCTGCTTCTTCTGATTCACCCTCCAGACTTCACCTTCTCCTTCTCCTTCTTCTGCTTCTTCTGATTCACCCTCCAGACTTCACCTTCTCCTTCTCCTTCTTCTACTTCTTCTGATTCACCCTCCAGACTTCACCTTCTCCTTCTCCTTCGTCTACTTCTTCTGATTCACCCTCCAGACTACACCTTCTCCTTCTCCTTCTTCTACTTCTTCTGATTCACCCTCCAGACTTCTCCTTCTCCTTCTCCTTCTTCTGCTTCTTCTGATTCACCCTCCAGACTTCACCTTCTCCTTCTCCTTCTTCTACTTCTTCTGATTCACCCTCCAGACGTCACCTTCTCCTTCTCCTTCTTTTACTTCTTCTGATTCACCCTCCAGACTTCACCTTCTCCTTCTCCTTCTTCTACTTCTTCTGCTTCTCCCTCCAGACTTCACCTTCTCCTTCTCCTTCTTCTGCTTCTTCTGCTTCACCCTCCAGACTTCACCTTCTCCTTCTCCTTCTTCTGCTTCTTCTGCTTCACCCTCCAGACTTCACCTTCTCCTTCTCCTTCTTCTGCTTCTTCTGCTTCACCCTCCTGATTTCACCTTCTCCTTCTCCTTCTTCTACTTCTTCTGATTCACCCTCCAGACTTCACCTTCTCCTTCTCCTTCTTCTACTTCTTCTGATTCACCCTCCAGACGTCACCTTCTCCTTCTCCTTCTTTTACTTCTTCTGATTCACCCTCCAGACTTCACCTTCTCCTTCTTCTACTTCTTCTGCTTCTCCCTCCAGACTTCACCTTCTCCTTCTCCTTCTTCTGCTTCTTCTGCTTCACCCTCCAGACTTCACCTTCTCCTTCTCCTTCTTCTGCTTCTTCTGCTTCACCCTCCAGACTTCACCTTCTCCTTCTCCTTCTTCTGCTTCTTCTGCTTCACCCTCCTGACTTCACCTTCTCCTTCTCCTTCTTCTACTTCTTCTGATCCACCCTCCAGACTTCACCTTCTCCTTCTCCTTCTTCTACTTCTTCTGATTCACCCTCCAGACTTCACCTTCTCCTTCTCCTTCTTCTGCTTCTTCTTCTTCACCCTCCAGACGTCACCTTCTCTTTCTCCTTCTTCTGCTTCTTCTGCTTCGCCCTCCAGACTTCACCTTCTCCTTCTCCTTCTTCTGCTTCTTCTGCTTCACCCTCCAGGCATCACCTTCTCCTTCTCCTTCTTCTGCTTCTTCTGCTTCTCCCTCATGACTTCATTTCTCCTTCTCCTTCTTCTACTTCTTCTGATTCACCCTCCAGACTTCGCCTTCTCCTTCTTCTACTTCTTCTGATTCACCCTCCAGACTTCACCTTCTCCTTCTCCTTCTTCTGCTTCTTCTGATTCACCCTCCAGACTTCACCTTCTCCTTCTCCTTCGTCTACTTCTCCTGATTCACCCTCCAAACTACACCTTCTCCTTCTCCTTCTTCTGCTTCTTCTGATTCACCCTCCAGACGTCACCTTCTCCTTTTCCTTCTTCTACTTCTTCTGATTCACCCTCCAGACTTTACCTTCTCCTTCTCCTTCTTCTACTTCTTCTGATTCACCCTCCAGACTTTACATTCTCCTTCTCCTTCTTCTACTTCTTCGGCTTCTCCCTCCAGACTTCACCTTCTCCTTCTCCTTCTTCTGCTTCTTCTGATTCACCCTCCAGACTACACCTTCTCCTTCTCCTTCTTCTACTTCTTCTGATTCACCCTCCAGACTTCACCTTCTCCTTCTCCTTCTTCTACTTCTTCTGATTCACCCTCCAGACTTCACCTTCTCCTTCTCCTTCTTCTACTTCTTCTGATTCACCCTCCTGACTTCACCTTCTCCTTCTCCTTCTTCTGCTTCTTCTGCTTCACCCTCCAGACTTCACCTTCTCCTTCTCCTTCTTCTGCTTCTTCTGCTTCACCCTCCAGACTTCACCTTCTCCGTCTCCTTCTTCTGCTTCACCCTCCAGACTTCATCTTCTCCTTCTCCTTCTTCTGCTTCTTCTGATTCACCCTCCAGACTTCACCTTCTCCTTCTCCTTCTTCTGCTTCTTCTGATTCACCCTCCAGACTTAACCTTCTCCTTCTCCTTCTTCTGCTTCTTCTGATTCACCCTCCAGACTTCGCCTTCTCCTTCTGCTTCTTCTACTTCTTCTGATTCACCCTCCAGACTTCACCATCTCCTTCTCCTTCTTCTACTTATTCTGATTCACCCTCCAGTCTTCACCTTCTCCTTCGCCTTCTTCTGCTTCTTCTGATTCACCCTCCAGACTTCACCTTCTCCTTCTCCTTCTTCTGCTTCTTCTGATTCACCCTCCTGACTTCACCTTCTCCTTCTCCTTCTTCTGCTTCTTCTGATTCACCCTCCAGACTTCACCTTCTCCTTCTCCTTCTTCTCCTTCTTCTGATTCATCCTCCAGACCTCACCTTCTCCTTCTACTTCTTCTGCTTCTTCTGATTCACCCTCCAGACTTCACCTTCTCCTTCTCCTTCTTCTGCTTCTTCTGATTCACCCTCCAGACTTCACCTTCTCCTTCTCCTTCTTCTGCTTCTTCTGATTCACCCTCCAGACTTCACCTTCTCCTTCTCCTTCTTCTGCTTCTTCTGATTCACCCTCCAGACTTCACCTTCTCCTTCTCCTTCTTCTACCTCTTCTGATTCACCCTCCAGACTTCACCTTCTCCTTCTCCTTCGTCTACTTCTTCTGATTCACCCTCCAGACTACACCTTCTCCTTCTCCTTCTTCTACTTCTTCTGATTCACCCTCCAGACTTCTCCTTCTCCTTCTCCTTCTTCTGCTTCTTCTGATTCACCCTCCAGACTTCACCTTCTCCTTCTCCTTCTTCTACTTCTTCTGATTCACCCTCCAGACGTCACCTTCTCCTTCTCCTTCTTTTACTTCTTCTGATTCACCCTCCAGACTTCACCTTCTCCTTCTCCTTCTTCTACTTCTTCTGCTTCTCCCTCCAGACTTCACCTTCTCCTTCTCCTTCTTCTGCTTCTTCTGCTTCACCCTCCAGACTTCACCTTCTCCTTCTCCTTCTTCTGCTTCTTCTGCTTCACCCTCCAGACTTCACCTTCTCCTTCTCCTTCTTCTGCTTCTTCTGCTTCACCCTCCTGATTTCACCTTCTCCTTCTCCTTCTTCTACTTCTTCTGATTCACCCTCCAGACTTCACCTTCTCCTTCTCCTTCTTCTACTTCTTCTGATTCACCCTCCAGACTTCACCTTCTCCTTCTCCTTCTTCTGCTTCTTCTTCTTCACCCTCCAGACGTCACCTTCTCTTTCTCCTTCTTCTGCTTCTTCTGCTTCGCCCTCCAGACTTCACCTTCTCCTTCTCCTTCTTCTGCTTCTTCTGCTTCACCCTCCAGGCATCACCTTCTCCTTCTCCTTCTTCTGCTTCTTCTGCTTCTCCCTCATGACTTCATTTCTCCTTCTCCTTCTTCTACTTCTTCTGATTCACCCTCCAGAATTCGCCTTCTCCTTCTTCTACTTCTTCTGATTCACCCTCCAGACTTCACCTTCTCCTTCTCCTTCTTCTGCTTCTTCTGATTCACCCTCCAGACTTCATCTTCTCCTTCTCCTTCGTCTACTTCTCCTGATTCACCCTCCAAACTACACCTTCTCCTTCTCCTTCGTCTACTTCTTCTGATTCACCCTCCAGACTACACCTTCTCCTTCTCCTTCTTCTACTTCTTCTGATTCACCCTCCAGACTTCTCCTTCTCCTTCTCCTTCTTCTGCTTCTTCTGATTCACCCTCCAGACTTCACCTTCTCCTTCTCCTTCTTCTACTTCTTCTGATTCACCCTCCAGACGTCAACTTCTCCTTCTCCTTCTTTTACTTCTTCTGATTCACCCTCCAGACTTCACCTTCTCCTTCTCCTTCTTCTACTTCTTCTGCTTCTCCCTCCAGACTTCACCTTCTCCTTCTCCTTCTTCTGCTTCTTCTGCTTCACCCTCCAGACTTCACCTTCTCCTTCTCCTTCTTCTGCTTCTTCTGCTTCACCCTCCAGACTTCACCTTCTCCTTCTCCTTCTTCTGCTTCTTCTGCTTCACCCTCCTGACTTCACCTTCTCCTTCTCCTTCTTCTACTTCTTCTGATTCACCCTCCAGACTTCACCTTCTCCTTCTCCTTCTTCTACTTCTTCTGATTCACCCTCCAGACTTCACCTTCTCCTTCTCCTTCTTCTGCTTCTTCTTCTTCACCCTCCAGACGTCACCTTCTCTTTCTCCTTCTTCTGCTTCTTCTGCTTCGCCCTCCAGACTTCACCTTCTCCTTCTCCTTCTTCTGCTTCTTCTGCTTCACCCTCCAGGCATCACCTTCTCCTTCTCCTTCTTCTGCTTCTTCTGCTTCTCCCTCATGACTTCATTTCTCCTTCTCCTTCTTCTACTTCTTCTGATTCACCCTCCAGACTTCGCCTTCTCCTTCTTCTACTTCTTCTGATTCACCCTCCAGACTTCACCTTCTCCTTCTCCTTCGTCTACTTCTCCTGATTCACCCTCCAAACTACACCTTCTCCTTCTCCTTCTTCTGCTTCTTCTGATTCACCCTCCAGACTTCACCTTCTCCTTTTCCTTCTTCTACTTCTTCTGATTCACCCTCCAGACTTTACCTTCTCCTTCTCCTTCTTCTACTTCTTCTGATTCACCCTCCAGACTTTACATTCTCCTTCTCCTTCTTCTACTTGTTCGGCTTCTCCCTCCAGACTTCACCTTCTCCTTCTCCTTCTTCTGCTTCTTCTGATTCACCCTCCAGACTACACCTTCTCCTTCTCCTTCTTCTACTTCTTCTGATTCACCCTCCAGACTTCACCTTCTCCTTCTCCTTCTTCTACTTCTTCTGATTCACCCTCCAGACTTCACCTTCTCCTTCTCCTTCTTCTACTTCTTCTGATTCACCCTCCTGACTTCACCTTCTCCTTCTCCTTCTTCTGCTTCTTCTGCTTCACCCTCCAGACTTCACCTTCTCCTTCTCCTTCTTCTGCTTCTTCTGCTTCACCCTCCAGACTTCACCTTCTCCGTCTCCTTCTTCTGCTTCACCCTCCAGACTTCATCTTCTCCTTCTCCTTCTTCTGCTTCTTCTGATTCACCCTCCAGACTTCACCTTCTCCTTCTCCTTCTTCTGCTTCTTCTGATTCACCCTCCAGACTTCACCTTCTCCTTCTCCTTCTTCTACTTCTTCTGATTCACCCTCCAGACTTCACCTTCTCCTTCTCCTTCTTCTACTTCTTCTGATTCACCCTCCGGACTTCACCTTCTCCTTCTCCTTCTTCTGCTTCTTCTGCTTCACCCTCCAGACTTCACCTTCTCCTTCTCCTTCTTCTGCTTCTTCTGCTTCACCCTCCAGACTTCACCTTCTCCGTCTCCTTCTTCTGCTTCACCCTCCTGACTTCACCTTCTCCTTCTCCTTCTTCTACTTCTTCTGATTCACCCTCCAGACTTCACCTTCTCCTTCTCCTTCTTCTGCTTCTTCTGCTTCACCCTCCAGACTTCACCTTCACCTTCTCCTTCTTCTGCTTCTTCTGCTTCGCCCTCCAGACTTCACCTTCTCCTTCTCCTTCTTCTGTTTCTTCTGCTTCACCCTCCAGACTTCACCTTCTCCTTCTCCTTCTTCTGCTTCTTCTGCTTCATCCTCCTGACTTCACCATCTCCTTCTCCTTCTTCTACTTCTTCTGCTTCACCCCCCTGACTTCACCTTCTCCTTCCCCTTCTTCTGCTTCTTCTGATTCACCCTCCTAACTTCACCTTCTCCTTCTCCTTCTTCTGCTTCTTCTGATTCACCCTCCTGACTTCACCTTCTCCTTCTCCTTCTTCTGCTTCTTCTGATTCACCCTCCAGACTTCACCTTCTCCTTCTCCTTTTTCTGCTTCTTCTGATTCACACTCCAGACTTCATCTTCTCCTTCTCCTTCTTCTGCTTCTTCTGATTCACCCTCCAGACCTCACCTTCTCCTTCTCCTTCTTCTACTTCTTCTGATTCACCCTCCAGACTTCATCTTCTCATTTTCATTCTTTTGCTTCTTCTATTTTCACCCTCCAGACTTCACCTTCTCCTTCTCCTTCTTCTGCTTCTTCTGATTCACCCTCCAGACTTCACCTTCTCCTTCTCCTTCTTCTACTTCTTCTGATTCACCCTTCTGACTTCACCTTCTCCTTCTCCTTCTTCTACTTCTTCTGCTTCACCCTCCAGACTTCACCTTATCCTTCTCCTTCTTCTACTTCTTCTGATTCACCCTCCAGACTTCACCTTCTCCTTCTCCTTCTTCTGCTTCTCCTGATTCACCCTCCAGACTTCACCTTCTCCTTCTCCTTATTCTGCTTCTTCTGATTCACCCTCCAGACTTCACCTTCTCCTTCTCCTTCTTCTGCTTCTTCTGATTCACCCTCCAGACTTCACCTTCTCCTTCTCCTTCTTCTGCTTCTTCTGATTCACCCTCCAGACTTCACCTTCTCCTTCTCCTTCTTCTACTTCTTCTGATACACCCTCCAGACTTCATCTTCTCATTCTCCTTCTTCTGCTTCTTCTGATTCACCCTCCAGACTTCACCTTCTCCTTCTCCTTCTTCTGCTTCGTCTGATTCACCCTCCAGACTTGTCCTTCTCCTTCTCCTTCTTCTACTTCTTCTGATTCACCCTCCAGACTTCACCTTCTCCTTCTCCTTCTTCTACTTCTAATGATT
Organism: Somniosus microcephalus; assembly: GCF_052327205.1. NCBI lineage: Eukaryota > Metazoa > Chordata > Chondrichthyes > Squaliformes > Somniosidae > Somniosus > Somniosus microcephalus. The sequence goes on along the minus strand of NW_028225435.1, from coordinate 149,626 downwards.
CACCCTCCAGACTTCACCTTCTCCTTCTCCTTCTTCTGCATCTTCTGATTCACCCTCCAGACTTCACCTTCTCCTTCTCCTTCTTCTGCTTCTTCTGATTCACCCTCCAGACTTCACCTTCTCCTTCTCCATCTTCTGCTTCTTCTGATTCACCCTTCAGACTTCACCTTCTCCTTCTACTTCTTCTGCTTCTTCTGATTCACCCTCCAGACCTCACCTTCTCCTTCTCCTTCTTCTACTTCTTATGATTCACCCTCCAGACTTCACCTTCTCCTTCTCCTTCTTCTGCTTCTTCTGATTCACCCTCCAGACTTAACCTTCTCCTTCTCCTTCTTCTGCTTCTTCTGATTCACCCTCCAGACTTCTCCTTCTCCTTCTGCTTCTTCTACTTCTTCTGATTCACCATCCAGACTTCACCATCTCCTTCTCCTTCTTCTACTTATTCTGATTCACCCTCCAGTCTTCACCTTCTCCTTCGCCTTCTTCTGCTTCTTCTGATTCACCCTCCAGACTTCACCTTCTCCTTCTCCTTCTTCTGCTTCTTCTGATTCGCCCTCCAGACTTCACCTTCTCCTTCTCCTTCTTCTACTTCTTCTGATTCACCCTCCAGACTTCACCTTCTCCTTCTCCTTCGTCTACTTCTTCTGATTCACCCTCCAGTCTACACCTTCTCCTTCTCCTTCTTCTACTTCTTCTGATTCACCCTCCAGACTTCTCCTTCTCCTTCTTCTGCTTCTTCTGATTCACCCTCCAGACTTCACCTTCTCCTTCTCCTTCTTCTACTTCTTCTGATTCACCCTCCAGACGTCACCTTCTCCTTCTCCTTCTTCTACTTCTTCTGATTCACCCTCCAGACTTCACCTTCTCCTTCTCCTTCTTCTACTTCTTCTGCTTCTCCCTCCAGACTTCACCTTCTCCTTCTCCTTCTTCTGCTTCTTCTGCTTCACCCTCCAGACTTCACCTTCTCCTTCTCCTTCTTCTGCTTCTATAGCTTCACCCTCCAGACTTCACCTTCTCCTTCTCCTTCTTCTGCTTCTTCTGCTTCACCCTCCTGACTTCACCTTCTCCTTCTCCTTCTTCTACTTCTTCTGATTCACCCTCCAGACTTCACCTTCTCCTTCTCCTTCTTCTACTTCTTCTGATTCACCCTCCAGACTTCACCTTCTCCTTCTCCTTCTTCTGCTTCTTCTTCTTCACCCTCCAGACGTCACCTTCTCTTTCTCCTTCTTCTGCTTCTTCTGCTTCGCCCTCCAGACTTCACCTTCTCCTTCTCCTTCTTCTGCTTCTTCTGCTTCACCCTCCAGGCATCACCTTCTCCTTCTCCTTCTTCTGCTTCTTCTGCTTCTCCCTCATGACTTCACCTTCTCCTTCTCCTTCTTCTACTTCTTCTGATTCACCCTCCAGACTTCGCCTTCTCCTTCTTCTACTTCTTCTGATTCACCCTCCAGACTTCACCTTCTCCTTCTCCTTCTTCTACTTCTTCTGATTCACCCTCCAGTCTTCACCTTCTCCTTCTCCTTCTTCTGCTTCAATGATTCACCCTCCAGACTTCACCTTCTCCTTCTCCTTCTTCCGCTTCTTCTGATTCACCCTCCTGACTTCACCTTCTCCTTCTCCTTCTTCTGCTTCTTCTGATTCACCCTCCAGACTTCACCTTCTCCTTCTCCTTCTTCTACTTCTTCTGATTCACCCTCCAGAATTCACCTTCTCCTTCTACTTCTTCTGCTTCTTCTGATTCACCCTCCAGACTTCACCTTCTCCTTCTCCTTCTTCTGCTTCTTCTGATTCACCCTCCAGACTTCACCTTCTCCTTCTCCTTCTTCTGCTACTTCTGATTCAACCTCCAGAATTCACCTTCTCCTTCTCCTTCTTCTGCTTCTTCTGATTCACCCTCCAGACTTCACCTTCTCCTTCTCCTTCTTCTGCTACTTCTGATTCAACCTCCAGAATTCACCTTCTCCTTCTCCTTCTTCTGCTTCTTCTGATTCACCCTCCAGAGTTTACCTTCTCCTTCTCCTTCTTCTACTTCTTCTGATTCACCCTCCAGACTTCACCTTCTCCTTCTCCTTCTTCTACTTCTTCTGATTCACCCTCCAGACTTCACCTTCTCCTTCTCCTTCGTCTACATCTTCTGATTCACCCTCCAGACTACACCTTCTCCTTCTCCTTCTTCTACTTCTTCTGATTCACCCTCCAGACTTCTCCTTCTCCTTCTCCTTCTTCTGCTTCTTCTGATTCACCCTCCAGACTTCACCTTCTCCTTCTCCTTCTTCTACTTCTTCTGATTCACCCTCCAGACGTCACCTTCTCCTTCTCCTTCTTTTACTTCTTCTGATTCACCCTCCAGACTTCACCTTCTCCTTCTCCTTCTTCTACTTCTTCTGCTTCTCCCTCCAGACTTCACCTTCTCCTTCTCCTTCTTCTGCTTCTTCTGCTTCACCCTCCAGACTTCACCTTCTCCTTCTCCTTCTTCTGCTTCTTCTGCTTCACCCTCCAGACTTCACCTTCTCCTTCTCCTTCTTCTGCTTCTTCTGCTTCACCCTCCTGACTTCACCTTCTCCTTCTCCTTCTTCTACTTCTTCTGATTCACCCTCCAGACTTCACCTTCTCCTTCTCCTTCTTCTACTTCTTCTGATTCACCCTCCAGACTTCACCTTCTCCTTCTCCTTCTTCTGCTTCTTCTTCTTCACCCTCCAGACGTCACCTTCTCTTTCTCCTTCTTCTGCTTCTTCTGCTTCGCCCTCCAGACTTCACCTTCTCCTTCTCCTTCTTCTGCTTCTTCTGCTTCACCCTCCAGGCATCACCTTCTCCTTCTCCTTCTTCTGCTTCTTCTGCTTCTCCCTCATGACTTCATTTCTCCTTCTCCTTCTTCTACTTCTTCTGATTCACCCTCCAGACTTCGCCTTCTCCTTCTTCTACTTCTTCTGATTCACCCTCCAGACTTTACCTTCTCCTTCTCCTTCTTCTGCTTCTTCTGATTCACCCTCCAGACTTCACCTTCTCCTTCTCCTTCGTCTACTTCTCCTGATTCACCCTCCAAACTACACCTTCTCCTTCTCCTTCTTCTGCTTCTTCTGATTCACCCTCCAGACTTCACCTTCTCCTTTTCCTTCTTCTACTTCTTCTGATTCACCCTCCAGACTTTACCTTCTCCTTCTCCTTCTTCTACTTCTTCTGATTCACCCTCCAGACTTTACATTCTCCTTCTCCTTCTTCTACTTCTTCTGCTTCTCCCTCCAGACTTCACCTTCTCCTTCTCCTTCTTCTGCTTCTTCTGATTCACCCTCCAGACTTCACCTTCTCCTTCTCCTTCTTCTACTTCTTCTGATTCACCCTCCAGACTTCACCTTCTCCTTCTCCTTCTTCTACTTCTTCTGATTCACCCTCCAGACTTCACCTTCTCCTTCTCCTTCTTCCACTTCTTCTGATTCACCCTCCTGACTTCACCTTCTCCTTCTCCTTCTTCTGCTTCTTCTGCTTCACCCTCCAGACTTCACCTTCTCCTTCTCCTTCTTCTGCTTCTTCTGCTTCACCCTCCAGACTTCACCTTCTCCGTCTCCTTCTTCTGCTTCACCCTCCAGACTTCATCTTCTCCTTCTCCTTCTTCTGCTTCTTCTGATTCACCCTCCAGACTTCACCTTCTCCTTCTCCTTCTTCTGCTTCTTCTGATTCACCCTCCAGACTTCACCTTCTCCTTCTCCTTCTTCTACTTCTTCTGATTCACCCTCCAGACTTCACCTTCTCCTTCTCCTTCTTCTACTTCTTCTGATTCACCCTCCGGACTTCACCTTCTCCTTCTCCTTTTTCTGCTTCTTCTGATTCACCCTTCAGACTTCACCTTCTCCTTCTCCTTCTTCTGCTTCTTCTGATTCACCCTCCAGATCTCACCTTCTCCTTCTCCTTCTTCTACTTCTTCTGATTCACCCTCCAGACTTCATCTTCTCCTTCTCCTTCTTCTGCTTCTTCTGCTTCTCCCTCCAGACTTCACCTTCTCCTTCTCCTTCTTCTGCTTCTTCTGATTCACCCTCCAGACTTCACCTTCTCCTTCTCCTTCTTCTACTTCTTCTGATTCACCCTCCAGACTTCACCTTCTCCTTCTCCTTCTTCTACTTCTTCTGATTCACCCTCCAGACTTCACCTTCTCCTTCTCCTTCTTCTACTTCTTCTGATTCACCCTCCTGACTTCACCTTCTCCTTCTCCTTCTTCTGCTTCTTCTGCTTCACCCTCCAGACTTCACCTTCTCCTTCTCCTTCTTCTGCTTCTTCTGCTTCACCCTCCAGACTTCACCTTCTCCGTCTCCTTCTTCTGCTTCACCCTCCTGACTTCACCTTCTCCTTCTCCTTCTTCTACTTCTTCTGATTCACCCTCCAGACTTCACCTTCTCCTTCTCCTTCTTCTGCTTCTTCTGCTTCACCCTCCAGACTTCACCTTCACCTTCTCCTTCTTCTGCTTCTTCTGCTTCGCCCTCCAGACTTCACCTTCTCCTTCTCCTTCTTCTGTTTCTTCTGCTTCACCCTCCAGACTTCACCTTCTCCTTCTCCTTCTTCTGCTTCTTCTGCTTCATCCTCCTGACTTCACCATCTCCTTCTCCTTCTTCTACTTCTTCTGCTTCACCCCCCTGACTTCACCTTCTCCTTCTCCTTCTTCTGCTTCTTCTGATTCACCCTCCTAACTTCACCTTCTCCTTCTCCTTCTTCTGCTTCTTCTGATTCACCCTCCTGACTTCACCTTCTCCTTCTCCTTCTTCTGCTTCTTCTGATTCACCCTCCAGACTTCATCTTCTCCTTCTCCTTCTTCTGCTTCTTCTGATTCACACTCCAGACTTCATCTTCTCCTTCTCCTTCTTCTGCTTCTTCTGATTCACCCTCCAGACCTCACCTTCTCCTTCTCCTTCTTCTACTTCTTCTGATTCACCCTCCAGACTTCATCTTCTCCTTCTCATTCTTTTGCTTCTTCTATTTTCACCCTCCAGACTTCACCTTCTCCTTCTCCTTCTTCTGCTTCTTCTGATTCACCCTCCAGACTTCACCTTCTCCTTCTCCTTCTTCTACTTCTTCTGATTCACCCTCCTGACTTCACCTTCTCCTTCTCCTTCTTCTACTTCTTCTGCTTCACCCTCCAGACTTCACCTTATCCTTCTCCTTCTTCTACTTCTTCTGATTCACCCTCCAGACTTCACCTTCTCCTTCTCCTTCTTCTGCTTCTCCTGATTCACCCTCCAGACTTCACCTTCTCCTTCTCCTTATTCTGCTTCTTCTGATTCACCCTCCAGACTTCACCTTCTCCTTCCCCTTCTTCTGCTTCTTCTGATTCACCCTCCAGACTTCATCTTCTCCTTCTCCTTCTTCTGCTTCTTCTGATTCACCCTCCGGACTTCACCTTCTCCTTCTCCTTCTTCTACTTCTTCTGATACACCCTCCAGACTTCATCTTCTCATTCTCCTTCTTCTGCTTCTTCTGATTCACCCTCCAGACTTCACCTTCTCCTTCTCCTTCTTCTGCTTCGTCTGATTCACCCTCCAGACTTGTCCTTCTCCTTCTCCTTCTTCTACTTCTTCTGATTCACCCTCCAGACTTCACCTTCTCCTTCTCCTTCTTCTACTTCTACTGATTCACCCTCCAGACTTCACCTTCTCCTTCTCCTTCTTCTGCATCTTCTGATTCACCCTCCAGACTTCACCTTCTCCTTCTCCTTCTTCTGCTTCTTCTGATTCACCCTCCAGACTTCACCTTCTCCTTCTCCATCTTCTGCTTCTTCTGATTCACCCTTCAGACTTCACCTTCTCCTTCTACTTCTTCTGCTTCTTCTGATTCACCCTCCAGACCTCACCTTCTCCTTCTCCTTCTTCTACTTCTTATGATTCACCCTCCAGACTTCACCTTCTCCTTCTCCTTCTTCTGCTTCTTCTGATTCACCCTCCAGACTTAACCTTCTCCTTCTCCTTCTTCTGCTTCTTCTGATTCACCCTCCAGACTTCTCCTTCTCCTTCTGCTTCTTCTACTTCTTCTGATTCACCCTCCAGACTTCACCATCTCCTTCTCCTTCTTCTACTTATTCTGATTCACCCTCCAGTCTTCACCTTCTCCTTCGCCGTCTTCTGCTTCTTCTGATTCACCCTCCAGACTTCACCTTCTCCTTCTCCTTCTTCTGCTTCTTCTGATTCACCCTCCAGACTTCACCTTCTCCTTCTCCTTCTTCTACTTCTTCTGATTCACCCTCCAGACTTCACCTTCTCCTTCTCCTTCGTCTACTTCTTCTGATTCACCCTCCAGACTACACCTTCTCCTTCTCCTTCTTCTACTTCTTCTGATTCACCCTCCAGACTTCTCCTTCTCCTTCTCCTTCTTCTGCTTCTTCTGATTCATCCTCCAGACTTCACCTTCTCCTTCTCCTTCTTCTGCTTCTTCTGATTCACCCTCCAGACGTCACCTTCTCCTTCTCCTTCTTCTACTTCTTCTGATTCACCCTCCAGACTTCACCTTCTCCTTCTCCTTCTTCTACTTCTTCTGATTCACCCTCCGGACTTCACCTTCTCCTTCTCCTTCTTCTACTTCTTCTGATACACCCTCCAGACTTCATCTTCTCATTCTCCTTCTTCTGCTTCTTCTGATTCACCCTCCAGACTTCACCTTCTCCTTCTCCTTCTTCTGCTTCGTCTGATTCACCCTCCAGACTTGTCCTTCTCCTTCTCCTTCTTCTACTTCTTCTGATTCACCCTCCAGACTTCACCTTCTCCTTCTCCTTCTTCTACTTCTACTGATTCACCCTCCAGACTTCACCTTCTCCTTCTCCTTCTTCTGCATCTTCTGATTCACCCTCCAGACTTCACCTTCTCCTTCTCCTTCTTCTGCTTCTTCTGATTCACCCTCCAGACTTCACCTTCTCCTTCTCCATCTTCTGCTTCTTCTGATTCACCCTTCAGACTTCACCTTCTCCTTCTATTCTTCTGCTTCTTCTGATTCACCCTCCAGACCTCACCTTCTCCTTCTCCTTCTTCTACTTCTTATGATTCACCCTCCAGACTTCACCTTCTCCTTCTCCTTCTTCTGCTTCTTCTGATTCACCCTCCAGACTTAACCTTCTCCTTCTCCTTCTTCTGCTTCTTCTGATTCACCCTCCAGACTTCTCCTTCTCCTTCTGCTTCTTCTACTTCTTCTGATTCACCCTCCAGACTTCACCATCTCCTTCTCCTTCTTCTACTTATTCTGATTCACCCTCCAGTCTTCACCTTCTCCTTCGCCTTCTTCTGCTACTTCTGATTCACCCTCCAGACTTCACCTTCTCCTTCTCCTTCTTCTGCTTCTTCTGATTCACCCTCCAGACTTCACCTTCTCCTTCTCCTTCTTCTACTTCTTCTGATTCACCCTCCAGACTTCACCTTCTCCTTCTCCTTCTTCTACTTCTTCTGATTCACCCTCCAGACTTCACCTTCTCCTTCTCCTTCTTCTGCTTCTTCTTCTTCACCCTCCAGACGTCACCTTCTCTTTCTCCTTCTTCTGCTTCTTCTGCTTCGCCCTCCAGACTTCACCTTCTCCTTCTCCTTCTTCTGCTTCTTCTGCTTCACCCTCCAGGCATCACCTTCTCCTTCTTCTACTTCTTCTGATTCACCCTCCAGACTTCACCTTCTCCTTCTCCTTCTTCTACTTCTTCTGCTTCTCCCTCATGACTTCACCTTCTCCTTCTCCTTCTTCTACTTCTTCTGATTCACCCTCCAGACTTCGCCTTCTCCTTCTTCTACTTCTTCTGATTCACCCTCCAGACTTCACCTTCTCCTTCTCCTTCTTCTACTTCTTCTGATTCACCCTCCAGTCTTCACCTTCTCCTTCTCCTTCTTCTGCTTCTTCTGATTCACCCTCCAGACTTCACCTTCTCCTTCTCCTTCTTCCGCTTCTTCTGATTCACCCTCCTGACTTCACCTTCTCCTTCTCCTTCTTCTGCTTCTTCTGATTCACCCTCCAGACTTCACCTTCTCCTTCTCCTTCTTCTACTTCTTCTGATTCACCCTCCAGAATTCACCTTCTCCTTCTACTTCTTCTGCTTCTTCTGATTCACCCTCCAGACTTCACCTTCTCCTTCTCCTTCTTCTGCTTCTTCTGATTCACCCTCCAGACTTCACCTTCTCCTTCTCCTTCTTCTGCTACTTCTGATTCAACCTCCAGAATTCACCTTCTCCTTCTCCTTCTTCTGCTTCTTCTGATTCACCCTCCAGAGTTTACCTTCTCCTTCTCCTTCTTCTACTTCTTCTGTTTCACCCTCCAGACTTCACCTTCTCCTTCTCCTGCTTCTGCTTCTTCTGATTCACCCTCCAGACTTCACCTTCTCCTTCTCCTTCGTCTACTTCTTCTGATTCACCCTCCAGACTACACCTTCTCCTTCTCCTTCTTCTACTTCTTCTGATTCACCCTCCAGACTTCACCTTCTCCTTCTCCTTCTTCTGCTTCTTCTGATTCACCCTCCAGACTTCACCTTCTCCTTCTCCTTCTTCTACTTCTTCTGATTCACACTCCAAACTTCACCTTCTCCTTCTCCTTCTTCTACTTCTTCTGATTCACCCTCCAGACTTCACCTTCTCCTTCTCCTTCTTCTACTTCTTCTGCTTCTCCCTCCAGACTTCACCTTCTCCTTCTCCTTCTTCTGCTTCTTCTGATTCACCCTCCAGACTTCACCTTCTCCTTCTCCTTCTTCTACTTTTTCTGATTCACCCTCCAGACTTCACCTTCTCCTTCTCCTTCTTCTACTTCTTCTGATTCACCCTCCAGACTTCACCTTCTCCTTCTCCTTCTTCTGATTCTTCTGATTCACCCTCCTCACTTCATCTTCTCCTTCTCCTTCTTCTGCTTCTTCTGCTTCACCCTCCAGACTTCACCTTCTCCTTCTCCTTCTTCTGCTTCTTCTGCTTCACCCTCCAGACTTCACCTTCTCCTTATCCTTCTTCTGCTTCTTCTGCTTCACCCTCCTGACTTCACCTTCTGCTACTCCTTCTTCTACTTCTTCTGATTCACCCTCCAGACTTCACCTTCTCCTTGTCCTTCATCTGCTTTTTCTGCTTCACCCTCCAGAATTCACCTTCTCCTTCTCCTTCTTCTGCTTCTTCTGCTTCGCCCTCCTGACTTCACCTTCTCCTTCTCCTTCTTCTGCTTCTTCTGATTCACCCTCCAGACTTCACCTTCTCCTTCTCCTTCGTCTACTTCTCCTGATTCACCCTCCAAACTACACCTTCTCCTTCTCCTTCTTCTGCTTCTTCTGATTCACCCTCCAGACTTCACCTTCTCCTTTTCCTTCTTCTACTTCTTCTGATTCACCCTCCAGACTTTACCTTCTCCTTCTCCTTCTTCTACTTCTTCTGATTCACCCTCCAGACTTTACATTCTCCTTCTCCTTCTTCTACTTCTTCTGCTTCTCCCTCCAGACTTCACCTTCTCCTTCTCCTTCTTCTGCTTCTTCTGATTCACCCTCCAGACTTCACCTTCTCCTTCTCCTTCTTCTACTTCTTCTGATTCACCCTCCAGACTTCACCTTCTCCTTCTCCTTCTTCTACTTCTTCTGATTCACCCTCCAGACTTCACCTTCTCCTTCTCCTTCTTCTACTTCTTCTGATTCACCCTCCTGACTTCACCTTCTCCTTCTCCTTCTTCTGCTTCTTCTGCTTCACCCTCCAGACTTCACCTTCTCCTTCTCCTTCTTCTGCTTCTTCTGCTTCACCCTCCAGACTTCACCTTCTCCGTCTCCTTCTTCTGCTTCACCCTCCAGACTTCATCTTCTCCTTCTCCTTCTTCTGCTTCTTCTGATTCACCCTCCAGACTTCACCTTCTCCTTCTCCTTCTTCTGCTTCTTCTGATTCACCCTCCAGACTTCACCTTCTCCTTCTCCTTCTTCTACTTCTTCTGATTCACCCTCCAGACTTCACCTTCTCCTTCTCCTTCTTCTACTTCTTCTGATTCACCCTCCGGACTTCACCTTCTCCTTCTCCTTCTTCTGCTTCTTCTGATTCACCCTCCAGACTTCACCTTCTCCTTCTCCTTCTTCTGGTTCTTCTGATTCACCCTCCAGACTTCACCTTCTCCTTCTCCTTTTTCTGCTTCTTCTGATTCACCCTTCAGACTTCACCTTCTCCTTCTCCTTCTTCTGCTTCTTCTGATTCACCCTCCAGATCTCACCTTCTCCTTCTCCTTCTTCTACTTCTTCTGATTCACCCTCCAGACTTCATCTTCTCCTTCTCCTTCTTCTGCTTCTTCTGCTTCTCCCTCCAGACTTCACCTTCTCATTCTCCTTCTTCTGCTTCTTCTGATTCACCCTCCAGACTTCACCTTCTCCTTCTCCTTCTTCTACTTCTTCTGATTCACCCTCCAGACTTCACCTTCTCCTTCTCCTTCTTCTACTTCTTCTGATTCACCCTCCAGACTTCACCTTCTCCTTCTCCTTCTTCTACTTCTTCTGATTCACCCTCCTGACTTCACCTTCTCCTTCTCCTTCTTCTGCTTCTTCTGCTTCACCCTCCAGACTTCACCTTCTCCTTCTCCTTCTTCTGCTTCTTCTGCTTCACCCTCCAGACTTCACCTTCTCCGTCTCCTTCTTCTGCTTCACCCTCCTGACTTCACCTTCTCCTTCTCCTTCTTCTACTTCTTCTGATTCACCCTCCAGACTTCACCTTCTCCTTCTCCTTCTTCTGCTTCTTCTGCTTCACCCTCCAGACTTCACCTTCACCTTCTCCTTCTTCTGCTTCTTCTGCTTCGCCCTCCAGACTTCACCTTCTCCTTCTCCTTCTTCTGTTTCTTCTGCTTCACCCTTCGGACTTCACCTTCTCCTTCTCCTTCTTCTGCTTCTTCTGCTTCATCCTCCTGACTTCACCATCTCCTTCTCCTTCTTCTACTTCTTCTGCTTCACCCCCCTGACTTCACCTTCTCCTTCTCCTTCTTCTGCTTCTTCTGATTCACCCTCCTAACTTCACCTTCTCCTTCTCCTTCTTCTGCTTCTTCTGATTCACCCTCCTGACTTCACCTTCTCCTTCTCCTTCTTCTGCTTCTTCTGATTCACCCTCCAGACTTCACCTTCTCCTTCTCCTTCTTCTGCTTCTTCTGATTCACACTCCAGACTTCATCTTCTCCTTCTCCTTCTTCTGCTTCTTCTGATTCACCCTCCAGACCTCACCTTCTCCTTCTCCTTCTTCTACTTCTTCTGATTCACCCTCCAGACTTCATCTTCTCCTTCTCATTCTTTTGCTTCTTCTATTTTCACCCTCCAGACTTCACCTTCTCCTTCTCCTTCTTCTGCTTCTTCTGATTCACCCTCCAGACTTCACCTTCTCCTTCTCCGTCTTCTACTTCTTCTGATTCACCCTCCTGACTTCACCTTCTCCTTCTCCTTCTTCTACTTCTTCTGCTTCACCCTCCAGACTTCACCTTATCCTTCTCCTTCTTCTACTTCTTCTGATTCACCCTCCAGACTTCACCTTCTCCTTCTCCTTCTTCTGCTTCTCCTGATTCACCCTCCAGACTTCACCTTCTCCTTCTCCTTATTCTGCTTCTTCTGATTCACCCTCCAGACTTCACCTTCTCCTTCTCCTTCTTCTGCTTCTTCTGATTCACCCTCCAGACTTCACCTTCTCCTTCTCCTTCTTCTGCTTCTTCTGATTCACCCTCCAGACTTCACCTTCTCCTTCTCCTTCTTCTACTTCTTCTGATACACCCTCCAGACTTCATCTTCTCATTCTCCTTCTTCTGCTTCTTCTGATTCACCCTCCAGACTTCACCTTCTCCTTCTCCTTCTTCTGCTTCGTCTGATTCACCCTCCAGACTTGTCCTTCTCCTTCTCCTTCTTCTACTTCTTCTGATTCACCCTCCAGACTTCACCTTCTCCTTCTCCTTCTTCTACTTCTACTGATTCACCCTCCAGACTTCACCTTCTCCTTCTCCTTCTTCTGCATCTTCTGATTCACCCTCCAGACTTCACCTTCTCCTTCTCCTTCTTCTGCTTCTTCTGATTCACCCTCCAGACTTCACCTTCTCCTTCTCCATCTTCTGCTTCTTCTGATTCACCCTTCAGACTTCACCTTCTCCTTCTACTTCTTCTGCTTCTTCTGATTCACCCTCCAGACCTCACCTTCTCCTTCTCCTTCTTCTACTTCTTATGATTCACCCTCCAGACTTCACCTTCTCCTTCTCCTTCTTCTGCTTCTTCTGATTCACCCTCCAGACTTAACCTTCTCCTTCTCCTTCTTCTGCTTCTTCTGATTCACCCTCCAGACTTCTCCTTCTCCTTCTGCTTCTTCTACTTCTTCTGATTCACCCTCCAGACTTCACCATCTCCTTCTCCTTCTTCTACTTATTCTGATTCACCCTCCAGTCTTCACCTTCTCCTTCGCCTTCTTCTGCTTCTTCTGATTCACCCTCCAGACTTCACCTTCTCCTTCTCCTTCTTCTGCTTCTTCTGATTCACCCTCCAGACTTCACCTTCTCCTTCTCCTTCTTCTACTTCTTCTGATTCACCCTCCAGACTTCACCTTCTCCTTCTCCTTCGTCTACTTCTTCTGATTCACCCTCCAGACTACACCTTCTCCTTCTCCTTCTTCTACTTCTTCTGATTCACCCTCCAGACTTCTCCTTCTCCTTCTCCTTCTTCTGCTTCTTCTGATTCACCCTCCAGACTTCACCTTCTCCTTCTCCTTCTTCTACTTCTTCTGATTCACCCTCCAGACGTCACCTTCTCCTTCTCCTTCTTCTACTTCTTCTGATTCACCCTCCAGACTTCACCTTCTCCTTCTCCTTCTTCTACTTCTTCTGCTTCTCCCTCCAGACTTCACCTTCTCCTTCTCCTTCTTCTGCTTCTTCTGCTTCACCCTCCAGACTTCACCTTCTCCTTCTCCTTCTTCTGCTTCTTCTGCTTCACCCTCCAGACTTCACCTTCTCCTTCTCCTTCTTCTGCTTCTTCTGCTTCACCCTCCTGACTTCACCTTCTCCTTCTCCTTCTTCTACTTCTTCTGATTCACCCTCCAGACTTCACCTTCTCCTTCTCCTTCTTCTACTTCTTCTGATTCACCCTCCAGACTTCACCTTCTCCTTCTCCTTCTTCTGCTTCTTCTTCTTCACCCTCCAGACGTCACCTTCTCTTTCTCCTTCTTCTGCTTCTTCTGCTTCGCCCTCCAGACTTCACCTTCTCCTTCTCCTTCTTCTGCTTCTTCTGCTTCACCCTCCAGGCATCACCTTCTCCTTCTCCTTCTTCTGCTTCTTCTGCTTCTCCCTCATGACTTCACCTTCTCCTTCTCCTTCTTCTACTTCTTCTGATTCACCCTCCAGACTTCGCCTTCTCCTTCTTCTACTTCTTCTGATTCACCCTCCAGACTTCACCTTCTCCTTCTCCTTCTTCTACTTCTTCTGATTCACCCTCCAGTCTTCACCTTCTCCTTCTCCTTCTTCTGCTTCTTCTGATTCACCCTCCAGACTTCACCTTCTCCTTCTCCTTCTTCCGCTTCTTCTGATTCACCCTCCTGACTTCACCTTCTCCTTCTCCTTCTTCTGCTTCTTCTGATTCACCCTCCAGACTTCACCTTCTCCTTCTCCTTCTTCTACTTCTTCTGATTCACCCTCCAGAATTCACCTTCTCCTTCTACTTCTTCTGCTTCTTCTGATTCACCCTCCAGACTTCACCTTCTCCTTCTCCTTCTTCTGCTTCTTCTGATTCACCCTCCAGACTTCACCTTCTCCTTCTCCTTCTTCTGCTACTTCTGATTCAACCTCCAGAATTCACCTTCTCCTTCTCCTTCTTCTGCTTCTTCTGATTCACCCTCCAGAGTTTACCTTCTTCTTCTCCTTCTTCTACTTCTTCTGTTTCACCCTCCAGACTTCACCTTCTCCTTCTCCTGCTTCTGCTTCTTCTGATTCACCCTCCAGACTTCACCTTCTCCTTCTCCTTCGTCTACTTCTTCTGATTCACCCTCCAGACTACACCTTCTCCTTCTCCTTCTTCTACTTCTTCTGATTCACCCTCCAGACTTCACCTTCTCCTTCTCCTTCTTCTGCTTCTTCTGATTCACCCTCCAGACTTCACCTTCTCCTTCTCCTTCTTCTACTTCTTCTGATTCACACTCCAAACTTCACCTTCTCCTTCTCCTTCTTCTACTTCTTCTGATTCACCCTCCAGACTTCACCTTCTCCTTCTCCTTCTTCTACTTCTTCTGCTTCTCCCTCCAGACTTCACCTTCTCCTTCTCCTTCTTCTGCTTCTTCTGATTCACCCTCCAGACTTCACCTTCTCCTTCTCCTTCTTCTACTTTTTCTGATTCACCCTCCAGACTTCACCTTCTCCTTCTCCTTCTTCTACTTCTTCTGATTCACCCTCCAGACTTCACCTTCTCCTTCTCCTTCTTCTGATTCTTCTGATTCACCCTCCTCACTTCACCTTCTCCTTCTCCTTCTTCTGCTTCTTCTGCTTCACCCTCCAGACTTCACCTTCTCCTTCTCCTTCTTCTGCTTCTTCTGCTTCACCCTCCAGACTTCACCTTCTCCTTATCCTTCTTCTGCTTCTTCTGCTTCACCCTCCTGACTTCACCTTCTGCTACTCCTTCTTCTACTTCTTCTGATTCACCCTCCAGACTTCACCTTCTCCTTGTCCTTCATCTGCTTTTTCTGCTTCACCCTCCAGAATTCACCTTCTCCTTCTCCTTCTTCTGCTTCTTCTGCTTCGCCCTCCAGACTTCACCTTCTCCTTCTCCTTCTTCTGCTTCTTCTGCTTCACCCTCCAGACTTCACCTTCTCCTTCTCCTTCTTCTGCTTCTTCTGCTTCACCCTCCTGACTTCACCTTCTCCTTCTCCTTCTTCTACTTCTTCTGATTCACCCTCCAGACTTCACCTTCTCCTTCTCCTTCTTCTGCTTCTACGGCTTCACCCTCCAGACTTCACCTTCTCCTTCTCCTTCTTCTGCTTCTTCTGCTGCGCCCTCCAGACTTGACCTTCTCCTTCTCCTTCTTCTGCTTCTTCTGCTTCACCCTCCTGACTTCACCTTCTCCTTCTCCTTCTTCTACTTCTTCTGCTTCACCCCCCTGACTTCACCTTCTCCTTCTCCTTCTTCTGCTTCTTCTGATTCACCCTCCTAACTTCACCTTCTCCTTCTCCTTCTTCTGCTTCTTCTGATTCACCCTCCTGACCTCACCTTCTCCTTCTCCTTCTTCTGCTTCTTCTGATCCACCCTCCAGACTTCACCTTCTACTTCTCCTTCTTCTGCTTCTTCTGATTCACCCTCCAGACCTCACCTTCTCCTTCTCCTTCTTCTTCTTCTTCTGATTCACCCTCCAGACTTCACCTTCTCCTTCTCCTTCTTCTGCTTCTTCTGCTTCACCCTCCAGACTTCACCTTCTCCTTCTCCTTCTTCTACTTCTTCTGATTCACCCTCCAGACTTCACCTTCTTCTTCTCCTTCTTCTACTTCTTCTGATTCACCCTCCAGTCTTCACCTTCTCCTTCTCCTTCTTCTGCTTCTTCTGCTTCACCCTCCAGACTTCACCTTCTCCTTCTCTTTCTTCTGCTTCTTCTGATTCACCCTCCAGACTTCACCTTCTCCTTCTCCTTCTTCTGATTCTTCTGGTTCACCCTCCAGACCTCACCTTCTCCTTCTCCTTCTTCTACTTCTTCTGATTCACCCTCCAGACTTCTCCTTCTCCTTCTCCTTCTTCTGCTTCTTCTGATTCACCCTCCAGACTTCACCTTCTCCTTCTCCTTCTTCTACTTCTTCTGATTCACCCTCCAGACGTCACCTTCTCCTTCTCCTTCTTCTACTTCTTCTGATTCACCCTCCAGACTTCACCTTCTCCTTCTCCTTCTTCTACTTCTTCTGCTTCTCCCTCCAGACTTCACCTTCTCCTTCTCCTTCTTCTGCTTCTTCTGCTTCACCCTCCAGACTTCACCTTCTCCTTCTCCTTCTTCTGCTTCTTCTGCTTCACCCTCCAGACTTCACCTTCTCCTTCTCCTTCTTCTGCTTCTTCTGCTTCACCCTCCTGACTTCACCTTCTCCTTCTCCTTCTTCTACTTCTTCTGATTCACCCTCCAGACTTCACCTTCTCCTTCTCCTTCTTCTACTTCTTCTGATTCACCCTCCAGACTTCACCTTCTCCTTCTCCTTCTTCTGCTTCTTCTTCTTCACCCTCCAGACGTCACCTTCTCTTTCTCCTTCTTCTGCTTCTTCTGCTTCGCCCTCCAGACTTCACCTTCTCCTTCTCCTTCTTCTGCTTCTTCTGCTTCACCCTCCAGGCATCACCTTCTCCTTCTCCTTCTTCTGCTTCTTCTGCTTCTCCCTCATGACTTCACCTTCTCCTTCTCCCTCTTCTACTTCTTCTGATTCACCCTCCAGACTTCGCCTTCTCCTTCTTCTACTTCTTCTGATTCACCCTCCAGACTTCACCTTCTCCTTCTCCTTCTTCTACTTCTTCTGATTCACCCTCCAGTCTTCACCTTCTCCTTCTCCTTCTTCTGCTTCTTCTGATTCACCCTCCAGACTTCACCTTCTCCTTCTCCTTCTTCCGCTTCTTCTGATTCACCCTCCTGACTTCACCTTCTCCTTCTCCTTCTTCTGCTTCTTCTGATTCACCCTCCAGACTTCACCTTCTCCTTCTCCTTCTTCTACTTCTTCTGATTCACCCTCCAGAATTCACCTTCTCCTTCTACTTCTTCTGCTTCTTCTGATTCACCCTCCAGACTTCACCTTCTCCTTCTCCTTCTTCTGCTTCTTCTGATTCACCCTCCAGACTTCACCTTCTCCTTCTCCTTCTTCTGCTACTTCTGATTCAACCTCCAGAATTCACCTTCTCCTTCTCCTTCTTCTGCTTCTTCTGATTCACCCTCCAGAGTTTACCTTCTCCTTCTCCTTCTTCTACTTCTTCTGTTTCACCCTCCAGACTTCACCTTCTCCTTCTCCTGCTTCTGCTTCTTCTGATTCACCCTCCAGACTTCACCTTCTCCTTCTCCTTCGTCTACTTCTTCTGATTCACCCTCCAGACTACACCTTCTCCTTCTCCTTCTTCTACTTCTTCTGATTCACCCTCCAGACTTCACCTTCTCCTTCTCCTTCTTCTACTTCTTCTGCTTCTCCCTCCAGACTTCACCTTCTCCTTCTCCTTCTTCTACTTCTTCTGCTTCTCCCTCCAGACTTCACCTTCTCCTTCTCCTTCTTCTACTTCTTCTGATTCACCCTCCAGACTTCACCTTCTCCTTCTCCTTCGTCTACTTCTTCTGATTCACCCTCCAGACTACACCTTCTCCTTCTCCTTCTTCTACTTCTTCTGATTCACCCTCCAGACTTCACCTTCTCCTTCTCCTTCTTCTACTTCTTCTGCTTCTCCCTCCAGACTTCACCTTCTCCTTCTCCTTCTTCTGCTTCTTCTGATTCACCCTCCAGACTTCACCTTCTCCTTCTCCTTCTTCTACTTCTTCTGATTCACCCTCCAGACTTCACCTTCTCCTTCTCCTTCTTCTGATTCTTCTGATTCACCCTCCTCACTTCACCTTCTCCTTCTCCTTCTTCTGCTTCTTCTGCTTCACCCTCCAGACTTCACCTTCTCCTTCTCCTTCTTCTGATTCTTCTGATTCACCCTCCTCACTTCACCTTCTCCTTCTCCTTCTTCTGCTTCTTCTGCTTCACCCTCCAGACTTCACCTTCTCCTTCTCCTTCTTCTGCTTCTTCTGCTTCACCCTCCAGACTTCACCTTCTCCTTATCCTTCTTCTGCTTCTTCTGCTTCACCCTCCTGACTTCACCTTCTGCTACTCCTTCTTCTACTTCTTCTGATTCACCCTCCAGACTTCACCTTCTCCTTGTCCTTCATCTGCTTTTTCTGCTTCACCCTCCAGAATTCACCTTCTCCTTCTCCTTCTTCTGCTTCTTCTGCTTCGCCCTCCAGACTTCACCTTCTCCTTCTCCTTCTTCTGCTTCTTCTGCTTCACCCTCCAGACTTCACCTTCTCCTTCTCCTTCTTCTGCTTCTTCTGCTTCACCCTCCTGACTTCACCTTCTCCTTCTCCTTCTTCTACTTCTTCTGATTCACCCTCCAGACTTCACCTTCTCCTTCTCCTTCTTCTGCTTCTACGGCTTCACCCTCCAGACTTCACCTTCTCCTTCTCCTTCTTCTGCTTCTTCTGCTGCGCCCTCCAGACTTGACCTTCTCCTTCTCCTTCTTCTGCTTCTTCTGCTTCACCCTCCTGACTTCACCTTCTCCTTCTCCTTCTTCTACTTCTTCTGCTTCACCCCCCTGACTTCACCTTCTCCTTCTCCTTCTTCTGCTTCTTCTGATTCACCCTCCTAACTTCACCTTCTCCTTCTCCTTCTTCTGCTTCTTCTGATTCACCCTCCTGACCTCACCTTCTCCTTCTCCTTCTTCTGCTTCTTCTGATCCACCCTCCATACTTCACCTTCTACTTCTCCTTCTTCTGCTTCTTCTGATTCACCCTCCAGACCTCACCTTCTCCTTCTCCTTCTTCTTCTTCTTCTGATTCACCCTCCAGACTTCACCTTCTCCTTCTCCTTCTTCTGCTTCTTCTGATTCACCCTCCAGACTTCACCTTCTACTTCTCCTTCTTCTACTTCTTCTGATTCACCCTCCAGACTTCACCTTCTTCTTCTCCTTCTTCTACTTCTTCTGATTCACCCTCCAGTCTTCACCTTCTCCTTCTCCTTCTTCTGCTTCTTCTGCTTCACCCTCCAGACTTCACCTTCTCCTTCTCTTTCTTCTGCTTCTTCTGATTCACCCTCCAGACTTCACCTTCTCCTTCTCCTTCTTCTGATTCTTCTGGTTCACCCTCCAGACCTCACCTTCTCCTTCTCCTTCTTCTACTTCTTCTGATTCACCCTCCAGACTTCTCCTTCTCCTTCTCCTTCTTCTGCTTCTTCTGATTCACCCTCCAGACTTCACCTTCTCCTTCTCCTTCTTCTACTTCTTCTGATTCACCCTCCAGACGTCACCTTCTCCTTCTCCTTCTTCTACTTCTTCTGATTCACCCTCCAGACTTCACCTTCTCCTTCTCCTTCTTCTACTTCTTCTGCTTCTCCCTCCAGACTTCACCTTCTCCTTCTCCTTCTTCTGCTTCTTCTGCTTCACCCTCCAGACTTCACCTTCTCCTTCTCCTTCTTCTGCTTCTTCTGCTTCACCCTCCAGACTTCACCTTCTCCTTCTCCTTCTTCTGCTTCTTCTGCTTCACCCTCCTGACTTCACCTTCTCCTTCTCCTTCTTCTACTTCTTCTGATTCACCCTCCAGACTTCACCTTCTCCTTCTCCTTCTTCTACTTCTTCTGATTCACCCTCCAGACTTCACCTTCTCCTTCTCCTTCTTCTGCTTCTTCTTCTTCACCCTCCAGACGTCACCTTCTCTTTCTCCTTCTTCTGCTTCTTCTGCTTCGCCCTCCAGACTTCACCTTCTCCTTCTCCTTCTTCTGCTTCTTCTGCTTCACCCTCCAGGCATCACCTTCTCCTTCTCCTTCTTCTGCTTCTTCTGCTTCTCCCTCATGACTTCACCTTCTCCTTCTCCCTCTTCTACTTCTTCTGATTCACCCTCCAGACTTCGCCTTCTCCTTCTTCTACTTCTTCTGATTCACCCTCCAGACTTCACCTTCTCCTTCTCCTTCTTCTACTTCTTCTGATTCACCCTCCAGTCTTCACCTTCTCCTTCTCCTTCTTCTGCTTCTTCTGATTCACCCTCCAGACTTCACCTTCTCCTTCTCCTTCTTCCGCTTCTTCTGATTCACCCTCCTGACTTCACCTTCTCCTTCTCCTTCTTCTGCTTCTTCTGATTCACCCTCCAGACTTCACCTTCTCCTTCTCCTTCTTCTACTTCTTCTGATTCACCCTCCAGAATTCACCTTCTCCTTCTACTTCTTCTGCTTCTTCTGATTCACCCTCCAGACTTCACCTTCTCCTTCTCCTTCTTCTGCTTCTTCTGATTCACGCTCCAGACTTCACCTTCTCCTTCTCCTTCTTCTGCTACTTCTGATTCAACCTCCAGAATTCACCTTCTCCTTCTCCTTCTTCTGCTTCTTCTGATTCACCCTCCAGAGTTTACCTTCTCCTTCTCCTTCTTCTACTTCTTCTGTTTCACCCTCCAGACTTCACCTTCTCCTTCTCCTGCTTCTGCTTCTTCTGATTCACCCTCCAGACTTCACCTTCTCCTTCTCCTTCGTCTACTTCTTCTGATTCACCCTCCAGACTACACCTTCTCCTTCTCCTTCTTCTACTTCTTCTGATTCACCCTCCAGACTTCACCTTCTCCTTCTCCTTCTTCTACTTCTTCTGCTTCTCCCTCCAGACTTCACCTTCTCCTTCTCCTTCTTCTGCTTCTTCTGATTCACCCTCCAGACTTCACCTTCTCCTTCTCCTTCTTCTACTTCTTCTGATTCACCCTCCAGACTTCACCTTCTCCTTCTCCTTCTTCTGATTCTTCTGATTCACCCTCCTCACTTCACCTTCTCCTTCTCCTTCTTCTGCTTCTTCTGCTTCACCCTCCAGACTTCACCTTCTCCTTCTCCTTCTTCTGCTTCTTCTGCTTCACCCTCCAGACTTCACCTTCTCCTTATCCTTCTTCTGCTTCTTCTGCTTCACCCTCCTGACTTCACCTTCTGCTACTCCTTCTTCTACTTCTTCTGATTCACCCTCCAGACTTCACCTTCTCCTTGTCCTTCATCTGCTTTTTCTGCTTCACCCTCCAGAATTCACCTTCTCCTTCTCCTTCTTCTGCTTCTTCTGCTTCGCCCTCCAGACTTCACCTTCTCCTTCTCCTTCTTCTGCTTCTTCTGCTTCACCCTCCAGACTTCACCTTCTCCTTCTCCTTCTTCTGCTTCTTCTGCTTCACCCTCCTGACTTCACCTTCTCCTTCTCCTTCTTCTACTTCTTCTGATTCACCCTCCAGACTTCACCTTCTCCTTCTCCTTCTTCTGCTTCTACGGCTTCACCCTCCAGACTTCACCTTCTCCTTCTCCTTCTTCTGCTTCTTCTGCTGCGCCCTCCAGACTTGACCTTCTCCTTCTCCTTCTTCTGCTTCTTCTGCTTCACCCTCCTGACTTCACCTTCTCCTTCTCCTTCTTCTACTTCTTCTGCTTCACCCCCCTGACTTCACCTTCTCCTTCTCCTGCTTCTTCTGATTCACCCTCCTAACTTCACCTTCTCCTTCTCCTTCTTCTGCTTCTTCTGATTCACCCTCCTGACCTCACCTTCTCCTTCTCCTTCTTCTGCTTCTTCTGATCCACCCTCCAGACTTCACCTTCTACTTCTCCTTCTTCTGCTTCTTCTGATTCACCCTCCAGACCTCACCTTCTCCTTCTCCTTCTTCTACTTCTTCTGATTCACCCTCCAGACTTCACCTTCTCCTTCTCCTTCTTCTGCTTCTTCTGATTCACCCTCCAGACTTCACCTTCTCCTTCTCCTTCTTCTACTTCTTCTGATTCACCCTCCAGACTTCACCTTCTTCTTCTCCTTCTTCTACTTCTTCTGATTCACCCTCCAGACTTCACCTTCTCCTTCTCCTTCTTCTACTTCTTCTGCTTCTCCCTCCAGACTTCACCTTCTCCTTCTCCTTCTTCTGCTTCTTCTGATTCACCCTCCAGACTTCACCTTCTCCTTCTCCTTCTTCTACTTCTTCTGATTCACCCTCCAGACTTCACCTTCTCCTTCTCCTTCTTCTGATTCTTCTGATTCACCCTCCTCACTTCACCTTCTCCTTCTCCTTCTTCTGCTTCTTCTGCTTCACCCTCCAGACTTCACCTTCTCCTTCTCCTTCTTCTGCTTCTTCTGCTTCACCCTCCAGACTTCACCTTCTCCTTATCCTTCTTCTGCTTCTTCTGCTTCACCCTCCTGACTTCACCTTCTGCTACTCCTTCTTCTACTTCTTCTGATTCACCCTCCAGACTTCACCTTCTCCTTGTCCTTCATCTGCTTTTTCTGCTTCACCCTCCAGAATTCACCTTCTCCTTCTCCTTCTTCTGCTTCTTCTGCTTCGCCCTCCAGACTTCACCTTCTCCTTCTCCTTCTTCTGCTTCTTCTGCTTCACCCTCCAGACTTCACCTTCTCCTTCTCCTTCTTCTGCTTCTTCTGCTTCACCCTCCTGACTTCACCTTCTCCTTCTCCTTCTTCTACTTCTTCTGATTCACCCTCCAGACTTCACCTTCTCCTTCTCCTTCTTCTGCTTCTACGGCTTCACCCTCCAGACTTCACCTTCTCCTTCTCCTTCTTCTGCTTCTTCTGCTGCGCCCTCCAGACTTGACCTTCTCCTTCTCCTTCTTCTGCTTCTTCTGCTTCACCCTCCTGACTTCACCTTCTCCTTCTCCTTCTTCTACTTCTTCTGCTTCACCCCCCTGACTTCACCTTCTCCTTCTCCTTCTTCTGCTTCTTCTGATTCACCCTCCTAACTTCACCTTCTCCTTCTCCTTCTTCTGCTTCTTCTGATTCACCCTCCTGACCTCACCTTCTCCTTCTCCTTCTTCTGCTTCTTCTGATCCACCCTCCAGACTTCACCTTCTACTTCTCCTTCTTCTGCTTCTTCTGATTCACCCTCCAGACCTCACCTTCTCCTTCTCCTTCTTCTACTTCTTCTGATTCACCCTCCAGACTTCACCTTCTCCTTCTCCTTCTTCTGCTTCTTCTGATTCACCCTCCAGACTTCACCTTCTCCTTCTCCTTCTTCTACTTCTTCTGATTCACCCTCCAGACTTCACCTTCTTCTTCTCCTTCTTCTACTTCTTCTGATTCACCCTCCAGTCTTCACCTTCTCCTTCTCCTTCTTCTGCTTCTTCTGCTTCACCCTCCAGACTTCACCTTCTCCTTCTCATCCTTCTGCTTCTTCTGATTCACCCTCCAGACTTCACCTTCTCCTTCTCCTTCTTCTGATTCTTCTGGTTCACCCTCCAGACTTCACCTTCTCCTTCTCCTTCTTCTGCTTCTTCTGGTTCACCCTCCTGACTTCACCTTCTCCTTCTCCTTCTTCTACTTCTTCTGATTCACCCTCCTGACTTTCACCTTCTCCTTCTCCTTCTTCTACTTCTTCTGCTTCACCCTCCAGACTTCACCTTCTCCTTCTCCTTCTTCTACTTCTTCTGATTCACCCTCCAGACTTCACCTTCTCCTTCTCCTTCTTCTGCTTCTTCTGATTCACCCTCCAGACTTCACCTTCTCCTTCTCCTTATTCTGCTTCTTCTGATTCACCCTCCAAACTTCACCTTCTCCTTCTCCTTCTTCTGCTTCTTCTGATTCACCCTCCAGACTTCACCTTCTCCTTCTCCTTCTTCTGCTTCTTCTGATTCACCCTCCAGACTTCACCTTCTCCTTCTCCTTCTTCTACTTCTTCTGATTCACCCTCCAGACTTCATCTTCTCCTTCTCCTTCTTCTGCTTCTTCTGATTCACCCTCCAGACTTCACCTTCTCCTTCTCCTTCTTCTGCTTCTTCTGATTCACCCTCCAGACTTCACCTTCTCCTTCTCCTTCTTCTACTTCTTCTGATTCACCCTCCAGACTTCACCTTCTCCTCTCCGTGTTCTACTTCTTCTGATTCACCCTCCGGACTTCACCTTCTCCTTCTCCTTCTTCTGCTTCTTCTGATTCACCCTCCAGACGTCAGCTTCTACTTCTCCTTCTTCTGCTTCTTCTGATTCACCCTCCAGACTTCACCTTCTCCTTCTCCTTTTTCTGCTTCTTCTGATTCACCCTTCAGACATCACCTTCTCCTTCTCCTTCTTCTGCTTCTTCTGATTCACCCTCCAGATCTCACCTTCTCCTTCTCCTTCTTCTACTTCTTCTGATTCACCCTCCAGACTTCATCTTCTCCTTCTCCTTCTTCTGCTTCTTCTGATTCACCCTCCAGATTTCATCTTCTCCTTCTCCTTCTTCTGCTTCTTCTGATTCACCCTCCAGACTTCGCCTTCTCCTTCTCCTTCTTCTCCTTCTTCTGATTCACCCTCCAGACTTCACCTTCTCCTTCTCCTTCTTCTACTTCTTCTGATTCACCCTCCAGTCTTCACCTTCTCCTTCTCCTTCTTCTGCTTCTTCTGATTCACCCTCCAGACTTCACCTTCTCCTTCTCCTTCTTCTGCTTCTTCTGATTCACCCTCCTGACTTTACCTTCTCCTTCTCCTTCTTCTGCTTCTTCTGATTCACCCTCCAGACTTCACCTTCTCCTTCTCCTTCTTCTACTTCTTCTGATTCACCCTCCAGACTTCACCTTCTCCTTCTACTTCTTCTGCTTCTTCTGATTCACACTCCAGACTTCACCTTCTCCTTCTCCTTCTTCTGCTTCTTCTGATTCACCCTCCATACTTCACCTTCTCCTTCTCCTTCTTCTGCTTCTTCTGATTCACCCTCCAGACTTCACCTTCTCCTTCTCCTTCTTCTGCTTCTTCTGATTCACTCTCCAGACTTCACCTTCTCCTTCTGCTTCTTCTACTTCTTCTGATTCACCCTCCAGACTTCACCTTCTCCTTCTCCTTCTTCTGCTTCTTCTGATTCACCCTCCAGACTTCACCTTCTCCTTCTCCTTCGTCTACTTCTCCTGATTCACCCTCCAAACTACACCTTCTCCTTCTCCTTCTTCTACTTCTTCTGATTCACCCTCCAGACTTCACCTTCTCCTTCTCCTTCTTCTGCTTCTTCTGATTCACCCTCCAGACTTCACCTTCTCCTTTTCCTTCTTCTACTTCTTCTGATTCACCCTCCAGACTTTACCTTCTCCTTCTCCTTCTTCTACTTCTTCTGATTCACCCTCCAGACTTCACCTTCTCCTTCTCCTTCTTCTACTTCTTCTGCTTCTCCCTCCAGACTTCACCTTCTCCTTCTCCTTCTTCTGCTTCTTCTGATTCACCCTCCAGACTTCACCTTCTCCTTCTCCTTCTTCTACTTCTTCTGATTCACCCTCCAGACTTCACCTTCTCCTTCTCCTTCTTCTACTTCTTCTGATTCACCCTCCAGACTTCACCTTCTCCTTCTCCTTCTTCTACTTCTTCTGATTCACCCTCCTGACTTCACCTTCTCCTTCTCCTTCTTCTGCTTCTTCTGCTTCACCCTCCAGACTTCACCTTCTCCTTCTCCTTCTTTTGCTTCTTCTGCTTCACCCTCCAGACTTCACCTTCTCCGTCTCCTTCTTCTGCTTCACCCTCCTGACTTCACCTTCTCCTTCTCCTTCTTCTACTTCTTCTGATTCACCCTCCAGACTTCACCTTCTCCTTCTCCTTCTTCTGCTTCTTCTGCTTCGCCCTCCAGACTTCACCTTCTCCTTCTCCTTCTTCTGTTTCTTCTGCTTCACCCTCCAGACTTCACCTTCTCCTTCTCCTTCTTCTGCTTCTTCTGCTTCACCCTCCTGACTTCACCATCTCCTTCTCCTTCTTCTACTTCTTCTGCTTCACCCCCCTGACTTCACCTTCTCCTTCTCCTTCTTCTGCTTCTTCTGATTCACCATCCTAACTTCACCTTTTCCTTCTCCTTCCTCTGCTTCTTCTGATTCACCCTCCTGACTTCACCTTCTCCTTCTCCTTCTTCTGCTTCTTCTGATTCACCCTCCAGACTTCATCTTCTCCTTCTCCTTCTTCTGCTTCTTCTGATTCACCCTCCAGACTTCACCTTCTCCTTCTCCTTCTTCTACTTCTTCTGATTCACCCTCCAGACTTCACCTTCTCCTTCTCCTTCTTCTACTTCTTCTGATTCACCCTCCAGACTTCACCTTCTCCTTCTCCTTCTTCTACTTCTTCTGATTCACCCTCCTGACTTCACCTTCTCCTTCTCCTTCTTCTGCTTCTTCTGCTTCACCCTCCAGACTTCACCTTCTCCTTCTCCTTCTTTTGCTTCTTCTGCTTCACCCTCCAGACTTCACCTTCTCCGTCTCCTTCTTCTGCTTCACCCTCCTGACTTCACCTTCTCCTTCTCCTTCTTCTACTTCTTCTGATTCACCCTCCAGACTTCACCTTCTCCTTCTCCTTCTTCTGCTTCTTCTGCTTCGCCCTCCAGACTTCACCTTCTCCTTCTCCTTCTTCTGTTTCTTCTGCTTCACCCTCCAGACTTCACCTTCTCCTTCTCCTTCTTCTGCTTCTTCTGCTTCACCCTCCTGACTTCACCATCTCCTTCTCCTTCTTCTACTTCTTCTGCTTCACCCCCCTGACTTCACCTTCTCCTTCTCCTTCTTCTGCTTCTTCTGATTCACCATCCTAACTTCACCTTTTCCTTCTCCTTCCTCTGCTTCTTCTGATTCACCCTCCTGACTTCACCTTCTCCTTCTCCTTCTTCTGCTTCTTCTGATTCACCCTCCAGACTTCACCTTCTCCTTCTCCTTCTTCTGCTTCTTCTGATTCACCCTCCAGACTTCATCTTCTCCTTCTCCTTCTTCTGCTTCTTCTGATTCACCCTCCAGACCTCACCTTCTCCTTCTCCTTCTTCTACTTCTTCTGATTCACCCTCCAGACTTCACCTTCTCCTTCTCCTTCTTCTACTTCTTCTGATTCACCCTCCTGACTTCACCTTCTCCTTCTCCTTCTTCTACTTCTTCTGATTCACCCTCCAGACTTCACCTTCTCCTTCTCCTTCTTCTACTTCTTCTGATACACCCTCCAGACTTCATCTTCTCATTCTCCTTCTTCTGCTTCTTCTGATTCACCCTCCAGACTTCACCTTCTCCTTCTCCTTCTTCTGCTTCTTCTGATTCACCCTCCAGACTTGTCCTTCTCCTTCTCCTTCTTCTACTTCTTCTGATTCACCCACCAGACTTCACCTTCTCCTTCTCCTTCTTCTACTTCTTCTGATTCACCCTCCAGACTTCACCATCTCCTTCTCCTTCTTCTACTTATTCTGATTCACCCTCCAGTCTTCACCTTCTCCTTCGCCTTCTTCTGCTTCTTCTGATTCACCCTCCAGACTTCACCTTCTCCTTCTCCTTCTTCTGCTTCCTCTGATTCACCCTCCTGACTTCACCTTCTCCTTCTCCTTCTTCTGCTTCTTCTGATTCACCCTCCAGACTTCACCTTCTCCTTCTCCTTCTTCTCCTTCTTCTGATTCACCCTCCAGACTTCACCTTCTCCTTCTACTTCTTCTGCTTCTTCTGATTCACCCTCCAGACTTCACCTTCTCCTTCTCCTTCTTCTGCTTCTTCTGATTCACCCTCCAGACTTCACCTTCTCCTTCTCCTTCTTCTGCTTCTTCTGATTCACCCTCCAGACTTCACCTTCTCCTTCTCCTTCTTCTGCTTCTTCTGATTCACCCTCCAGACTTCACCTTCTCCTTCTCCTTCTTCTACTTCTTCTGATTCACCCTCCAGACTTCACCTTCTCCTTCTCCTGCTTCTGCTTCTTCTGATTCACCCTCCAGACTTCACCTTCTCCTTCTCCTTCGTCGACTTCTTCTGATTCACCCTCCAGACTACACCTTCTCCTTCTCCTTCTTCTACTTCTTCTGATTCACCCTCCAGACGTCACCTTCTCCTTCTCCTTCTTCTACTTCTTCTGATTCACCCTCCAGACTTCACCTTCTCCTTCTCCTTCTTCTACTTCTTCTGCTTCTCCCTCCAGACTTCACCTTCTCCTTCTCCTTCTTCTGCTTCTTCTGATTCACCCTCCAGACTTCACCTTCTCCTTCTCCTTCTTCTACTTCTTCTGATTCACCCTCCTGACTTCACCTTCTCCTTCTCCTTCTTCTGCTTCTTCTGCTTCACCCTCCAGACTTCACCTTCTCCTTCTCCTTCTTCTGCTTCTTCTGCTTCACCCTGCAGACTTCACCTTGTCCTTCTCCTTCTTCTGCTTCTTCTGCTTCACCCTCCTGACTTCACCTTCTCCTTCTCCTTCTTCTACTTCTTCTGATTCACCCTCCAGACTTCACCTTCTCCTTCTCCTTCTTCTACTTCTTCTGATTCACCCTCCAGACTTCACCTTCTCCTTCTCCTTCTTCTGCTTCTTCTTCTTCACCCTCCAGACGTCACCTTCTCTTTCTCCTTCTTCTGCTTCTTCTGCTTCGCCCTCCAGACTTCACCTTCTCCTTCTCCTTCTTCTGCTTCTTCTGCTTCACCCTCCAGACATCACCTTCTCCGTCTCCTTCTTCTGCTTCTTCTGCTTCTCCCTCATGACTTCACCTTCTCCTTCTCCTTCTTCTACATCTTCTGATTCACCCTCCAGACTTCACCTTCTCCTTCTACTTCTTCTGCTTCTTCTGCTTCACCCTCCAGACTTCACCTTCTCCTTCTCCTTCTTCTGCTTCTTCTGCTGCGCCCGCCAGACTTCACCTTCTCCTTCTCCTTCTTCTGCTTCTTCTGCTTCTCCCTCCTGACTTCACCTTCTCCTTCTCCTTCTTCTACTTCTTCTGCTTCACCCCCCTGACCTCACCTTCTCCTTCTCCTTCTTCTGCTTCTTCTGATTCACCCTCCTAACTTCACCTTCTCCTTCTCCTTCTTCTGCTTCTTCTGATTCACCCTCCTGACTTCACCTTCTCCTTCTCCTTCTTCTGCTTCTTCTGATTCACCCTCCAGACTTCACCTTCTACTTCTCCTTCTTCTGCTTCTTCTGATTCACCCTCCAGACTTCACCTTCTCCTTCTCCTTCTTCTGCTTCTTCTGATTCACCCTCCAGACCTCACCTTCTCCTTCTCCTTCTTCTACTTCTTCTGATTCACCCTCCGGACTTCATCTTCTCCTTCTCCTTCTTCTACTTCTTCTGATTCACCCGCCAGTCTTCACGTTCTCCTTCTCCTTCTTCTGCTTCTTCTGATTCACCCTCCAGACATCACCTTCTCCTTCTCCTTCTTCTGCTTCTTCTGATTCACCCTCCAGAGCTCACCATCTCCTTCTCCTTCTTCTACTTCTTCTGATTCACCCTCCAGACTTCACCTTCTCCTTCTGCTTCTTCTACTTCTTCTGATTCACCCTCCAGTCTTCACCTTCTCCTTCTCCTGCTTCTGCTTCTTCTGATGCACCCTCCTGACTTCACCTTCTCCTTCTCCTTCTTCTGCTTCTTCTGATTCACCCTCCAGACTTCACCTTCTCCTTCTCCTTCTTCTACTTCTTCTGATTCATCCTCCAGACTTCACCTTCTCCTTCTACTTCTTCTGCTTCTTCTGATTCACCCTCCAGACTTCACCTTCTCCTTCTCCTTCTTCTGCTTCTTCTGATTCACCCTCCAGACTTCACCTTCTCCTTCTCCTTCTTCTGCTTCTTCAGATTCACCCTCCAGACTTCACCTTCTCCTTCTCCTTCTTCTGCTTCTTCTGATTCACCCTCCAGACTTCACCTTCTCCTTCTCCTTCTTCTACTTCTTCTGATTCACCCTCCAGACTTCGCCTTCTCCTTCTCCTTCTTCTGCTTTTTCTGATTCACCCTCCAGACTTCACCTTCTCCTTCTCCTTCGTCTACTTCTTCTGATTCACTCTCCAGACTACACCTTCTCCTTCTCCTTCTTCTACTTCTTCTGATTCAGCCTCCAGACTCCACCTTCTCCTTCTCCTTCTTCTGCTTCTTCTGATTCACCCTCCAGACTTCACCTTCTCCTTCTCCTTCTTCTACTTCTTCTGATTCACCCTCCAGACTTCACCTTCTCCTTCTCCTTCTTCTACTTCTTCTTATTCACCCTCCAGATTTCACCTTCTCCTTCTTCTTCTACTTCTTCTGCTTCTCCCTCCAGACTTCACCTTCTCCTTCTCCTTCTTCTGCTTCTTCTGATTCACCCTCCAGACTTCCCCTTCTCCTTCTTCTTCTTCTACTTCTTCTGATTCAACCTCCAGACTTCACCTTCTCCTTCTCCTTCTTCTACTTCTTCTGATTCACCCTCCAGACTTCACCTTCTCCTTCTCCTTCTTCTACTTCTTCTGATTCACCCTCCTGACTTCACCTTCTCCTTCTCCTTCTTCTGCTTCTTCTGCTTCACCCTCCAGACTTCACCTTCTCCTTCTCCTTCTTCTGCTTCTTCTGTTTCACCCTCCAGACTTCACCTTCTCCTTCTCCTTCTTCTGCTTCTTCTGCTTCACCCTCCGGACTTCACCTTCTCCTTCTCCTTCTTCTACTTCTTCTGATTCACCCTCCAGACTTCACCTTCTCCTTCTCCTTCTTCTGCTTCTTCTGCTGCACCATCCAGACTTCACCTTCTCCTTCTCCTTCTTCTACTTCTTCTGCTTCGCCCGCCAGACTTCACCTTCTCCTTCTCCTTCTTCTGCTTCTTCTGCTTCACCCTCCAGACTTCACCTTCTCCTTCTCCTTCTTCTGCTTTTTCTGCTTCACCCTCCTGACTTCAGCTTCTCCTTCTCCTTCTTCTACTTCTTCTGATTCACCCTCCAGACTTCACCTTCTCCTTCTCCTTCTTCTGCTTCTTCTGCTTCACCCTCCAGACTTCACCTTCACCTTCTCCTTCTTCTGCTTCTTCTGCTGCGCCCGCCAGACTTCACCTTCTCCTTCTCCTTCTTCTGCTTCTTCTGCTTCACCTTCCTGACTTCGCCTTCTCCTTCTCCTTCTTCTACTTTTTCTGCTTCACCCCCCTGACTTCACCTTCTCCTTCTCCTTCTTCTGCTTCTTCTGATTCACCCTCCTAACTTCACCTTCTCCTTCTCCTTCTTCTGCTTCTTCTGATACACCCTCCTGACTTCACCTTCTCCTTCTCCTTCTTCTACTTCTTCTGATTCACCCTCCAGACTTCACCTTCTCCTTCTCCTTCTTCTACCTCTTCTGATTCACCCTCCAGACTTCACCTTCTCCTTCTCTTTCTTCTGCTTCTTCTGATTCACCCTCCAGACTTCACCTTCTCCTTCTCCTTCTTCTGCTTCTTCTGATTCACCCTCCTGACTTCACCTTCTCCTTCTCCTTCTTCTACTTCTTCTGATTCACCCTCATGACTTCACCTTCTCCTTCTTCTTCTTCTACTTCTTCTGCTTCACCCTCCAGACTTCACCTTCTCCTTCTCCTTCTTCTACTTCTTCTGATTCACCCTCCAGACTTCATCTTCTCCTTCTTCTTCTTCTACTTCTTCTGATTCACCCGCCAGTCTTCACCTTCTCCTTCTCCTTCTTCTGCTTCTTCTGATTCACCCTCCAGACTTCACCTTCTCCTTCTCCTTCTTCTGCTTCTTCTGATTCACCCTCCAGACCTCACCATCTCCTTCTCCTTCTTCTACTTCTTCTGATTCACCCTCCAGACTTCACCTTCTCCTTCTGCTTCTTCTACTTCTTCTGATTCACCCTCCAGTCTTCACCTTCTCCTTCTCCTGCTTCTGCTTCTTCTGATTCACCCTCCTGACTTCACCTTCTCCTTCTCCTTCTTCTGCTTCTTCTGATTCACCCTCCAGACTTCACCTTCTCCTTCTCCTTCTTCTACTTCTTCTGATTCACCCTCCAGACTTCACCTTCTCCTTCTACTTCTTCTGATTCACCCTCCAGACTTCACCTTCTCCTTCTCCTTCTTCTGCTTTTTCTGATTCACCCTCCAGACTTCACCTTCTCCTTCTCCTTCTTCTGCTTCTTCAGATTCACCCTCCAGACTTCACCTTCTCCTTCTCCTTCGTCTACTTCTTCTGATTCACTCTCCAGACTACACCTTCTCCTTCTCCTTCTTCTACTTCTTCTGATTCAGCCTCCAGACTCCACCTTCTCCTTCTCCTTCTTCTGCTTCTTCTGATTCACCCTCCAGACTTCACCTTCTCCTTCTCCTTCTTCTACTTCTTCTGATTCACCCTCCAGACTTCACCTTCTCCTTCTCCTTCTTCTACTTCTTCTTATTCACCCTCCAGATTTCACCTTCTCCTTCTTCTTCTACTTCTTCTGCTTCTCCCTCCAGACTTCACCTTCTCCTTCTCCTTCTTCTGCTTCTTCTGATTCACCCTCCAGACTTCCCCTTCTCCTTCTTCTTCTTCTACTTCTTCTGATTCAACCTCCAGACTTCACCTTCTCCTTCTCCTTCTTCTACTTCTTCTGATTCACCCTCCAGACTTCACCTTCTCCTTCTCCTTCTTCTACTTCTTCTGATTCACCCTCCTGACTTCACCTTCTCCTTCTCCTTCTTCTGCTTCTTCTGCTTCACCCTCCAGACTTCACCTTCTCCTTCTCCTTCTTCTGCTTCTTCTGTTTCACCCTCCAGACTTCACCTTCTCCTTCTCCTTCTTCTGCTTCTTCTGCTTCACCCTCCTGACTTCACCTTCTCCTTCTCCTTCTTCTACTTCTTCTGATTCACCCTCCAGACTTCACCTTCTCCTTCTCCTTCTTCTGCTTCTTCTGCTTCACCATCCAGACTTCACCTTCTCCTTCTCCTTCTTCTACTTCTTCTGCTTCGCCCTCCAGACTTCACCTTCTCCTTCTCCTTCTTCTGCTTCTTCTGCTTCACCCTCCAGACTTCACCTTCTCCTTCTCCTTCTTCTGCTTCTTCTGCTTCACCCTCCTGACTTCACCTTCTCCTTCTCCTTCTTCTACTTCTTCTGATTCACCCTCCAGACTTCACCTTCTCCTTCTCCTTCTTCTGCTTCTTCTGCTTCACCCTCCAGACTTCACCTTCACCTTCTTCTTCTGCTTCTTCTGCTGCGCCCGCCAGACTTCACCTTCTCCTTCTCCTTCTTCTGCTTCTTCTGCTTCACCTTCCTGACTTCGCCTTCTCCTTCTCCTTCTTCTACTTTTTCTGCTTCACCCCCCTGACTTCACCTTCTCCTTCTCCTTCTTCTGCTTCTTCTGATTCACCCTCCTAACTTCACCTTCTCCTTCTCCTTCTTCTGCTTCTTCTGATTCACGCTCCTGACTTCACCTTCTCCTTCTCCTTCTTCTACTTCTTCTGATTCACCCTCCAGCCTTCACCATCTCCTTCTCCTTCTTCTACTTCTTCTGATTCACCCTCCAGACTTCACCTTCTCCTTCTCCTTCTTCTACCTCTTCTGATTCACCCTCCAGACTTCACCTTCTCCTTCTCCTTCTTCTACTTCTTCTGATTCACCCTCCAGTCTTCACCTTCTACTTCTCCTCCTTCTGCTTCTTCTGCTTCACCCTCTAGACTTCACCTTCTCCTTCTCTTTCTTCTGCTTCTTCTGATTCACCCTCCAGACTTCACCTTCTCCTTCTCCTTCTTCTGATTCTTCTGATTCACACTCCAGACTTCACCTTCTCCTTCTCCTTCTTCTGCTTCTTCTGATTCACCCTCCAGACTTCACCTTCTCCTTCTCCTTCTTCTACTTATTCTGATTCACCCTCCAGACTTCATCTTCTCCTTCTCCTTCTTCTGCTTCTTCTGATTCACCCTCCAGACTTCACCTTCTCCTTCTCCTTCTTCTGCTTCTTCTGATTCACCCTCCAGACTTCAACTTCTCCTTCTCCTTGTTCTACTTCTTCTGATTCACCCTCCAGACTTCACCTTCTCCTTCTCCTTCTTCTACTTCTTCTGATTCACCCTCCAGACTTCACCTTCTCCTTCTCCTTCTTCTGCTTCTTCTGATTCACCCTCCAGACTTCACCTTCTCCTTCTCCTTCTTCTGCTTCTTCTGATACACCCTCCAGACTTCACCTTCTCCTTCTCCTTCTTCTGCTTCTTCTGGTTCACCCTTCAGACTTCACCTTCTCCTTCTCCTTCTTCTGCTTCTTCTGATTCACCCTCCAGACCTCAACTTCTCCTTCTCCTTCTTCTAATTCTTCTGATTCACCCTCCAGACTTCATCTTCTCCTTCTCCTTCTTCTGCTTCTTCTGATTCACCCTCCAGACTTCACCTTCTCCTTCTCCTTCTTCTGCTTCTTCTGATACACCCTCCAGACTTCACCTTCTCCTTCTCCTTCTTCTGCTTCTTCTGGTTCACCCTTCAGACTTCACCTTCTCCTTCTCCTTCTTCTGCTTCTTCTGATTCACCCTCCAGACCTCAACTTCTCCTTCTCCTTCTTCTAATTCTTCTGATTCACCCTCCAGACTTCATCTTCTCCTTCTCCTTCTTCTGCTTCTTCTGATTCACCCTCCAGACTTCACCTTCTCCTTCTCCTTCTTCTGCTTCTTCTGATTCACCCTCCAGACTTCGTCTTCTCCTTCTCCTTCTTCTACTTCTTCCGCTTCACCCTCCAGACTTCACCTTCTCCTTCTCCTTCTTCTACTTCTTCTGATTCACCCTCCAGACTTCACCTTCTCCTTCTCCTTCTTCTGCTTCTTCTGATTCACCCTCCAGACTTCACCTTCTCCTTCTCCTTATTCTGTTTCTTCTGATTCACCCTCCAGACTTCACCTTCTCATTCTCCTTCTTCTGCTTCTTCTGATTCACCCTCCAGACTTCCCCTTCTCCTTCTTCTTCTTCTACTTCTTCTGATTCAACCTCCAGACTTCACCTTCTCCTTCTCCTTCTTCTACTTCTTCTGATTCACCCTCCAGACTTCACCTTCTCCTTCTCTTTCTTCTACTTCTTCTGATTCACCCTCCTGACTTCACCTTCTCCTTCTCCTTCTTCTGCGTCTTCTGCTTCACCCTCCAGACTTCACCTTCTCCTTCTCCTTCTTCTGCTTCTTCTGTTTCACCCTCCAGACTTCACCTTCTCCTTCTCCTTCTTCTGCTTCTTCTGCTTCACCCTCCTGACTTCACCTTCTCCTTCTCCTTCTTCTACTTCTTCTGATTCACCCTCCAGACTTCACCTTCTCCTTCTCCTTCTTCTGCTTCTTCTGCTTCACCATCCAGACTTCACCTTCTCCTTCTCCTTCTTCTACTTCTTCTGCTTCGCCCTCCAGACTTCAACTTCTCCTTCTCCTTCTTCTGCTTCTTCTGCTTCACCCTCCAGACTTCACCTTCTCCTTCTCCTTCTTCTGCTTCTTCTGCTTCACCCTCCTGACTTCACCTTCTCCTTCTCCTTCTTCTACTTCTTCTGATTCACCCTCCAGACTTCACCTTCTCCTTCTCCTTCTTCTGCTTCTTCTGCTTCACCCTCCAGACTTCACCTTCACCTTCTCCTTCTTCTGCTTCTTCTGCTGCGCCCGCCAGACTTCACCCTCTCCTTCTCCTTCTTCTGCTTCTTCTGCTTCACCTTCCTGACTTCGCCTTCTCCTTCTCCTTCTTCTACTTTTTCTGCTTCACCCCCCTGACTTCACCTTCTCCTTCTCCTTCTTCTGCTTCTTCTGATTCACCCTCCTAACTTCACCTTCTCCTTCTCCTTCTTCTGCTTCTTCTGATTCACCCTCCTGACTTCACCTTCTCCTTCTCCTTCTTCTACTTCTTCTGATTCACCCTCCAGACTTCACCATCTCCTTCTCCTTCTTCTACTTCTTCTGATTCACCCTCCAGACTTCACCTTCTCCTTCTCCTTCTTCTACATCTTCTGATTCACCCTCCAGACTTCACCTTCTCCTTCTCCTTCTTCTACTTCTTCTGATTCACCCTCCAGTCTTCACCTTCTACTTCTCCTTCTTCTGCTTCCTCTGCTTCACCCTCTAGACTTCACCTTCTCCTTCTCTTTCTTCTGCTTCTTCTGATTCACCCTCCAGACTTCACCTTCTCCTTCTCCTTCTTCTGATTCTTCTGATTCACACTCCAGACTTCACCTTCTCCTTCTCCTTCTTCTGCTTCTTCTGATTCACCCTCCTGACTTCACCTTCTCCTTCTCCTTCTTCTACTTCTTCTGATTCACCCTCATGACTTCACCTTCTCCTTCTCCTTCTTCTACTTCTTCTGCTTCACCCTCCAGACTTCACCTTCTCCTTCTCCTTCTTCTACTTCTTCTGATTCACCCTCCAGATTTCAACTTCTCCTTCTCCTTCTTCTGCTTCTTCTGATTCACCCTCCAGACTTCACCTTCTCCTTCTCCTTATTCTGCTTCTTCTGATTCACTCTTCAGACTTCACCTTCTCCTTCCCCTTCTTCTGCTTCTTCTGATTCACCCTCCAGACTTCACCTTCTCCTTCTCCTTCTTCTACTTATTCTGATTCACCCTCCAGACTTCATCTTCTCCTTCTCCTTCTTCTGATTCTTCTGATTCACCCTCCAGACATCACCTTCTCCTTCTCCTTCTTCTGCTTCTTCTGATTCACCCTCCAGACTTCAACTTCTCCTTCTCCTTGTTCTACTTCTTCTGATTCACCCTCCAGACTTCACCTTCTCCTTCTCCTTCTTCGACTTCTTCTGATTCACCCTCCAGACTTCACCTTCTCCTTCTCCTTCTTCTGCTTCTTCTGATTCACCCTCCAGACTTCACCTTCTCCTTCTCCTTCTTCTGCTTCTTCTGATACACCCTCCAGACTTCACCTTCTCCTTCTCCTTCTTCTGCTTCTTCTGATTCACCCTCCACACCTCAACTTCTCCTTCTCCTTCTTCTAATTCTTCTGATTCACCCTCCAGACTTCATCTTCTCCTTCTCCTTCTTCTGCTTCTTCTGATTCACCCTCCAGACTTCACCTTCTCCTTCTCCTTCTTCTGCTTCTTCTGATTCACCCTCCAGACTTCGCCTTCTCCTTCTCCTTCTTCTACTTCTTCTGATTCACCCTCCAGACTTCACCTTCTCCTTCTCCTTCTTCTAATTCTTCTGATTCAACCTCCAGTCTTCACCTTCTCCTTCTCCTTCTTCAACTTCTTCTGATTCACCCTCCAGACTTCGCCTTCTCCTTCTCCTTCTTCTACTTCTTCTGATTCACCCTCCAGACTTCACCTTCTCCTTCTCCTTCTTCTGCTTCTTCTGATTCACCCTCCAGACTTCGCCTTCTCCTTCTCCTTCTTCTACTTCTTCCGCTTCACCCTCCAGACTTCACCTTCTCCTTCTCCTTCTTCTACTTCTTCTGATTCACCCTCCAGACTTCACCTTCTCCTTCTCCTTCTTCTGCTTCTTCTGATTCACCCTCCAGACTTCACCTTCTCCTTCTCCTTATTCTGTTTCTCTGATTCACCCTCCAGACTTCACCTTCTCCTTCTCCTTCTTCAACTTCTTCTGATTCACCCTCCAGACTTCACCTTCTCCTTCTCCTTCTTCTGCTTCTTCTGATTCACCCTCCAGACTTCACCTCCTCCTTCTCCTTCTTCTGCTTCTTCTGCTTCACCCTCCAGACTTCACCTTCTCCTTCTCCTTCTTCTGCTTCTTCTGCTTCACCCTCCTTACTTCACCTTCTCCTTCTCCTTCTTCTACTTCTTCTGATTCACCCTCCAGACTTCACCTTCTCCTTCTCCTTCTTCTGCTTCTTCTGCTTCACCCTCCAGACTTCACCTTCTCCTTCTCCTTCTTCTGCTTCTTCTGCTTCGCCCTCCAGACTTCACCTTCTCCTTCTCCTTCTTCTACTTCTTCTGCTTCACGCTCCAGACTTCACCTTCTCCTTCTCCTTCTTCTACTTCTTCTGATTCACCCTCCAGACTTCACCTTCTCCTTCTCCTTCTTCTGCTTCTTCTGATTCCCCCTCCAGACTTCACCTTCTCCTTCTCCTTATTCTGCTTCTTCTGATTCACCCTCCAGACTTCACCTTCTCCTTCTCCTTATTCTGCTTCTTCTGATTCACCCTCCAGACTTCACCTTCTCCTTCTCCTTGTTCTACTTCTTCTGATTCACCCTCCAGACTTCACCTTCTCCTTCTCCTTCTTCGACTTCTTCTGATTCACCCTCCAGACTTCACCTTCTCCTTCTCCTTCTTCTGCTTCTTCTGATTCACCCTCCAGACTTCACCTTCTCCTTCTCCTTCTTCTGCTTCTTCTGATACACCCTCCAGACTTCACCTTCTCCTTCTCCTTCTTCTGCTTCTTCTGATTCACCCTCCACACCTCAACTTCTCCTTCTCCTTCTTCTAATTCTTCTGATTCACCCTCCAGACTTCATCTTCTCCTTCTCCTTCTTCTGCTTCTTCTGATTCACCCTCCAGACTTCACCTTCTCCTTCTCCTTCTTCTGCTTCTTCTGATTCACCCTCCAGACTTCGCCTTCTCCTTCTCCTTCTTCTACTTCTTCTGATTCACCCTCCAGACTTCACCTTCTCCTTCTCCTTCTTCTAATTCTTCTGATTCAACCTCCAGTCTTCACCTTCTCCTTCTCCTTCTTCAACTTCTTCTGATTCACCCTCCAGACTTCGCCTTCTCCTTCTCCTTCTTCTACTTCTTCTGATTCACCCTCCAGACTTCACCTTCTCCTTCTCCTTCTTCTGCTTCTTCTGATTCACCCTCCAGACTTCGCCTTCTCCTTCTCCTTCTTCTACTTCTTCCGCTTCACCCTCCAGACTTCACCTTCTCCTTCTCCTTCTTCTACTTCTTCTGATTCACCCTCCAGACTTCACCTTCTCCTTCTCCTTCTTCTGCTTCTTCTGATTCACCCTCCAGACTTCACCTTCTCCTTCTCCTTATTCTGTTTCTCTGATTCACCCTCCAGACTTCACCTTCTCCTTCTCCTTCTTCAACTTCTTCTGATTCACCCTCCAGACTTCACCTTCTCCTTCTCCTTCTTCTGCTTCTTCTGATTCACCCTCCAGACTTCACCTCCTCCTTCTCCTTCTTCTGCTTCTTCTGCTTCACCCTCCAGACTTCACCTTCTCCTTCTCCTTCTTCTGCTTCTTCTGCTTCACCCTCCTTACTTCACCTTCTCCTTCTCCTTCTTCTACTTCTTCTGATTCACCCTCCAGACTTCACCTTCTCCTTCTCCTTCTTCTGCTTCTTCTGCTTCACCCTCCAGACTTCACCTTCTCCTTCTCCTTCTTCTGCTTCTTCTGCTTCGCCCTCCAGACTTCACCTTCTCCTTCTCCTTCTTCTACTTCTTCTGCTTCACGCTCCAGACTTCACCTTCTCCTTCTCCTTCTTCTACTTCTTCTGATTCACCCTCCAGACTTCACCTTCTCCTTCTCCTTCTTCTGCTTCTTCTGATTCCCCCTCCAGACTTCACCTTCTCCTTCTCCTTATTCTGCTTCTTCTGATTCACCCTCCAGACTTCACCTTCTCCTTCTCCTTCTTCTACTTCTTCTGATTCATCCTCCAGACTACACCTTCTCCTTCTCCTTCTTCTACTTCTTCTGATTCACCCTCCAGACTTCACCTTCTCCTTCTCCTTCTTCTGCTCCTTTTGATTCACCCTCCAGACTTGACCTTCTCCTTCTCCTTCTTCTACTTCTTCTGATTCACCCTCCAGACTTCACCTCCTCCTTCTCCTTCTTCTACTTCTTCTGATTCACAATCCAGACTTCACCTTCTCCTTCTCCTTCTTCTACTTCTTCTGCTTCTCCCTCCAGACTTCACCTTCTCCTTCTCCTTCTTCTTCT
This sequence comes from Somniosus microcephalus, assembly GCF_052327205.1. Taxonomy (NCBI): domain Eukaryota; kingdom Metazoa; phylum Chordata; class Chondrichthyes; order Squaliformes; family Somniosidae; genus Somniosus; species Somniosus microcephalus. Next base: position 110,515 of record NW_028225435.1, on the reverse strand, counting down.
TCTTCTGATTCACCCTCCAGACTTCACCTTCTCCTTCTCCTTCTTCCAGTTCTTCTGATTCACCCTCCAGACTTCACCTTCTCCTTCTCCTTCTTCTACTTCTTCTGATTCACCCTCCAGACTTCACCTTCTCCTTTTCCTTCTTCTACTTCTTCTGATTCACCCTCCTGACTTCACCTTCTCCTTCTCCTTCTTCTGCTTCTTCTGCTTCACACTCCAGACTTCACCTTCTCCTTCTCCTTCTTCTGCTTCTTCTGCTTCACCCTCCAGACTTCACCTTCTCCTTCTCCTTCTTCTGCTTCTTCTGCTTCGCCCTCCAGACTTCACCTTCTCCTTCTCCTTCTTCTGCTTCTTCTGCTTCACCCTCCAGATTTCACCTTCTCCTTCTCCTTCTTCTGCTTCTTCTGCTTCACCCTCCTGACTTCACCTTCTCCTTCTCCTTCTTCTACTTCTTCTGATTCACCCTCCAGACTTCACCTTCTCCTTCTCCTTCTTCTACTTCTTCTGATTCACCCTCCTAACTTCACCTTCTCCTTCTCCTTCTTCTGCTTCTTCTGATTCACCCTCCTGACTTCACCTTCTCCTTCTCCTTCTTCTGCTTCTTCTGATTCACCCTCCAGACTTCACCTTCTCCTTCTCCTTCTTCTGCTTCTTCTGATTCACCCTCCAGACTTCACCTTCTCCTTCTCCTTCTTCTGCTTCTTCTGATTCACCCTCCAGACCTCACCTTCTCCTTCTCCTTCTTCTACTTCTTCTGATTCACCCTCCAGACTTCATCTTCTCCTTCTCCTTCTTCTACTTCTTCTGATTCACCCGCCAGTCTTCACCTTCTCCTTCTCCTTCTTCTGCTTCTTCTGATTCACCCTCCAGACTTCACCTTCTCCTTCTCCTTCTTCTGCTTCTTCTGATTCACCCTCCAGACCTCACCATCTCCTTCTCCTTCTTCTACTTCTTCTGATTCACCCTCCAGACTTCACCTTCTCCTTCTGCTTCTTCTACTTCTTCTGATTCACCCTCCAGTCTTCACCTTCTCCTTCTCCTGTTTCTGCTTCTTCTGATTCACACTCCTGACTTCACCTTCTCCTTCTCCTTCTTCTGCTTCTTCTGATTCACCCTCCAGACTTCACCTTCTCCTTCTCCTTCTTCTACTTCTTCTGATTCACCCTCCAGACTTCACCTTCTGCTTCTACTTCTTCTGCTTCTTCTGATTCACCCTCCAGACTTCACCTTCTCCTTCTCCTTCTTCTGCTTCTTCTGATTCACCCTCCAGACTTCACCTTCTCCTTCTTCTGCTTCTTCAGATTCACCCTCCAGACTTCACCTTCTCCTTCTCCTTCTTCTGCTTCTTCTGATTCACCCTCCAGACTTCACCTTCTCCTTCTCCTTCTTCTGCTTCTTTTGATTCACCCTCCAGACTTCGCCTTCTCCTTCTCCTTCTTCTGCTTTTTCTGATTCACCCTCCAGACTTCACCTTCTCCTTCTCCTTCGTCTACTTCTTCTGATTCACTCTCCAGACTACACCTTCTCCTTCTCCTTCTTCTACTTCTTCTGATTCAGCCTCCAGACTCCACCTTCTCCTTCTCCTTCTTCTGCTTCTTCTGATTCACCCTCCAGACTTCACCTTCTCCTTCTCCTTCTTCTACTTCTTCTGATTCACCCTCCAGACTTCACCTTCTCCTTCTCCTTCTTCTACTTCTTCTTATTCACCCTCCAGATTTCACCTTCTCCTTCTTCTTCTACTTCTTCTGCTTCTCCCTCCAGACATCACCTTCTCCTTCTCCTTCTTCTGCTTCTTCTGATTCACCCTCCAGACTTCCCCTTCTCCTTCTTCTTCTTCTACTTCTTCTGATTCAACCTCCAGACTTCACCTTCTCCTTCTCCTTCTTCTACTTCTTCTGATTCACCCTCCAGACTTCACCTTCTCCTTCTCCTTCTTCTACTTCTTCTGATTCACCCTCCTGACTTCACCTTCTCCTTCTCCTTCTTCTGCTTCTTCTGCTTCACCCTCCAGACTTCACCTTCTCCTTCTCCTTCTTCTGCTTCTTCTGTTTCACCCTCCAGACTTCACCTTCTCCTTCTCCTTCTTCTGCTTCTTCTGCTTCACCCTCCTGACTTCACCTTCTCCTTCTCCTTCTTCTACTTCTTCTGATTCACACTCCAGACTTCACCTTCTCCTTCTCCTTCTTCTGCTTCTTCTGCTTCACCATCCAGACTTCACCTTCTCCTTCTCCTTCTTCTACTTCTTCTGCTTCGCCCTCCAGACTTCACCTTCTCCTTCTCCTTCTTCTGCTTCTTCTGCTTCACCCTCCAGACTTCACCTTCTCCTTCTCCTTCTTCTGCTTCTTCTGCTTCACCCTCCTGACTTCACCTTCTCCTTCTCCTTCTTCTACTTCTTCTGATTCACCCTCCAGACTTCACCTTCTCCTTCTCCTTCTTCTGCTTCTTCTGCTTCTCCCTCCAGACTTCACCTTCACCTTCTCCTTCTTCTGCTTCTTCTGCTGCGCCCGCCAGACTTCACCTTCTCCTTCTCCTTCTTCTGCTTCTTCTGCTTCACCTTCCTGACTTCGCCTTCTCCTTCTCCTTCTTCTACTTTTTCTGCTTCACCCCCCTGACTTCACCTTCTCCTTCTCCTTCTTCTGCTTCTTCTGATTCACCCTCCTAACTTCACCTTCTCCTTCTCCTTCTTCTGCTTCTTCTGATTCACCCTCCTGACTTCACCTTCTCCTTCTCCTTCTTCTACTTCTTCTGATTCACCCTCCAGACTTCACCATTTCCTTCTCCTTCTTCGACTTCTTCTGATTCACCCTCCAGACTTCACCTTCTCCTTCTCCTTCTTCTACCTCTTCTGATTCACCCTCCAGACTTCACCTTCTCCTTCTCCTTCTTCTACTTCTTCTGATTCACCCTCCAATCTTCACCTTCTACTTCTCCTTCTTCTGCTTCTTCTGCTTCACCCTCTAGACTTCACCTTCTCCTGCTCTTTCTTCTGCTTCTTCTGATTCACCCTCCAGACTTCACCTTCTCCTTCTCCTTCTTCTGATTCTTCTGATTCACACTCCAGACTTCACCTTCTCCTTCTCCTTCTTCTGCTTCTTCTGATTCACCCTCCTGACTTCACCTTCTCCTTCTCCTTCTTCTACTTCTTCTGATTCACCCTCATGACTTCACCTTCTGCTTCTCCTTCTTCTACTTCTTCTGCTTCACCCTCCAGACTTCACCTTCTCCTTCTCCTTCTTCTACTTCTTCTGCTTCACCCTCCAGACTTCACCTTCTCCTTCTCCTTCTTCTGCTTCTTCTGATTCACCCTCCAGACTTCACCTTCTCCTTCTCCTTATTCTGCTTCTTCTGATTCACCCTCCAGACTTCACCTTCTCCTTCTCCTTCTTCTGCTTCTTCTGATTCACTCTTCAGACTTCACCTTCTCCTTCCCCTTCTTCTGCTTCTTCTGATTCACCCTCCAGACTACACCTTCTCCTTCTCCTTCTTCTACTTATTCTGATTCACCCTCCAGACTTCATCTTCTCCTTCTCCTTCTTCTGCTTCTTCTGATTCACCCTCCAGACTTCACCTTCTCCTTCTCCTTCTTCAGCTTCTTCTGATTCACCCTCCAGACTTCAACTTCTCCTTCTCCTTGTTCTACTTCTTCTGATTCACCCTCCAGACTTCACCTTCTCCTTCTCCTTCTTCTACTTCTTCTGATTCACCCTCCAGACTTCACCTTCTCCTTCTCCTTCTTCTGCTTCTTCTGATTCACCCTCCAGACTTCACCTTCTCCTTCTCCTTCTTCTGCTTCTTCTGATACACCCTCCAGACTTCACCTTCTCCTTCTCCTTCTTCTGCTTCTTCTGGTTCACCCTTCAGACTTCACCTTCTCCTTCTCCTTCTTCTGCTTCTTCTGATTCACCCTCCAGACCTCAACTTCTCCTTCTCCTTCTTCTAATTCTTCTGATTCACCCTCCAGACTTCATCTTCTTCTTCTCCTTCTTCTGCTTCTTCTGATTCACCCTCCAGACTTCACCTTCTCCTTCTCCTTCTTCAACTTCTTCTGATTCACCCTCCAGACTTCGCCTTCTCCTTCTCCTTCTTCTACTTCTTCTGATTCACCCTCTAGACTTCACCTTCTCCTTCTCCTTCTTCTGCTTCTTCTGATTCACCCTCCAGACTTCGCCTTCTCCTTCTCCTTCTTCTACTTCTTCCGCTTCACCCTCCAGACTTCACCTTCTCCTTCTCCTTCTTCTACTTCTTCTGATTCACCCTCCAGACTTCACCTTCTCCTTCTCCTTCTTCTGCTTCTTCTGATTCACCCTCCAGACTTCACCTTCTCCTTCTCCTTCTTCTACTTCTTCTGATTCACCCTCCAGACTTCAACTTCTCCTTCTCCTTGTTCTACTTCTTCTGATTCACCCTCCAGACTTCACCTTCTCCTTCTCCTTCTTCTACTTCTTCTGATTCACCCTCCAGACTTCACCTTCTCCTTCTCCTTCTTCTGCTTCTTCTGATTCACCCTCCAGACTTCACCTTCTCCTTCTCCTTCTTCTGCTTCTTCTGATACACCCTCCAGACTTCACCTTCTCCTTCTCCTTCTTCTGCTTCTTCTGGTTCACCCTTCAGACTTCACCTTCTCCTTCTCCTTCTTCTGCTTCTTCTGATTCACCCCCCAGACCTCAACTTCTCCTTCTCCTTCTTCTAATTCTTCTGATTCACCCTCCAGACTTCATCTTCTTCTTCTCCTTCTTCTGCTTCTTCTGATTCACCCTCCAGACTTCACCTTCTCCTTCTCCTTCTTCAACTTCTTCTGATTCACCTTCCAGACTTCGCCTTCTCCTTCTCCTTCTTCTACTTCTTCTGATTCACCCTCTAGACTTCACCTTCTCCTTCTCCTTCTTCTGCTTCTTCTGATTCACCCTCCAGACTTCGCCTTCTCCTTCTCCTTCTTCTACTTCTTCCGCTTCACCCTCCAGACTTCACCTTCTCCTTCTCCTTCTTCTACTTCTTCTGATTCACCCTCCAGACTTCACCTTCTCCTTCTCCTTCTTCTGCTTCTTCTGATTCACCCTCCAGACTTCACCTTCTCCTTCTCCTTATTCTGCTTCTTCTGATTCACCCTCCAGACTTCACCTTCTCCTTCTCCTTCTTCAACTTCTTCTGATTCACCCTCCAGACTTCACCTTCTCCTTCTCCTTCTTCTGCTTCTTCTGATTCACCCTCCAGACTTCACCTCCTCCTTCTCCTTCTTCTGCTTCTTCTGCTTCTCCCTCCAGACTTCACCCTCTCCTTCTCCTTCTTCTGCTTCTTCTGCTTCACCCTCCTTACTTCACCTTCTCCTTCTCCTTCTTCTACTTCTTCTGATTCACCCTCCAGACTTCACCTTCTTCTTCTCCTTCTTCTGCTTCTTCTGCTTCACCCTCCAGACTTCACCTTCTCCTTCTCCTTCTTCTGCTTCTTCTGCTTCGCCCTCCAGACTTCACCTTCTCCTTCTCCTTCTTCTACTTCTTCTGCTTCACGCTCCAGACTTCACCTTCTCCTTCTCCTTCTTCTACTTCTTCTGATTCACCCTCCAGACTTCACCTTCTCCTTCTCCTTCTTCTGCTTCTTCTGATTCACCCTCCAGACTTCACCTTCTCCTTCTCCTTATTCTGCTTCTTCTGATTCACCCTCCAGACTTCACCTTCTCCTTCTCCTTCTTCTACTTCTTCTGATTCATCCTCCAGACTACACCTTCTCCTTCTCCTTCTTCTACTTCTTCTGATTCACCCTCCAGACTTCACCTTCTCCTTCTCCTTCTTCTGCTCCTTTTGATTCACACTCCAGACTTGACCTTCTCCTTCTCCTTCTTCTACTTCTTCTGATTCACCCTCCAGACTTCACCTCCTCCTTCTCCTTCTTCTACTTCTTCTGATTCACAATCCAGACTTCACCTTCTCCTTCTCCTTCTTCTACTTCTTCTGCTTCTCCCTCCAGACTTCACCTTCTCCTTCTCCTTCTTCTGCTTCTTCTGATTCACCCTCCAGACTTCACCTTCTCCTTCTCCTTCTTCCACTTCTTCTGATTCACCCTCCAGACTTCACCTTCTCCTTCTCCTTCTTCTACTTCTTCTGATTCACCCTCCAGACTTCACCTTCTCATTTTCCTTCTTCTACTTCTTCTGATTCACCCTCCTGACTTCACCTTCTCCTTCTCCTTCTTCTGCTTCTTCTGCTTCACCCTCTAGACTTCACCTTCTCCTTCTCTTTCTTCTGCTTCTTCTGATTCACCCTCCAGACTTCACCTTCTCCTTCTCCTTCTTCTGATTCTTCTGATTCACACTCCAGACTTCACCTTCTCCTTCTCCTTCTTCTGCTTCTTCTGATTCACCCTCCTGACTTCACCTTCTCCTTCTCCTTCTTCTACTTCTTCTGATTCACCCTCATGGCCTCACCTTCTCCTTCTCCTTCTTCTACTTCTTCTGCTTCACCCTCCAGACTTCACCTTCTCCTTCTCCTTCTTCTACTTCTTCTGATTCACCCTCCAGACTTCACCTTCTCCTTCTCCTTCTTCTGCTCCTTTTGATTCACCCTCCAGACTTGACCTTCTCCTTCTCCTTCTTCTACTTCTTCTGATTCACCCTCCAGACTTCACCTCCTCCTTCTCCTTCTTCTACTTCTTCTGATTCACAATCCAGACTTCACCTTCTCCTTCTCCTTCTTCTACTTCTTCTGCTTCTCCCTCCAGACTTCACCTTCTCCTTCTCCTTCTTCTGCTTCTTCTGATTCACCCTCCAGACTTCACCTTCTCCTTCTCCTTCTTCCACTTCTTCTGATTCACCCTCCAGACTTCACCTTCTCCTTCTCCTTCTTCTACTTCTTCTGATTCACCCTCCAGACTTCACCTTCTCCTTTTCCTTCTTCTACTTCTTCTGATTCACCCTCCTGACTTCACCTTCTCCTTCTCCTTCTTCTGCTTCTTCTGCTTCACCCTCTAGACTTCACCTTCTCCTTCTCTTTCTTCTGCTTCTTCTGATTCACCCTCCAGACTTCACCTTCTCCTTCTCCTTCTTCTGATTCTTCTGATTCACACTCCAGACTTCACCTTCTCCTTCTCCTTCTTCTGCTTCTTCTGATTCACCCTCCTGACTTCACCTTCTCCTTCTCCTTCTTCTACTTCTTCTGATTCACCCTCATGACTTCACCTTCTCCTTCTCCTTCTTCTACTTCTTCTGCTTCACCCTCCAGACTTCACCTTCTCCTTCTCCTTCTTCTACTTCTTCTGATTCACCCCCAAGACTTCACCTTCTCCTTCTCCTTCTTCTGCTTCTTCTGATTCACCCTCCAGACTTCACCTTCTCCTTCTCCTTATTCTGCTTCTTCTGATTCACCCTCCAGACTTCACCTTCTCCTTCTCCTTCTTCTGCTTCTTCTGATTCACTCTTCAGACTTCACCTTCTCCTTCCCCTTCTTCTGCTTCTTCTGATTCACCCTCCAGACTTCACCTTCTCCTTCTCCTTCTTCTACTTATTCTGATTCACCCTCCAGACTTCATCTTCTCCTTCTCCTTCTTCTGCTTCTTCTGATTCACCCTCCAGACTTCACCTTCTCCTTCTCCTTCTTCTGCTTCTTCTGATTCACCCTCCAGACTTCAACTTCTCCTTCTCCTTGTTCTACTTCTGCTGATTCACCCTCCAGACTTCACCTTCTCCTTCTCCTTCTTCTACTTCTTCTGATTCACCCTCCAGACTTCACCTTCTCCTTCTCCTTCTTCTGCTTCTTCTGATTCACCCTCCAGACTTCACCTTCTCCTTCTCCTTCTTCTGCTTCTTCTGATACACCCTCCAGACTTCACCTTCTCCTTCTCCTTCTTCTGCTTCTTCTGGTTCACCCTTCAGACTTCACCTTCTCCTTCTCCTTCTTCTGCTTCTTCTGATTCACCCTCCAGACCTCAACTTCTCCTTCTCCTTCTTCTAATTCTTCTGATTCACCCTCCAGACTTCATCTTCTCCTTCTCCTTCTTCTGCTTCTTCTGATTCACCCTCCAGACTTCACCTTCTCCTTCTCCTTCTTCTGCTTCTTCTGATTCCCCCTCCAGACTTCGCCTTCTCCTTCTCCTTCTTCTACTTCTTCTGATTCACCCTCCAGACTTCACCTTCTCCTTCTCCTTCTTCTACTTCTTCTGATTCAACCTCCAGTCTTCACCTTCTCCTTCTCCTTCTTCAACTTCTTCTGATTCACCCTCCAGACTTCGCCTTCTCCTTCTCCTTCTTCTACTTCTTCTGATTCACCCTCCAGACTTCACCTTCTCCTTCTCCTTCTTCTGCTTCTTCTGATTCACCCTCCAGACTTCACCTTCTCCTTCTCCTTCTTCTGCTTCTTCTGCTTCACCCTCCAGACTTCACCTTCTCCTTCTCCTTCTTCTGCTTCTTCTGCTTCGCCCTCCAGACTTCACCTTCTCCTTCTCCTTCTTCTGCTTCTTCTGCTACTCCCTCCAGATTTCACCTTCTCCTTCTCCTTCTTCTGCTTCTTCTGCTTCACCCTCCTGACTTCACCTTCTCCTTCTCCTTCTTCTACTTCTTCTGATTCACCCTCCAGACTTCACCTTCTCCTTCTCCTTCTTCTACTTCTTCTGATTCACCCTCCTAACTTCACCTTCTCCTTCTCCTTCTTCTGCTTCTTCTGATTCACCCTCCTGACTTCACCTTCTCCTTCTCCTTCTTCTGCTTCTTCTGATTCACCCTCCAGACTTCAACTTCTCCTTCTCCTTCTTCTGCTTCTTCTGATTCACCCTCCAGACTTCACCTTCTCCTTCTCCTTCTTCTGCTTCTTCTGATTCACCCTCCAGACCTCACCTTCTCCTTCTCCTTCTTCTACTTCTTCTGATTCACCCTCCAGACTTCATCTTCTCCTTCTCCTTCTTCTACTTCTTCTGATTCACCCGCCAGTCTTCACCTTCTCCTTCTCCTTCTTCTGCTTCTTCTGATTCACCCTCCAGACTTCACCTTCTCCTTCTCCTTCTTCTGCTTCTTCTGATTCACCCTCCAGACCTCACCATCTCCTTCTCCTTCTTCTACTTCTTCTGATTCACCCTCCAGACTTCACCTTCTCCTTCTGCTTCTTCTACTTCTTCTGATTCACCCTCCAGTCTTCACCTTCTCCTTCTCCTGTTTCTGCTTCTTCTGATTCACACTCCTGACTTCACCTTCTCCTTCTCCTTCTTCTGCTTCTTCTGATTCACCCTCCAGACTTCACCTTCTCCTTCTCCTTCTTCTACTTCTTCTGATTCACCCTCCAGACTTCACCTTCTCCTTCTACTTCTTCTGCTTCTTCTGATTCACCCTCCAGACTTCACCTTCTCCTTCTCCTTCTTCTGCTTCTTCTGATTCACCCTCCAGACTTCACCTTCTCCTTCTCCTTCTTCTGCTTCTTCAGATTCACCCTCCAGACTTCACCTTCTCCTTCTCCTTCTTCTGCTTCTTCTGATTCACCCTCCAGACTTCACCTTCTCCTTCTCCTTCTTCTACTTCTTCTGATTCACCCTCCAGACTTCGCCTTCTCCTTCTCCTTCTTCTGCTTTTTCTGATTCACCCTCCAGACTTCACCTTCTCCTTCTCCTTCGTCTACTTCTTCTGATTCACTCTCCAGACTACACCTTCTCCTTCTCCTTCTTCTACTTCTTCTGATTCAGCCTCCAGACTCCACCTTCTCCTTCTCCTTCTTCTGCTTCTTCTGATTCACCCTCCAGACTTCACCGTCTCCTTCTCCTTCTTCTACTTCTTCTGGTTCACCCTCCAGACTTCACCTTCTCCTTCTCCTTCTTCTACTTCTTCTTATTCACCCTCCAGATTTCACCTTCTCCTTCTTCTTCTACTTCTTCTGCTTCTCCCTCCAGACTTCACCTTCTCCTTCTCCTTCTTCTGCTTCTTCTGATTCACCCTCCAGACTTCCCCTTTTCTTTCTTCTTCTTCTACTTCTTCTGATTCAACCTCCAGACTTCACCTTCTCCTTCGCCTTCTTCTACTTCTTCTGATTCACCCTCCAGACTTCACCTTCTCCTTCTCCTTCTTCTACTTCTTCTGATTCACCCTCCTGACTTCACCTTCTCCTTCTCCTTCTTCTGCTTCTTCTGCTTCACCCTCCAGACTTCACCTTCTCCTTCTACTTCTTCTGCTTCTTCTGTTTCACCCTCCAGACTTCACCTTCTCCTTCTCCTTCTTCTGCTTCTTCTGCTTCACCCTCCTGACTTCACCTTCTCCTTCTCCTTCTTCTACTTCTTCTGATTCACCCTCCAGACTTCACCTTCTCCTTCTCCTTCTTCTGCTTCTTCTGCTTCACCATCCAGACTTCACCTTCTCCTTCTCCTTCTTCTACTTCTTCTGCTTCGCCCTCCAGACTTCACCTTCTCCTTCTCCTTCTTCTGCTTCTTCTGCTTCACCCTCCAGACTTCACCTTCTCCTTCTCCTTCTTCTGCTTCTTCTGCTTCACCCTCCTGACTTCACCTTCTCCTTCTCCTTCTTCTACTTCTTCTGATTCACCCTCCAGACCTCACCTTCTCCTTCTCCTTCTTCTGCTTCTTCTGCTTCACCCTCCAGACTTCATCTTCTCCTTCTCCTTCTTCTGCTTCTTCTGATTCACCCTCCAGACTTCACCTTCTCCTTCTCCTTCTTCTGATTCTTCTGATTCACACTCCAGACTTCACCTTCTCCTTCTCCTTCTTCTGCTTCTTCTGATTCACCCTCCTGACTTCACCTTCTCCTTCTCCTTCTTCTACTTCTTCTGATTCACCCTCATGACTTCACCTTCTCCTTCTCCTTCTTCTACTTCTTCTGCTTCACCCTCCAGACTTCACCTTCTCCTTCTCCTTCTTCTACTTCTTCTGATTCACCCCCAAGACTTCACCTTCTCCTTCTCCTTCTTCTGCTTCTTCTGATTCACCCTCCAGACTTCACCTTCTCCTTCTCCTTATTCTGCTTCTTCTGATTCACCCTCCAGACTTCACCTTCTCCTTCTCCTTCTTCTGCTTCTTCTGATTCACTCTTCAGACTTCACCTTCTCCTTCCCCTTCTTCTGCTTCTTCTGATTCACCCTCCAGACTTCACCTTCTCCTTCTCCTTCTTCTACTTATTCTGATTCACCCTCCAGACTTCATCTTCTCCTTCTCCTTCTTCTGCTTCTTCTGATTCACCCTCCAGACTTCACCTTCTCCTTCTCCTTCTTCTGCTTCTTCTGATTCACCCTCCAGACTTCAACTTCTCCTTCTCCTTGTTCTACTTCTTCTGATTCACCCTCCAGACTTCACCTTCTCCTTCTCCTTCTTCTACTTCTTCTGATTCACCCTCCAGACTTCACCTTCTCCTTCTCCTTCTTCTGCTTCTTCTGATTCACCCTCCAGACTTCACCTTCTCCTTCTCCTTCTTCTGCTTCTTCTGATACACCCTCCAGACTTCACCTTCTCCTTCTCCTTCTTCTGCTTCTTCTGGTTCACCCTTCAGACTTCACCTTCTCCTTCTCCTTCTTCTGCTTCTTCTGATTCACCCTCCAGACCTCAACTTCTCCTTCTCCTTCTTCTAATTCTTCTGATTCACCCTCCAGACTTCATCTTCTCCTTCTCCTTCTTCTGCTTCTTCTGATTCACCCTCCAGACTTCACCTTCTCCTTCTCCTTCTTCTGCTTCTTCTGATTCCCCCTCCAGACTTCGCCTTCTCCTTCTCCTTCTTCTACTTCTTCTGATTCACCCTCCAGACTTCACCTTCTCCTTCTCCTTCTTCTACTTCTTCTGATTCAACCTCCAGTCTTCACCTTCTCCTTCTCCTTCTTCAACTTCTTCTGATTCACCCTCCAGACTTCGCCTTCTCCTTCTCCTTCTTCTACTTCTTCTGATTCACCCTCCAGACTTCACCTTCTCCTTCTCCTTCTTCTGCTTCTTCTGATTCACCCTCCAGACTTCACCTTCTCCTTCTCCTTCTTCTGCTTCTTCTGCTTCACCCTCCAGACTTCACCTTCTCCTTCTCCTTCTTCTGCTTCTTCTGCTTCGCCCTCCAGACTTCACCTTCTCCTTCTCCTTCTTCTGCTTCTTCTGCTACTCCCTCCAGATTTCACCTTCTCCTTCTCCTTCTTCTGCTTCTTCTGCTTCACCCTCCTGACTTCACCTTCTCCTTCTCCTTCTTCTACTTCTTCTGATTCACCCTCCAGACTTCACCTTCTCCTTCTCCTTCTTCTACTTCTTCTGATTCACCCTCCTAACTTCACCTTCTCCTTCTCCTTCTTCTGCTTCTTCTGATTCACCCTCCTGACTTCACCTTCTCCTTCTCCTTCTTCTGCTTCTTCTGATTCACCCTCCAGACTTCAACTTCTCCTTCTCCTTCTTCTGCTTCTTCTGATTCACCCTCCAGACTTCACCTTCTCCTTCTCCTTCTTCTGCTTCTTCTGATTCACCCTCCAGACCTCACCTTCTCCTTCTCCTTCTTCTACTTCTTCTGATTCACCCTCCAGACTTCATCTTCTCCTTCTCCTTCTTCTACTTCTTCTGATTCACCCGCCAGTCTTCACCTTCTCCTTCTCCTTCTTCTGCTTCTTCTGATTCACCCTCCAGACTTCACCTTCTCCTTCTCCTTCTTCTGCTTCTTCTGATTCACCCTCCAGACCTCACCATCTCCTTCTCCTTCTTCTACTTCTTCTGATTCACCCTCCAGACTTCACCTTCTCCTTCTGCTTCTTCTACTTCTTCTGATTCACCCTCCAGTCTTCACCTTCTCCTTCTCCTGTTTCTGCTTCTTCTGATTCACACTCCTGACTTCACCTTCTCCTTCTCCTTCTTCTGCTTCTTCTGATTCACCCTCCAGACTTCACCTTCTCCTTCTCCTTCTTCTACTTCTTCTGATTCACCCTCCAGACTTCACCTTCTCCTTCTACTTCTTCTGCTTCTTCTGATTCACCCTCCAGACTTCACCTTCTCCTTCTCCTTCTTCTGCTTCTTCTGATTCACCCTCCAGACTTCACCTTCTCCTTCTCCTTCTTCTGCTTCTTCAGATTCACCCTCCAGACTTCACCTTCTCCGTCTCCTTCTTCTGCTTCTTCTGATTCACCCTCCAGACTTCACCTTCTCCTTCTCCTTCTTCTACTTCTTCTGATTCACCCTCCAGACTTCGCCTTCTCCTTCTCCTTCTTCTGCTTTTTCTGATTCACCCTCCAGACTTCACCTTCTCCTTCTCCTTCGTCTACTTCTTCTGATTCACTCTCCAGACTACACCTTCTCCTTCTCCTTCTTCTACTTCTTCTGATTCAGCCTCCAGACTCCACCTTCTCCTTCTCCTTCTTCTGCTTCTTCTGATTCACCCTCCAGACTTCACCGTCTCCTTCTCCTTCTTCTACTTCTTCTGGTTCACCCTCCAGACTTCACCTTCTCCTTCTCCTTCTTCTACTTCTTCTTATTCACCCTCCAGATTTCACCTTCTCCTTCTTCTTCTACTTCTTCTGCTTCTCCCTCCAGACTTCACCTTCTCCTTCTCCTTCTTCTGCTTCTTCTGATTCACCCTCCAGACTTCCCCTTTTCTTTCTTCTTCTTCTACTTCTTCTGATTCAACCTCCAGACTTCACCTTCTCCTTCGCCTTCTTCTACTTCTTCTGATTCACCCTCCAGACTTCACCTTCTCCTTCTCCTTCTTCTACTTCTTCTGATTCACCCTCCTGACTTCACCTTCTCCTTCTCCTTCTTCTGCTTCTTCTGCTTCACCCTCCAGACTTCACCTTCTCCTTCTACTTCTTCTGCTTCTTCTGTTTCACCCTCCAGACTTCACCTTCTCCTTCTCCTTCTTCTGCTTCTTCTGCTTCACCCTCCTGACTTCACCTTCTCCTTCTCCTTCTTCTACTTCTTCTGATTCACCCTCCAGACTTCACCTTCTCCTTCTCCTTCTTCTGCTTCTTCTGCTTCACCATCCAGACTTCACCTTCTCCTTCTCCTTCTTCTACTTCTTCTGCTTCGCCCTCCAGACTTCACCTTCTCCTTCTCCTTCTTCTGCTTCTTCTGCTTCACCCTCCAGACTTCACCTTCTCCTTCTCCTTCTTCTGCTTCTTCTGCTTCACCCTCCTGACTTCACCTTCTCCTTCTCCTTCTTCTACTTCTTCTGATTCACCCTCCAGACCTCACCTTCTCCTTCTCCTTCTTCTGCTTCTTCTGCTTCACCCTCCAGACTTCATCTTCTCCTTCTCCTTCTTCTGCTTCTTCTGATTCACCCTCCAGACTTCACCTTCTCCTTCTCCTTCTTCTACTTCTTCTGATTCACCCCCAAGACTTCACCTTCTCCTTCTCCTTCTTCTGCTTCTTCTGATTCACCCTCCAGACTTCACCTTCTCCTTCTCCTTATTCTGCTTCTTCTGATTCACCCTCCAGACTTCACCTTCTCCTTCTCCTTCTTCTGCTTCTTCTGATTCACTCTTCAGACTTCACCTTCTCCTTCCCCTTCTTCTGCTTCTTCTGATTCACCCTCCAGACTTCACCTTCTCCTTCTCCTTCTTCTACTTATTCTGATTCACCCTCCAGACTTCATCTTCTCCTTCTCCTTCTTCTGCTTCTTCTGATTCACCCTCCAGACTTCACCTTCTCCTTCTCCTTCTTCTGCTTCTTCTGATTCACCCTCCAGACTTCAACTTCTCCTTCTCCTTGTTCTACTTCTTCTGATTCACCCTCCAGACTTCACCTTCTCCTTCTCCTTCTTCTACTTCTTCTGATTCACCCTCCAGACTTCACCTTCTCCTTCTCCTTCTTCTGCCTCTTCTGATTCACCCTCCAGACTTCACCTTCTCCTTCTCCTTCTTCTGCTTCTTCTGATACACCCTCCAGACTTCACCTTCTCCTTCTCCTTCTTCTGCTTCTTCTGGTTCACCCTTCAGACTTCACCTTCTCCTTCTCCTTCTTCTGCTTCTTCTGATTCACCCTCCAGACCTCAACTTCTCCTTCTCCTTCTTCTAATTCTTCTGATTCACCCTCCAGACTTCATCTTCTCCTTCTCCTTCTTCTGCTTCTTCTGATTCACCCTCCAGACTTCACCTTCTCCTTCTCCTTCTTCTGCTTCTTCTGATTCACCCTCCAGACTTCGCCTTCTCCTTCTCCTTCTTCTACTTCTTCTGATTCACCCTCCAGACTTCACCTTCTCCTTCTCCTTCTTCTACTTCTTCTGATTCAACCTCCAGTCTTCACCTTCTCCTTCTCCTTCTTCAACTTCTTCTGATTCACCCTCCAGACTTCGCCTTCTCCTTCTCCTTCTTCTACTTCTTCTGATTCACCCTCCAGACTTCACCTTCTCCTTCTCCTTCTTCTGCTTCTTCTGATTCACCCTCCAGACTTCACCTTCTCCTTCTCCTTCTTCTGCTTCTTCTGCTTCACCCTCCAGACTTCACCTTCTCCTTCTCCTTCTTCTGCTTCTTCTGCTTCGCCCTCCAGACTTCACCTTCTCCTTCTCCTTCTTCTGCTTCTTCTGCTACACCCTCCAGATTTCACCTTCTCCTTCTCCTTCTTCTGCTTCTTCTGCTTCACCCTCCTGACTTCACCTTCTCCTTCTCCTTCTTCTACTTCTTCTGATTCACCCTCCAGACTTCACCTTCTCCTTCTCCTTCTTCTACTTCTTCTGATTCACCCTCCTAACTTCACCTTCTCCTTCTCCTTCTTCTGCTTCTTCTGATTCACCCTCCTGACTTCACCTTCTCCTTCTCCTTCTTCTGCTTCTTCTGATTCACCCTCCAGACTTCAACTTCTCCTTCTCCTTCTTCTGCTTCTTCTGATTCACCCTCCAGACTTCACCTTCTCCTTCTCCTTCTTCTGCTTCTTCTGATTCACCCTCCAGACCTCACCTTCTCCTTCTCCTTCTTCTACTTCTTCTGATTCACCCTCCAGACTTCATCTTCTCCTTCTCCTTCTTCTACTTCTTCTGATTCACCCGCCAGTCTTCACCTTCTCCTTCTCCTTCTTCTGCTTCTTCTGATTCACCCTCCAGACTTCACCTTCTCCTTCTCCTTCTTCTGCTTCTTCTGATTCACCCTCCAGACTTCACCTTCTCCTTCTCCTTCTTCTGCTTCTTCTGATTCACCCTCCAGACTTCACCTTCTCCTTCTCCTTCTTCTACTTCTTCTGATTCACCCTCCAGACTTCACCTTCTCCTTCTACTTCTTCTGCTTCTTCTGATTCACCCTCCAGACTTCACCTTCTCCTTCTCCTTCTTCTGCTTCTTCTGATTCACCCTCCAGACTTCACCTTCTCCTTCTCCTTCTTCTGCTTCTTCAGATTCACCCTCCAGACTTCACCTTCTCCTTCTCCTTCTTCTGCTTCTTCTGATTCACCCTCCAGACTTCACCTTCTCCTTCTCCTTCTTCTACTTCTTCTGATTCACCCTCCAGACTTCGCCTTCTCCTTCTCCTTCTTCTGCTTTTTCTGATTCACCCTCCAGACTTCACCTTCTCCTTCTCCTTCGTCTACTTCTTCTGATTCACTCTCCAGACTACACCTTCTCCTTCTCCTTCTTCTACTTTTTCTGATTCAGCCTCCAGACTCCACCTTCTCCTTCTCCTTCTTCTGCTTCTTCTGATTCACCCTCCAGACTTCACCGTCTCCTTCTCCTTCTTCTACTTCTTCTGATTCACCCTCCAGACTTCACCTTCTCCTTCTCCTTCTTCTACTTCTTCTTATTCACCCTCCAGATTTCACCTTCTCCTTCTTCTTCTACTTCTTCTGCTTCTCCCTCCAGACTTCACCTTCTCCTTCTCCTTCTTCTGCTTCTTCTGATTCACCCTCCAGACTTCCCCTTTTCTTTCTTCTTCTTCTACTTCTTCTGATTCAACCTCCAGACTTCACCTTCTCCTTCGCCTTCTTCTACTTCTTCTGATTCACCCTCCAGACTTCACCTTCTCCTTCTCCTTCTTCTACTTCTTCTGATTCACCCTCCTGACTTCACCTTCTCCTTCTCCTTCTTCTGCTTCTTCTGCTTCACCCTCCAGACTTCACCTTCTCCTTCTCCTTCTTCTGCTTCTTCTGTTTCACCCTCCAAACTTCACCTTCTCCTTCTCCTTCTTCTGCTTCTTCTGCTTCACCCTCCTGACTTCACCTTCTCCTTCTCCTTCTTCTACTTCTTCTGATTCACCCTCCAGACTTCACCTTCTCCTTCTCCTTCTTCTGCTTCTTCTGCTTCACCATCCAGACTTCACCTTCTCCTTCTCCTTCTTCTACTTCTTCTGCTTCGCCCTCCAGACTTCACCTTCTCCTTCTCCTTCTTCTGCTTCTTCTGCTTCACCCTCCAGACTTCACCTTCTCCTTCTCCTTCTTCTGCTTCTTCTGCTTCACCCTCCTGACTTCACCTTCTCCTTCTCCTTCTTCTACTTCTTCTGATTCACCCTCCAGACCTCACCTTCTCCTTCTCCTTCTTCTGCTTCTTCTGCTTCACCCTCCAGACTTCACCTTCACCTTCTCCTTCTTCTGCTTCTTCTGCTGCGCCCGCCAGACTTCACCTTCTCCTTCTCCTTCTTCTGCTTCTTCTGCTTCACCTTCCTGACTTCGCCTTCTCCTTCTCCTTCTTCTAATTTTTCTGCTTCACCCCCCTGACTTCACCTTCTCCTTCTCCTTCTTCTGCTTCTTCTGATTCACCCTCCTAACTTCACCTTCTCCTTCTCCTTCTTCTGCTTCTTCTGATTCACCCTCCTGACTTCACCTTCTCCTTCTCCTTCTTCTACTTCTTCTGATTCACCCTCCAGACTTCACCATTTCCTTCTCCTTCTTCGACTTCTTCTGATTCACCCTCCAGACTTCACCTTCTCCTTCTCCTTCTTCTACCTCTTCTGATTCACCATCCAGACTTCACCTTCTCCTTCTCCTTCTTCTACTTCTTCTGATTCACCCTCCAGTCTTCACCTTCTACTTCTCCTTCTTCTGCTTCTTCTGCTTCACCCTCTAGACTTCACCTTCTCCTTCTCTTTCTTCTGCTTCTTCTGATTCACCCTCCAGACTTCACCTTCTCCTTCTCCTTCTTCTGATTCTTCTGATTCACACTCCAGACTTCACCTTCTCCTTCTCCTTCTTCTGCTTCTTCTGATTCACCCTCCTGACTTCACCTTCTACTTCTCCTTCTTCTACTTCTTCTGATTCACCCTCATGACTTCACCTTCTCCTTCTCCTTCTTCTACTTCTTCAGCTTCACCCTCCAGACTTCACCTTCTCCTTCTCCTTCTTCTACTTCTTCTGCTTCACCCTCCAGACTTCACCTTCTCCTTCTCCTTCTTCTGCTTCTTCTGATTCACCCTCCAGACTTCACCTTCTCCTTCTCCTTATTCTGCTTCTTCTGATTCACCCTCCAGACTTCACCTTCTCCTTCTCCTTCCTCTGCTTCTTCTGATTCACCCTCCAGACTTCACCTTCTCCTTCTCCTTCTTCTGATTCTTCTGATTCACCCTCCAGACTTCACCTTCTCCTTCTCCTTCTTCTCCTTCTTCTGATTCACCCTCCTGACTTCACCTTCTCCTTCTCCTTCTTCTACTTCTTCTGATTCACCCTCCTGACTTCACCTTCTCCTTCTTCTACTTCTTCTGCTTCACCCTCCAGACTTCACCTTCTCCTTCTCCTTCTTCTACTTCTTCTGATTCAACCTCCAGACTTCACCTTCTCCTTCTCCTTATTCTGCTTCTTCTGATTCACCCTCCAGACTTCACCTTCTCCTTCTCCTTCTTCTGCTTCTTCTGATTCACTCTTCAGACTTCACCTTCTCCTTCCCCTTCTTCTGCTTCTTCTGATTCACCCTCCAGACTTCACCTTCTCCTTCTCCTTCTTCTACTTATTCTGATTCACCCTCCAGACTTCATCTTCTCCTTCTCCTTCTTCTGCTTCTTCTGATTCACCCTCCAGACTTCACCTTCTCCTTCTCCTTCTTCTGCTTCTTCTGATTCACCCTCCAGACTTCAACTTCTCCTTCTCCTTGTTCTACTTCTTCTGATTCACCCTCCAGACTTCACCTTCTCCTTCTCCTTCTTCTACTTCTTCTGATTCACCCTCCAGACTTCACCTTCTCCTTCTCCTTCTTCTGCTTCTTCTGATTCACCCTCCAGACTTCACCTTCTCCTTCTCCTTCTTCTGCTTCTTCTGATACACCCTCCAGACTTCACCTTCTCCTTCTCCTTCTTCTGCTTCTTCTGGTTCACCCTTCAGACTTCACCTTCTCCTTCTCCTTCTTCTGCTTCTTCTGATTCACCCTCCAGACCTCAACTTCTCCTTCTCCTTCTTCTAATTCTTCTGATTCACCCTCCAGACTTCATCTTCTCCTTCTCCTTCTTCTGCTTCTTCTGATTCACCCTCCAGACTTCACCTTCTCCTTCTCCTTCTTCTGCTTCTTCTGATTCCCCCTCCAGACTTCGCCTTCTCCTTCTCCTTCTTCTACTTCTTCTGATTCACCCTCCAGACTTCACCTTCTCCTTCTCCTTCTTCTACTTCTTCTGATTCAACCTCCAGTCTTCACCTTCTCCTTCTCCTTCTTCAACTTCTTCTGATTCACCCTCCAGACTTCGCCTTCTCCTTCTCCTTCTTCTACTTCTTCTGATTCACCCTCCAGACTTCACCTTCTCCTTCTCCTTCTTCTGCTTCTTCTGATTCACCCTCCAGACTTCACCTTCTCCTTCTCCTTCTTCTGCTTCTTCTGCTTCACCCTCCAGACTTCACCTTCTCCTTCTCCTTCTTCTGCTTCTTCTGCTTCGCCCTCCAGACTTCACCTTCTCCTTCTCCTTCTTCTGCTTCTTCTGCTACTCCCTCCAGATTTCACCTTCTCCTTCTCCTTCTTCTGCTTCTTCTGCTTCACCCTCCTGACTTCACCTTCTCCTTCTCCTTCTTCTACTTCTTCTGATTCACCCTCCAGACTTCACCTTCTCCTTCTCCTTCTTCTACTTCTTCTGATTCACCCTCCTAACTTCACCTTCTCCTTCTCCTTCTTCTGCTTCTTCTGATTCACCCTCCTGACTTCACCTTCTCCTTCTCCTTCTTCTGCTTCTTCTGATTCACCCTCCAGACTTCAACTTCTCCTTCTCCTTCTTCTGCTTCTTCTGATTCACCCTCCAGACTTCACCTTCTCCTTCTCCTTCTTCTGCTTCTTCTGATTCACCCTCCAGACCTCACCTTCTCCTTCTCCTTCTTCTACTTCTTCTGATTCACCCTCCAGACTTCATCTTCTCCTTCTCCTTCTTCTACTTCTTCTGATTCACCCGCCAGTCTTCACCTTCTCCTTCTCCTTCTTCTGCTTCTTCTGATTCACCCTCCAGACTTCACCTTCTCCTTCTCCTTCTTCTGCTTCTTCTGATTCACCCTCCAGACCTCACCATCTCCTTCTCCTTCTTCTACTTCTTCTGATTCACCCTCCAGACTTCACCTTCTCCTTCTGCTTCTTCTACTTCTTCTGATTCACCCTCCAGTCTTCACCTTCTCCTTCTCCTGTTTCTGCTTCTTCTGATTCACACTCCTGACTTCACCTTCAACTTCTCCTTCTTCTGCTTCTTCTGATTCACCCTCCAGACTTCACCTTCTCCTTCTCCTTCTTCTACTTCTTCTGATTCACCCTCCAGACTTCACCTTCTCCTTCTACTTCTTCTGCTTCTTCTGATTCACCCTCCAGACTTCACCTTCTCCTTCTCCTTCTTCTGCTTCTTCTGATTCACCCTCCAGACTTCACCTTCTCCTTCTCCTTCTTCTGCTTCTTCAGATTCACCCTCCAGACTTCACCTTCTCCTTCTCCTTCTTCTGCTTCTTCTGATTCACCCTCCAGACTTCACCTTCTCCTTCTCCTTCTTCTACTTCTTCTGATTCACCCTCCAGACTTCGCCTTCTCCTTCTCCTTCTTCTGCTTTTTCTGATTCACCCTCCAGACTTCACCTTCTCCTTCTCCTTCGTCTACTTCTTCTGATTCACTCTCCAGACTACACCTTCTCCTTCTCCTTCTTCTACTTCTTCTGATTCAGCCTCCAGACTCCACCTTCTCCTTCTCCTTCTTCTGCTTCTTCTGATTCACCCTCCAGACTTCACCGTCTCCTTCTCCTTCTTCTACTTCTTCTGGTTCACCCTCCAGACTTCACCTTCTCCTTCTCCTTCTTCTACTTCTTCTTATTCACCCTCCAGATTTCACCTTCTCCTTCTTCTTCTACTTCTTCTGCTTCTCCCTCCAGACTTCACCTTCTCCTTCTCCTTCTTCTGCTTCTTCTGATTCACCCTCCAGACTTCCCCTTTTCTTTCTTCTTCTTCTACTTCTTCTGATTCAACCTCCAGACTTCACCTTCTCCTTCGCCTTCTTCTACTTCTTCTGATTCACCCTCCAGACTTCACCTTCTCCTTCTCCTTCTTCTACTTCTTCTGATTCACCCTCCTGACTTCACCTTCTCCTTCTCCTTCTTCTGCTTCTTCTGCTTCACCCTCCAGACTTCACCTTCTCCTTCTACTTCTTCTGCTTCTTCTGTTTCACCCTCCAGACTTCACCTTCTCCTTCTCCTTCTTCTGCTTCTTCTGCTTCACCCTCCTGACTTCACCTTCTCCTTCTCCTTCTTCTACTTCTTCTGATTCACCCTCCAGACTTCACCTTCTCCTTCTCCTTCTTCTGCTTCTTCTGCTTCACCATCCAGACTTCACCTTCTCCTTCTCCTTCTTCTACTTCTTCTGCTTCGCCCTCCAGACTTCACCTTCTCCTTCTCCTTCTTCTGCTTCTTCTGCTTCACCCTCCAGACTTCACCTTCTCCTTCTCCTTCTTCTGCTTCTTCTGCTTCACCCTCCTGACTTCACCTTCTCCTTCTCCTTCTTCTACTTCTTCTGATTCACCCTCCAGACCTCACCTTCTCCTTCTCCTTCTTCTGCTTCTTCTGCTTCACCCTCCAGACTTCATCTTCTCCTTCTCCTTCTTCTGCTTCTTCTGATTCACCCTCCAGACTTCACCTTCTCCTTCTCCTTCTTCTACTTCTTCTGATTCACCCCCAAGACTTCACCTTCTCCTTCTCCTTCTTCTGCTTCTTCTGATTCACCCTCCAGACTTCACCTTCTCCTTCTCCTTATTCTGCTTCTTCTGATTCACCCTCCAGACTTCACCTTCTCCTTCTCCTTCTTCTGCTTCTTCTGATTCACTCTTCAGACTTCACCTTCTCCTTCCCCTTCTTCTGCTTCTTCTGATTCACCCTCCAGACTTCACCTTCTCCTTCTCCTTCTTCTACTTATTCTGATTCACCCTCCAGACTTCATCTTCTCCTTCTCCTTCTTCTGCTTCTTCTGATTCACCCTCCAGACTTCACCTTCTCCTTCTCCTTCTTCTGCTTCTTCTGATTCACCCTCCAGACTTCAACTTCTCCTTCTCCTTGTTCTACTTCTTCTGATTCACCCTCCAGACTTCACCTTCTCCTTCTCCTTCTTCTACTTCTTCTGATTCACCCTCCAGACTTCACCTTCTCCTTCTCCTTCTTCTGCTTCTTCTGATTCACCCTCCAGACTTCACCTTCTCCTTCTCCTTCTTCTGCTTCTTCTGATACACCCTCCAGACTTCACCTTCTCCTTCTCCTTCTTCTGCTTCTTCTGGTTCACCCTTCAGACTTCACCTTCTCCTTCTCCTTCTTCTGCTTCTTCTGATTCACCCTCCAGACCTCAACTTCTCCTTCTCCTTCTTCTAATTCTTCTGATTCACCCTCCAGACTTCATCTTCTCCTTCTCCTTCTTCTGCTTCTTCTGATTCACCCTCCAGACTTCACCTTCTCCTTCTCCTTCTTCTGCTTCTTCTGATTCACCCTCCAGACTTCGCCTTCTCCTTCTCCTTCTTCTACTTCTTCTGATTCACCCTCCAGACTTCACCTTCTCCTTCTCCTTCTTCTACTTCTTCTGATTCAACCTCCAGTCTTCACCTTCTCCTTCTCCTTCTTCAACTTCTTCTGATTCACCCTCCAGACTTCGCCTTCTCCTTCTCCTTCTTCTACTTCTTCTGATTCACCCTCCAGACTTCACCTTCTCCTTCTCCTTCTTCTGCTTCTTCTGATTCACCCTCCAGACTTCACCTTCTCCTTCTCCTTCTTCTGCTTCTTCTGCTTCACCCTCCAGACTTCACCTTCTCCTTCTCCTTCTTCTGCTTCTTCTGCTTCGCCCTCCAGACTTCACCTTCTCCTTCTCCTTCTTCTGCTTCTTCTGCTACACCCTCCAGATTTCACCTTCTCCTTCTCCTTCTTCTGCTTCTTCTGCTTCACCCTCCTGACTTCACCTTCTCCTTCTCCTTCTTCTACTTCTTCTGATTCACCCTCCAGACTTCACCTTCTCCTTCTCCTTCTTCTACTTCTTCTGATTCACCCTCCTAACTTCACCTTCTCCTTCTCCTTCTTCTGCTTCTTCTGATTCACCCTCCTGACTTCACCTTCTCCTTCTCCTTCTTCTGCTTCTTCTGATTCACCCTCCAGACTTCAACTTCTCCTTCTCCTTCTTCTGCTTCTTCTGATTCACCCTCCAGACTTCACCTTCTCCTTCTCCTTCTTCTGCTTCTTCTGATTCACCCTCCAGACCTCACCTTCTCCTTCTCCTTCTTCTACTTCTTCTGATTCACCCTCCAGACTTCATCTTCTCCTTCTCCTTCTTCTACTTCTTCTGATTCACCCGCCAGTCTTCACCTTCTCCTTCTCCTTCTTCTGCTTCTTCTGATTCACCCTCCAGACTTCACCTTCTCCTTCTCCTTCTTCTGCTTCTTCTGATTCACCCTCCAGACTTCACCTTCTCCTTCTCCTTCTTCTGCTTCTTCTGATTCACCCTCCAGACTTCACCTTCTCCTTCTCCTTCTTCTACTTCTTCTGATTCACCCTCCAGACTTCACCTTCTCCTTCTACTTCTTCTGCTTCTTCTGATTCACCCTCCAGACTTCACCTTCTCCTTCTCCTTCTTCTGCTTCTTCTGATTCACCCTCCAGACTTCACCTTCTCCTTCTCCTTCTTCTGCTTCTTCAGATTCACCCTCCAGACTTCACCTTCTCCTTCTCCTTCTTCTGCTTCTTCTGATTCACCCTCCAGACTTCACCTTCTCCTTCTCCTTCTTCTACTTCTTCTGATTCACCCTCCAGACTTCGCCTTCTCCTTCTCCTTCTTCTGCTTTTTCTGATTCACCCTCCAGACTTCACCTTCTCCTTCTCCTTCGTCTACTTCTTCTGATTCACTCTCCAGACTACACCTTCTCCTTCTCCTTCTTCTACTTCTTCTGATTCAGCCTCCAGACTCCACCTTCTCCTTCTCCTTCTTCTGCTTCTTCTGATTCACCCTCCAGACTTCACCGTCTCCTTCTCCTTCTTCTACTTCTTCTGATTCACCCTCCAGACTTCACCTTCTCCTTCTCCTTCTTCTACTTCTTCTTATTCACCCTCCAGATTTCACCTTCTCCTTCTTCTTCTACTTCTTCTGCTTCTCCCTCCAGACTTCACCTTCTCCTTCTCCTTCTTCTGCTTCTTCTGATTCACCCTCCAGACTTCCCCTTTTCTTTCTTCTTCTTCTACTTCTTCTGATTCAACCTCCAGACTTCACCTTCTCCTTCGCCTTCTTCTACTTCTTCTGATTCACCCTCCAGACTTCACCTTCTCCTTCTCCTTCTTCTACTTCTTCTGATTCACCCTCCTGACTTCACCTTCTCCTTCTCCTTCTTCTGCTTCTTCTGCTTCACCCTCCAGACTTCACCTTCTCCTTCTCCTTCTTCTGCTTCTTCTGTTTCACCCTCCAAACTTCACCTTCTCCTTCTCCTTCTTCTGCTTCTTCTGCTTCACCCTCCTGACTTCACCTTCTCCTTCTCCTTCTTCTACTTCTTCTGATTCACCCTCCAGACTTCACCTTCTCCTTCTCCTTCTTCTGCTTCTTCTGCTTCACCATCCAGACTTCACCTTCTCCTTCTCCTTCTTCTACTTCTTCTGCTTCGCCCTCCAGACTTCACCTTCTCCTTCTCCTTCTTCTGCTTCTTCTGCTTCACCCTCCAGACTTCACCTTCTCCTTCTCCTTCTTCTGCTTCTTCTGCTTCACCCTCCTGACTTCACCTTCTCCTTCTCCTTCTTCTACTTCTTCTGATTCACCCTCCAGACCTCACCTTCTCCTTCTCCTTCTTCTGCTTCTTCTGCTTCACCCTCCAGACTTCACCTTCACCTTCTCCTTCTTCTGCTTCTTCTGCTGCGCCCGCCAGACTTCACCTTCTCCTTCTCCTTCTTCTGCTTCTTCTGCTTCACCTTCCTGACTTCGCCTTCTCCTTCTCCTTCTTCTAATTTTTCTGCTTCACCCCCCTGACTTCACCTTCTCCTTCTCCTTCTTCTGCTTCTTCTGATTCACCCTCCTAACTTCACCTTCTCCTTCTCCTTCTTCTGCTTCTTCTGATTCACCCTCCTGACTTCACCTTCTCCTTCTCCTTCTTCTACTTCTTCTGATTCACCCTCCAGACTTCACCATTTCCTTCTCCTTCTTCGACTTCTTCTGATTCACCCTCCAGACTTCACCTTCTCCTTCTCCTTCTTCTACCTCTTCTGATTCACCATCCAGACTTCACCTTCTCCTTCTCCTTCTTCTACTTCTTCTGATTCACCCTCCAGTCGTCACCTTCTACTTCTCCTTCTTCTGCTTCTTCTGCTTCACCCTCTAGACTTCACCTTCTCCTTCTCTTTCTTCTGCTTCTTCTGATTCACCCTCCAGACTTCACCTTCTCCTTCTCCTTCTTCTGATTCTTCTGATTCACACTCCAGACTTCACCTTCTCCTTCTCCTTCTTCTGCTTCTTCTGATTCACCCTCCTGACTTCACCTTCTACTTCTCCTTCTTCTACTTCTTCTGATTCACCCTCATGACTTCACCTTCTCCTTCTCCTTCTTCTACTTCTTCAGCTTCACCCTCCAGACTTCACCTTCTCCTTCTCCTTCTTCTACTTCTTCTGTTTCACCCTCCAGACTTCACCTTCTCCTTCTCCTTCTTCTGCTTCTTCTGATTCACCCTCCAGACTTCACCTTCTCCTTCTCCTTATTCTGCTTCTTCTGATTCACCCTCCAGACTTCACCTTCTCCTTCTCCTTCTTCTGCTTCTTCTGATTCACTCTTCAGACTTCAACTTCTCCTTCCCCTTCTTCTGCTTCTTCTGATTCACCCTCCAGACTTCACCTTCTCCTTCTCCTTCTTCTACTTATTCTGATTCACCCTCCAGACTTCATCTTCTCCTTCTCCTTCTTCTGCTTCTTCTGATTCACCCTCCAGACTTCACCTTCTCCTTCTCCTTCTTCTGCTTCTTCTGATTCACCCTCCAGACTTCAACTTCTCCTTCTCCTTGTTCTACTTCTTCTGATTCACCCTCCAGACTTCACCTTCTCCTTCTCCTTCTTCTACTTCTTCTGATTCACCCTCCAGACTTCACCTTCTCCTTCTCCTTCTTCTGCTTCTTCTGATTCACCCTCCAGACTTCACCTTCTCCTTCTCCTTCTTCTGCTTCTTCTGATACACCCTCCAGACTTCACCTTCTCCTTCTCCTTCTTCTGCTTCTTCTGGTTCACCCTTCAGACTTCACCTTCTCCTTCTCCTTCTTCTGCTTCTTCTGATTCACCCTCCAGACCTCAACTTCTCCTTCTCCTTCTTCTAATTCTTCTGATTCACCCTCCAGACTTCATCTTCTCCTTCTCCTTCTTCTGCTTCTTCTGATTCACCCTCCAGACTTCACCTTCTCCTTCTCCTTCTTCTGCTTCTTCTGATTCACCCTCCAGACTTCGCCTTCTCCTTCTCCTTCTTCTACTTCTTCTGATTCACCCTCCAGACTTCACCTTCTCCTTCTCCTTCTTCTACTTCTTCTGATTCAACCTCCAGTCTTCACCTTCTCCTTCTCCTTCTTCAACTTCTTCTGATTCACCCTCCAGACTTCGCCTTCTCCTTCTCCTTCTTCTACTTCTTCTGATTCACCCTACAGACTTCACCTTCTCCTTCTCCTTCTTCTGCTTCTTCTGATTCACCCTCCAGACTTCGCCTTCTCCTTCTCCTTCTTCTACTTCTTCTGATTCACCCTCCAGACTTCACCTTCTCCTTCTCCTTCTTCTGCTTCTTCTGATTCACTCTTCAGACTTCACCTTCTCCTTCCCCTTCTTCTGCTTCTTCTGATTCACCCTCCAGACTTCACCTTCTCCTTCTCCTTCTTCTACTTATTCTGATTCACCCTCCAGACTTCATCTTCTCCTTCTCCTTCTTCTGCTTCTTCTGATTCACCCTCCAGACTTCACCTTCTCCTTCTCCTTCTTCAGCTTCTTCTGATTCACCCTCCAGACTTCAACTTCTCCTTCTCCTTGTTCTACTTCTTCTGATTCACCCTCCAGACTTCACCTTCTCCTTCTCCTTCTTCTACTTCTTCTGATTCACCCTCCAGACTTCACCTTCTCCTTCTTCTGCTTCTTCTGATTCACCCTCCAGACTTCACCTTCTCCTTCTCCTTCTTCTGCTTCTTCTGATACACCCTCCAGACTTCACCTTCTCCTTCTCCTTCTTCTGCTTCTTCTGGTTCACCCTTCAGACTTCACCTTCTCCTTCTCCTTCTTCTGCTTCTTCTGATTCACCCTCCAGACCTCAACTTCTCCTTCTCCTTCTTCTAATTCTTCTGATTCACCCTCCAGACTTCACCTTCTCCTTCTCCTTCTTCTGCTTCTTCTGATTCACCCTCCAGACTTCGCCTTCTCCTTCTCCTTCTTCTACTTCTTCTGATTCACCCTCCAGACTTCACCTTCTCCTTCTCCTTCTTCTACTTCTTCTGATTCAACCTCCAGTCTTCACCTTCTCCTTCTCCTTCTTCAACTTCTTCTGATTCACCCTCCAGACTTCGCCTTCTCCTTCTCCTTCTTCTACTTCTTCTGATTCACCCTCCAGACTTCACCTTCTCCTTCTCCTTCTTCTGCTTCTTTTGATTCACCCTCCAGACTTCGCCTTCTCCTTCTCCTTCTTCTACTTCTTCCGCTTCACCCTCCAGACTTCACCTTCTCCTTCTCCTTCTTCTACTTCTTCTGATTCACCCTCCAGACTTCACCTTCTCCTTCTCCTTCTTCTGCTTCTTCTGATTCACCCTCCAGACTTCAACTTCTCCTTCTCCTTGTTCTACTTCTTCTGATTCACCCTCCAGACTTCACCTTCTCCTTCTCCTTCTTCTGCTTCTTCTGATTCACCCTCCAGACTTCATCTTCTCCTTCTCCTTCTTCTGCTTCTTCTGATTCACCCTCCAGACTTCACCTTCTCCTTCTCCTTCTTCTGCTTCTTCTGATTCACCCTCCAGACTTCAACTTCTCCTTCTCCTTGTTCTACTTCTTCTGATTCACCCTCCAGACTTCACCTTCTCCTTCTCCTTCTTCTACTTCTTCTGATTCACCCTCCAGACTTCACCTTCTCCTTCTCCTTCTTCTGCTTCTTCTGATTCACCCTCCAGACTTCACCTTCTCCTTCTGCTTCTTCTGCTTCTTCTGATACACCCTCCAGACTTCACCTTCTCCTTCTCCTTCTTCTGCTTCTTCTGGTTCACCCTTCAGACTTCACCTTCTCCTTCTCCTTCTTCTGCTTCTTCTGATTCACCCTCCAGACCTCAACTTCTCCTTCTCCTTCTTCTAATTCTTCTGATTCACCCTCCAGACTTCATCTTCTCCTTCTCCTTCTTCTGCTTCTTCTGATTCACCCTCCAGACTTCACCTTCTCCTTCTCCTTCTTCTGCTTCTTCTGATTCACCCTCCAGACTTCGCCTTCTCCTTCTCCTTCTTCTACTTCTTCTGATTCACCCTCCAGACTTCACCTTCTCCTTCTCCTTCTTCTACTTCTTCTGATTCAACCTCCAGTCTTCACCTTCTCCTTCTCCTTCTTCAACTTCTTCTGATTCACCCTCCAGACTTCGCCTTCTCCTTCTCCTTCTTCTACTTCTTCTGATTCACCCTACAGACTTCACCTTCTCCTTCTCCTTCTTCTGCTTCTTCTGATTCACCCTCCAGACTTCGCCTTCTCCTTCTCCTTCTTCTACTTCTTCTGATTCACCCTCCAGACTTCACCTTCTCCTTCTCCTTCTTCTGCTTCTTCTGATTCACTCTTCAGACTTCACCTTCTCCTTCCCCTTCTTCTGCTTCTTCTGATTCACCCTCCAGACTTCACCTTCTCCTTCTCCTTCTTCTACTTATTCTGATTCACCCTCCAGACTTCATCTTCTCCTTCTCCTTCTTCTGCTTCTTCTGATTCACCCTCCAGACTTCACCTTCTCCTTCTCCTTCTTCAGCTTCTTCTGATTCACCCTCCAGACTTCAACTTCTCCTTCTCCTTGTTCTACTTCTTCTGATTCACCCTCCAGACTTCACCTTCTCCTTCTCCTTCTTCTACTTCTTCTGATTCACCCTCCAGACTTCACCTTCTCCTTCTTCTGCTTCTTCTGATTCACCCTCCAGACTTCATCTTCTCCTTCTCCTTCTTCTGCTTCTTCTGATACACCCTCCAGACTTCACCTTCTCCTTCTCCTTCTTCTGCTTCTTCTGGTTCACCCTTCAGACTTCACCTTCTCCTTCTCCTTCTTCTGCTTCTTCTGATTCACCCTCCAGACCTCAACTTCTCCTTCTCCTTCTTCTAATTCTTCTGATTCACCCTCCAGACTTCACCTTCTCCTTCTCCTTCTTCTGCTTCTTCTGATTCACCCTCCAGACTTCGCCTTCTCCTTCTCCTTCTTCTACTTCTTCTGATTCACCCTCCAGACTTCACCTTCTCCTTCTCCTTCTTCTACTTCTTCTGATTCAACCTCCAGTCTTCACCTTCTCCTTCTCCTTCTTCAACTTCTTCTGATTCACCCTCCAGACTTCGCCTTCTCCTTCTCCTTCTTCTACTTCTTCTGATTCACCCTCCAGACTTCACCTTCTCCTTCTCCTTCTTCTGCTTCTTTTGATTCACCCTCCAGACTTCGCCTTCTCCTTCTCCTTCATCTACTTCTTCCGCTTCACCCTCCAGACTTCACCTTCTCCTTCTCCTTCTTCTACTTCTTCTGATTCACCCTCCAGACTTCACCTTCTCCTTCTCCTTCTTCTGCTTCTTCTGATTCACCCTCCAGACTTCACCTTCTCCTTCTCCTTATTCTGCTTCTTCTGATTCACCCTCCAGACTTCACCTTCTCCTTCTCCTTCTTCAACTTCTTCTGATTCACCCTCCAGACTTCACCTTCTCCTTCTCCTTCTTCTGCTTCTTCTGATTCACCCTCCAGACTTCACCTCCTCCTTCTCCTTCCTCTGCTTCTTCTGCTTCTCCCTCCAGACTTCACCCTCTCCTTCTCCTTCTTCTGCTTCTTCTGCTTCACCCTCCTTACTTCACCTTCTCCTTCTCCTTCTTCTACTTCTTCTGATTCTCCCTCCAGACTTCACCTTCTTCTTCTCCTTCTTCTGCTTCTTCTGCTTCACCCTCCAGACTTCACCTTCTCCTTCTCCTTCTTCTGCTTCTTCTGCTTCGCCCTCCAGACTTCACCTTCTCCTTCTCCTTCTTCTACTTCTTCTGCTTCACGCTCCAGACTTCACCTTCTCCTTCTCCTTCTTCTACTTCTTCTGATTCACCCTCCAGACTTCACCTTCTCCTTCTCCTTCTTCTGCTTCTTCTGATTCACCCTCCAGACTTCACCTTCTCCTTCTCCTTATTCTGCTTCTTCTGATTCACCCTCCAGACATCACCTTCTCCTTCTCCTTCTTCTACTTCTTCTGATTCATCCTCCAGACTACACCTTCTCCTTCTCCTTCTTCTACTTCTTCTGATTCACCCTCCAGACTTCACCTTCTCCTTCTCCTTCTTCTGCTCCTTTTGATTCACCCTCCAGACTTGACCTTCCCCTTCTCCTTCTTCTACTTCTTCTGATTCACCCTCCAGACTTCACCTCCTCCTTCTCCTTCTTCTACTTCTTCTGATTCACAATCCAGACTTCACCTTCTCCTTCTCCTTCTTCTACTTCTTCTGCTTCTCCCTCCAGACTTCACCTTCTCCTTCTCCTTCTTCTGCTTCTTCTGATTCACCCTCCAGACTTCACCTTCTCCTTCTCCTTCTTCCACTTCTTCTGATTCACCCTCCAGACTTCACCTTCTCCTTCTCCTTCTTCTACTTCTTCTGATTCACCCTCCAGACTTCACCTTCTCCTTTTCCTTCTTCTACTTCTTCTGATTCACCCTCCTGACTTCACCTTCTCCTTCTCCTTCTTCTGCTTCTTCTGCTTCACCCTCTAGACTTCACCTTCTCCTTCTCTTTCTTCTGCTTCTTCTGATTCACCCTCCAGACTTCACCTTCTCCTTCTCCTTCTTCTGATTCTTCTGATTCACACTCCAGACTTCACCTTCTCCTTCTCCTTCTTCTGCTTCTTCTGATTCACCCTCCTGACTTCACCTTCTCCTTCTCCTTCTTCTACTTCTTCTGATTCACCCTCATGACTTCACCTTCTCCTTCTCCTTCTTCTGCTCCTTTTGATTCACCCTCCAGACTTGACCTTCTCCTTCTCCTTCTTCTACTTCTTCTGATTCACCCTCCAGACTTCACCTTATCATTCTCCTTCTTCAACTTCTTCTGATTCACCCTCCAGACTTCACCTTCTCCTTCTCCTTCTTCTGCTTCTTCTGATTCACCCTCCAGACTTCACCTCCTCCTTCTCCTTCTTCTGCTTCTTCTGCTTCTCCCTCCAGACTTCACCTTCTCCTTCTCCTTCTTCTGCTTCTTCTGCTTCACCCTCCTTACTTCACCTTCTCCTTCTCCTTCTTCTACTTCTTCTGATTCACCCTCCAGACTTCACCTTCTTCTTCTCCTTCTTCTGCTTCTTCTGCTTCACCCTCCAGACTTCACCTTCTCCTTCTCCTTCTTCTGCTTCTTCTGCTTCGCCCTCCAGACTTTACCTTCTCCTTCTCCTTCTTCTACTTCTTCTGCTTCACGCTCCAGACTTCACCTTCTCCTTCTCCTTCTTCTACTTCTTCTGATTCACCCTCCAGACTTCACCTTCTCCTTCTCCTTCTTCTGCTTCTTCTGATTCACCCTCCAGACTTCACCTTCTCTTTCTCCTTATTCTGCTTCTTCTGATTCACCCTCCAGACTTCACCTTCTCCTTCTCCTTCTTCTGCTTCTTCTGCTTCACCCTCCTTACTTCACCTTCTCCTTCTCCTTCTTCTACTTCTTGTGATTCACCCTCCAGACTTCACCTTCTCCTTCTCCTTCTTCTGCTTCTTCTGCTTCACCCTCCAGACTTCACCTTCTCCTTCTCCTTCTTCTGCTTCTTCTGCTTCACCCTCCTGACTTCACCTTCTCCTTCTCCTTCTTCTACTTCTTCTGATTCACCCTCCAGACTTCACCTTCTCCTTCTCCTTTTTCTACTTCTTCTGATTCACCCTCCTAACTTCACCTTCTCCTTCTCCTTCTTCTGCTTCTTCTGATTCACCCTCCTGACTTCACCTTCTCCTTCTCCTTCTTCTGCTTCTTCTGATTCACCCTCCAGACTTCACCTTCTCCTTCTCCTTCTTCTGCTTCTTCTGATTCACCCTCCAGACTTCACCTTCTCCTTCTCCTTCTTCTGCTTCTTCTGATTCACCCTCCAGACCTCACCTTCTCCTTCTCCTTCTTCTACTTCTTCTGATTCACCCTCCAGACTTCATCTTCTCCTTCTCCTTCTTCTACTTCTTCTGATTCACCCGCCAGTCTTCACCTTCTCCTTCTCCTTCTTCTGCTTCTTCTGATTCACCCTCCAGACTTCACCTTCTCCTTCTCCTTCTTCTGCTTCTTCTGATTCACCCTCCAGACCTCACCATCTCCTTCTCCTTCTTCTACTTCTTCTGATTCACCCTCCAGACTTCACCTTCTCCTTCTCCTTCTTCTGCTTCTTCTGCTTCACCCTCCAGACTTCACCTTCTCCTTCTCCTTCTTCTGCTTCTTCTGCTTCGCCCTCCAGACTTCACCTTCTCCTTCTCCTTCTTCTGCTTCTTCTGCTTCACCCTCCAGATTTCACCTTCTCCTTCTCCTTCTTCTGCTTCTTCTGCTTCACCCTCCAGTCTTCACCTTCTCCTTCTCCTGTTTCTGCTTCTTCTGATTCACCCTCCAGACTTCACCTTCTCCTTCTCCTTCTTCTGCTTCTTCTGATTCACCCTCCAGACTTCACCTTCTCCTTCTCCTTCTTCTGCTTCTTCTGATACACCCTCCAGACTTCACCTTCTCCTTCTCCTTCTTCTGCTTCTTCTGGTTCACCCTTCAGACTTCACCTTCTCCTTCTCCTTCTTCTGCTTCTTCTGATTCACCCTCCAGACCTCAACTTCTCCTTCTCCTTCTTCTAATTCTTCTGATTCACCCTCCAGACTTCATCTTCTCCTTCTCCTTCTTCTGCTTCTTCTGATTCACCCTCCAGACTTCACCTTCTCCTTCTCCTTCTTCTGCTTCTTCTGATTCACCCTCCAGACTTCGCCTTCTCCTTCTCCTTCTTCTACTTCTTCTGATTCACCCTCCAGACTTCACCTTCTCCTTCTCCTTCTTCTACTTCTTCTGATTCAACCTCCAGTCTTCACCTTCTCCTTCTCCTTCTTCAACTTCTTCTGATTCACCCTCCAGACTTCGCCTTCTCCTTCTCCTTCTTCTGCTTCTTCTGATTCACCCTACAGACTTCACCTTCTCCTTCTCCTTCTTCTGCTTCTTCTGATTCACCCTCCAGACTTCGCCTTCTCCTTCTCCTTCTTCTACTTCTTCTGATTCACCCTCCAGACTTCACCTTCTCCTTCTCCTTCTTCTGCTTCTTCTGATTCACTCTTCAGACTTCACCTTCTCCTTCCCCTTCTTCTGCTTCTTCTGATTCACCCTCCAGACTTCACCTTCTCCTTCTCCTTCTTCTACTTATTCTGATTCACCCTCCAGACTTCATCTTCTCCTTCTCCTTCTTCTGCTTCTTCTGATTCACCCTCCAGACTTCACCTTCTCCTTCTCCTTCTTCAGCTTCTTCTGATTCACCCTCCAGACTTCAACTTCTCCTTCTCCTTGTTCTACTTCTTCTGATTCACCCTCCAGACTTCACCTTCTCCTTCTCCTTCTTCTACTTCTTCTGATTCACCCTCCAGACTTCACCTTCTCCTTCTTCTGCTTCTTCTGATTCACCCTCCAGACTTCACCTTCTCCTTCTCCTTCTTCTGCTTCTTCTGATACACCCTCCAGACTTCACCTTCTCCTTCTCCTTCTTCTGCTTCTTCTGGTTCACCCTTCAGACTTCACCTTCTCCTTCTCCTTCTTCTGCTTCTTCTGATTCACCCTCCAGACCTCAACTTCTCCTTCTCCTTCTTCTACTTCTTCTGATTCACCCTCCAGACTTCGCCTTCTCCTTCTCCTTCTTCTGCTTCTTTTGATTCACCCTCCAGACTTCGCCTTCTCCTTCTCCTTCTTCTACTTCTTCCGCTTCACCCTCCAGACTTCACCTTCTCCTTCTCCTTCTTCTACTTCTTCTGATTCACCCTCCAGACTTCACCTTCTCCTTCTCCTTCTTCTGCTTCTTCTGATTCACCCTCCAGACTTCACCTTCTCCTTCTCCTTCTTCTGCTTCTTCTGATTCACCCTCCAGACTTCACCTTCTCTTTCTCCTTATTCTGCTTCTTCTGATTCACCCTCCAGACTTCACCTTCTCCTTCTCCTTCTTCTGCTTCTTCTGCTTCACCCTCCTTACTTCACCTTCTCCTTCTCCTTCTTCTACTTCTTGTGATTCACCCTCCAGACTTCACCTTCTCCTTCTCCTTCTTCTGCTTCTTCTGCTTCACCCTCCAGACTTCACCTTCTCCTTCTCCTTCTTCTGCTTCTTCTGCTTCACCCTCCTGACTTCACCTTCTCCTTCTCCTTCTTCTACTTCTTCTGATTCACCCTCCAGACTTCACCTTCTCCTTCTCCTTTTTCTACTTCTTCTGATTCACCCTCCTAACTTCACCTTCTCCTTCTCCTTCTTCTGCTTCTTCTGATTCACCCTCCTGACTTCACCTTCTCCTTCTCCTTCTTCTGCTTCTTCTGATTCACCCTCCAGACTTCACCTTCTCCTTCTCCTTCTTCTGCTTCTTCTGATTCACCCTCCAGACTTCACCTTCTCCTTCTCCTTCTTCTGCTTCTTCTGATTCACCCTCCAGACCTCACCTTCTCCTTCTCCTTCTTCTACTTCTTCTGATTCACCCTCCAGACTTCATCTTCTCCTTCTCCTTCTTCTACTTCTTCTGATTCACCCGCCAGTCTTCACCTTCTCCTTCTCCTTCTTCTGCTTCTTCTGATTCACCCTCCAGACTTCACCTTCTCCTTCTCCTTCTTCTGCTTCTTCTGATTCACCCTCCAGACCTCACCATCTCCTTCTCCTTCTTCTACTTCTTCTGATTCACCCTCCAGACTTCACCTTCTCCTTCTCCTTCTTCTGCTTCTTCTGCTTCACCCTCCAGACTTCACCTTCTCCTTCTCCTTCTTCTGCTTCTTCTGCTTCGCCCTCCAGACTTCACCTTCTCCTTCTCCTTCTTCTGCTTCTTCTGCTTCACCCTCCAGATTTCACCTTCTCCTTCTCCTTCTTCTGCTTCTTCTGCTTCACCCTCCAGTCTTCACCTTCTCCTTCTCCTGTTTCTGCTTCTTCTGATTCACCCTCCAGACTTCACCTTCTCCTTCTCCTTCTTCTGCTTCTTCTGATTCACCCTCCAGACTTCACCTTCTCCTTCTCCTTCTTCTGCTTCTTCTGATACACCCTCCAGACTTCACCTTCTCCTTCTCCTTCTTCTGCTTCTTCTGGTTCACCCTTCAGACTTCACCTTCTCCTTCTCCTTCTTCTGCTTCTTCTGATTCACCCTCCAGACCTCAACTTCTCCTTCTCCTTCTTCTAATTCTTCTGATTCACCCTCCAGACTTCATCTTCTCCTTCTCCTTCTTCTGCTTCTTCTGATTCACCCTCCAGACTTCACCTTCTCCTTCTCCTTCTTCTGCTTCTTCTGATTCACCCTCCAGACTTCGCCTTCTCCTTCTCCTTCTTCTACTTCTTCTGATTCACCCTCCAGACTTCACCTTCTCCTTCTCCTTCTTCTACTTCTTCTGATTCAACCTCCAGTCTTCACCTTCTCCTTCTCCTTCTTCAACTTCTTCTGATTCACCCTCCAGACTTCGCCTTCTCCTTCTCCTTCTTCTGCTTCTTCTGATTCACCCTACAGACTTCACCTTCTCCTTCTCCTTCTTCTGCTTCTTCTGATTCACCCTCCAGACTTCGCCTTCTCCTTCTCCTTCTTCTACTTCTTCTGATTCACCCTCCAGACTTCACCTTCTCCTTCTCCTTCTTCTGCTTCTTCTGATTCACTCTTCAGACTTCACCTTCTCCTTCCCCTTCTTCTGCTTCTTCTGATTCACCCTCCAGACTTCACCTTCTCCTTCTCCTTCTTCTACTTATTCTGATTCACCCTCCAGACTTCATCTTCTCCTTCTCCTTCTTCTGCTTCTTCTGATTCACCCTCCAGACTTCACCTTCTCCTTCTCCTTCTTCAGCTTCTTCTGATTCACCCTCCAGACTTCAACTTCTCCTTCTCCTTGTTCTACTTCTTCTGATTCACCCTCCAGACTTCACCTTCTCCTTCTCCTTCTTCTACTTCTTCTGATTCACCCTCCAGACTTCACCTTCTCCTTCTTCTGCTTCTTCTGATTCACCCTCCAGACTTCACCTTCTCCTTCTCCTTCTTCTGCTTCTTCTGATACACCCTCCAGACTTCACCTTCTCCTTCTCCTTCTTCTGCTTCTTCTGGTTCACCCTTCAGACTTCACCTTCTCCTTCTCCTTCTTCTGCTTCTTCTGATTCACCCTCCAGACCTCAACTTCTCCTTCTCCTTCTTCTAATTCTTCTGATTCACCCTCCAGACTTCACCTTCTCCTTCTCCTTCTTCTGCTTCTTCTGATTCACCCTCCAGACTTCGCCTTCTCCTTCTCCTTCTTCTACTTCTTCTGATTCACCCTCCAGACTTCGCCTTCTCCTTCTCCTTCTTCTGCTTCTTTTGATTCACCCTCCAGACTTCGCCTTCTCCTTCTCCTTCTTCTACTTCTTCCGCTTCACCCTCCAGACTTCACCTTCTCCTTCTCCTTCTTCTACTTCTTCTGATTCACCCTCCAGACTTCACCTTCTCCTTCTCCTTCTTCTGCTTCTTCTGATTCACCCTCCAGACTTCACCTTCTCCTTCTCCTTATTCTGCTTCTTCTGATTCACCCTCCAGACTTCACCTTCTCCTTCTCCTTCTTCAACTTCTTCTGATTCACCCTCCAGACTTCACCTTCTCCTTCTCCTTCTTCTGCTTCTTCTGATTCACCCTCCAGACTTCACCTCCTCCTTCTCCTTCCTCTGCTTCTTCTGCTTCTCCCTCCAGACTTCACCCTCTCCTTCTCCTTCTTCTGCTTCTTCTGCTTCACCCTCCTTACTTCACCTTCTCCTTCTCCTTCTTCTACTTCTTCTGATTCTCCCTCCAGACTTCACCTTCTTCTTCTCCTTCTTCTGCTTCTTCTGCTTCACCCTCCAGACTTCACCTTCTCCTTCTCCTTCTTCTGCTTCTTCTGCTTCGCCCTCCAGACTTCACCTTCTCCTTCTCCTTCTTCTACTTCTTCTGCTTCACGCTCCAGACTTCACCTTCTCCTTCTCCTTCTTCTACTTCTTCTGATTCACCCTCCAGACTTCACCTTCTCCTTCTCCTTCTTCTGCTTCTTCTGATTCACCCTCCAGACTTCACCTTCTCCTTCTCCTTATTCTGCTTCTTCTGATTCACCCTCCAGACATCACCTTCTCCTTCTCCTTCTTCTACTTCTTCTGATTCATCCTCCAGACTACACCTTCTCCTTCTCCTTCTTCTACTTCTTCTGATTCACCCTCCAGACTTCACCTTCTCCTTCTCCTTCTTCTGCTCCTTTTGATTCACCCTCCAGACTTGACCTTCCCCTTCTCCTTCTTCTACTTCTTCTGATTCACCCTCCAGACTTCACCTCCTCCTTCTCCTTCTTCTACTTCTTCTGATTCACAATCCAGACTTCACCTTCTCCTTCTCCTTCTTCTACTTCTTCTGCTTCTCCCTCCAGACTTCACCTTCTCCTTCTCCTTCTTCTGCTTCTTCTGATTCACCCTCCAGACTTCACCTTCTCCTTCTCCTTCTTCCACTTCTTCTGATTCACCCTCCAGACTTCACCTTCTCCTTCTCCTTCTTCTACTTCTTCTGATTCACCCTCCAGACTTCACCTTCTCCTTTTCCTTCTTCTACTTCTTCTGATTCACCCTCCTGACTTCACCTTCTCCTTCTCCTTCTTCTGCTTCTTCTGCTTCACCCTCTAGACTTCACCTTCTCCTTCTCTTTCTTCTGCTTCTTCTGATTCACCCTCCAGACTTCACCTTCTCCTTCTCCTTCTTCTGATTCTTCTGATTCACACTCCAGACTTCACCTTCTCCTTCTCCTTCTTCTGCTTCTTCTGATTCACCCTCCTGACTTCACCTTCTCCTTCTCCTTCTTCTACTTCTTCTGATTCACCCTCATGACTTCACCTTCTCCTTCTCCTTCTTCTACTTCTTCTGCTTCACCCTCCAGACTTCACCTTCTCCTTCTCCTTCTTCTACTTCTTCTGATTCACCCTCCAGACTTCACCTTCTCCTTCTCCTTCTTCTGCTCCTTTTGATTCACCCTCCAGACTTGACCTTCTCCTTCTCCTTCTTCTACTTCTTCTGATTCACCCTCCAGACTTCACCTTATCATTCTCCTTCTTCAACTTCTTCTGATTCACCCTCCAGACTTCACCTTCTCCTTCTCCTTCTTCTGCTTCTTCTGATTCACCCTCCAGACTTCACCTCCTCCTTCTCCTTCTTCTGCTTCTTCTGCTTCTCCCTCCAGACTTCACCTTCTCCTTCTCCTTCTTCTGCTTCTTCTGCTTCACCCTCCTTACTTCACCTTCTCCTTCTCCTTCTTCTACTTCTTCTGATTCACCCTCCAGACTTCACCTTCTTCTTCTCCTTCTTCTGCTTCTTCTGCTTCACCCTCCAGACTTCACCTTCTCCTTCTCCTTCTTCTGCTTCTTCTGCTTCGCCCTCCAGACTTTACCTTCTCCTTCTCCTTCTTCTACTTCTTCTGCTTCACGCTCCAGACTTCACCTTCTCCTTCTCCTTCTTCTACTTCTTCTGATTCACCCTCCAGACTTCACCTTCTCCTTCTCCTTCTTCTGCTTCTTCTGATTCACCCTCCAGACTTCACCTTCTCCTTCTCCTTATTCTGCTTCTTCTGATTCACCCTCCAGACTTCACCTTCTCCTTCTCCTTCTTCTGCTTCTTCTGCTTCACCCTCCTTACTTCACCTTCTCCTTCTCCTTCTTCTACTTCTTGTGATTCACCCTCCAGACTTCACCTTCTCCTTCTCCTTCTTCTGCTTCTTCTGCTTCACCCTCCAGACTTCACCTTCTCCTTCTCCTTCTTCTGCTTCTTCTGCTTCGCCCTCCAGACTTCACCTTCTCCTTCTCCTTCTTCTGCTTCTTCTGCTTCACCCTCCAGATTTCACCTTCTCCTTCTCCTTCTTCTGCTTCTTCTGCTTCACCCTCCTGACTTCACCTTCTCCTTCTCCTTCTTCTACTTCTTCTGATTCACCCTCCAGACTTCACCTTCTCCTTCTCCTTTTTCTACTTCTTCTGATTCACCCTCCTAACTTCACCTTCTCCTTCTCCTTCTTCTGCTTCTTCTGATTCACCCTCCTGACTTCACCTTCTCCTTCTCCTTCTTCTGCTTCTTCTGATTCACCCTCCAGACTTCACCTTCTCCTTCTCCTTCTTCTGCTTCTTCTGATTCACCCTCCAGACTTCACCTTCTCCTTCTCCTTCTTCTGCTTCTTCTGATTCACCCTCCAGACCTCACCTTCTCCTTCTCCTTCTTCTACTTCTTCTGATTCACCCTCCAGACTTCATCGTCTCCTTCTCCTTCTTCTACTTCTTCTGATTCACCCGCCAGTCTTCACCTTCTCCTTCTCCTTCTTCTGCTTCTTCTGATTCACCCTCCAGACTTCACCTTCTCCTTCTCCTTCTTCTGCTTCTTCTGATTCACCCTCCAGACCTCACCATCTCCTTCTCCTTCTTCTACTTCTTCTGATTCACCCTCCAGACTTCACCTTCTCCTTCTCCTTCTTCTGCTTCTTCTGCTTCACCCTCCAGACTTCACCTTCTCCTTCTCCTTCTTCTGCTTCTTCTGCTTCGCCCTCCAGACTTCACCTTCTCCTTCTCCTTCTTCTGCTTCTTCTGCTTCACCCTCCAGATTTCACCTTCTCCTTCTCCTTCTTCTGCTTCTTCTGCTTCACCCTCCAGTCTTCACCTTCTCCTTCTCCTGTTTCTGCTTCTTCTGATTCACACTCCTGACTTCACCTTCTCCTTCTCCTTCTTCTGCTTCTTCTGATTCACCCTCCAGACTTCACCTTCTCCTTCTCCTTCTTCTACTTCTTCTGATTCACCCTCCAGACTTCACCTTCTCCTTCTACTTCTTCTGCTTCTTCTGATTCACCCTCCAGACTTCACCTTCTCCTTCTCCTTCTTCTGCTTCTTCTGATTCACCCTCCAGACTTCACCTTCTCCTTCTCCTTCTTCTGCTTCTTCAGATTCACCCTCCAGACTTCACCTTCTCCTTCTCCTTCTTCTGCTTCTTCTGATTCACCCTCCAGACTTCACCTTCTCCTTCTCCTTCTTCTACTTCTTCTGATTCACCCTCCAGACTTCGCCTTCTCCTTCTCCTTCTTCTGCTTTTTCTGATTCACCCTCCAGACTTCACCTTCTCCTTCTCCTTCGTCTACTTCTTCTGATTCACTCTCCAGAATACACCTTCTCCTTCTCCTTCTTCTACTTCTTCTGATTCAGCCTCCAGACTCCACCTTCTCCTTCTCCTTCTTCTGCTTCTTCTGATTCACCCTCCAGACTTCACCTTCTCCTTCTCCTTCTTCTACTTCTTCTGATTCACCCTCCAGACTTCACCTTCTCCTTCTCCTTCTTCTACTTCTTCTTATTCACCCTCCAGATTTCACCTTCTCCTTCTTCTTCTACTTCTTCTGCTTCTCCCTCCAGACTTCACCTTCTCCTTCTCCTTCTTCTGCTTCTTCTGATTCACCCTCCAGACTTCCCCTTCTCCTTCTTCTTCTTCTACTTCTTCTGATTCAACCTCCAGACTTCACCTTCTCCTTCTCCTTCTTCTACTTCTTCTGATTCACCCTCCAGACTTCACCTTCTCCTTCTCCTTCTTCTACTTCTTCTGATTCACCCTCCTGACTTCACCTTCTCCTTCTCCTTCTTCTGCTTCTTCTGCTTCACCCTCCAGACTTCACCTTCTCCTTCTCCTTCTTCTGCTTCTTCTGTTTCACCCTCCAGACTTCACCTTCTCCTTCTCCTTCTTCTGCTTCTTCTGCTTCACCCTCCTGACTTCATCTTCTCCTTCTCCTTCTTCTACTTCTTCTGATTCACCCTCCAGACTTCACCTTCTCCTTCTCCTTCTTCTGCTTCTTCTGCTTCACCATCCAGATTACACCTTCTCCTTCTCCTTCTTCTACTTCTTCTGATTCACCCTCCAGACTTCACCTTCTCCTTCTCCTTCTTCTGCTTCTTCTGCTTCACCCTCCTAACTTCACCTTCTCCTTCTCCTTCTTCTGCTTCTTCTGATTCACCCTCCTGACTTCACCTTCTCCTTCTCCTTCTTCTACTTCTTCTGATTCACCCTCCAGACTTCACCATTTCCTTCTCCTTCTTCGACTTCTTCTGATTCACCCTCCAGACTTCACCTTCTCCTTCTCCTTCTTCTACCTCTTCTGATTCACCCTCCAGACTTCACCTTCTCCTTCTCCTTCTTCTACTTCTTCTGATTCACCCTCCAGTCTTCACCTTCTACTTCTCCTTCTTCTGCTTCTTCTGCTTCACCCTCTAGACTTCACCTTCTCCTTCTCTTTCTTCTGCTTCTTCTGATTCACCCTCCAGACTTCACCTTCTCCTTCTCCTTCTTCTGATTCTTCTGATTCACACTCCAGACTTCACCTTCTCCTTCTCCTTCTTCTGCTTCTTCTGATTCACCCTCCTGACTTCACCTTCTACTTCTCCTTCTTCTACTTCTTCTGATTCACCCTCATGACTTCACCTTCTCCTTCTCCTTCTTCTACTTCTTCAGCTTCACCCTCCAGACTTCACCTTCTCCTTCTCCTTCTTCTACTTCTTCTGCTTCACCCTCCAGACTTCACCTTCTCCTTCTCCTTCTTCTGCTTCTTCTGATTCACCCTCCAGACTTCACCTTCTCCTTCTCCTTATTCTGCTTCTTCTGATTCACCCTCCAGACTTCACCTTCTCCTTCTCCTTCTTCTGCTTCTTCTGATTCACTCTTCAGACTTCACCTTCTCCTTCCCCTTCTTCTGCTTCTTCTGATTCACCCTCCAGACTTCACCTTCTCCTTCTCCTTCTTCTACTTATTCTGATTCACCCTCCAGACTTCATCTTCTCCTTCTCCTTCTTCTGCTTCTTCTGATTCACCCTCCAGACTTCACCTTCTCCTTCTCCTTCTTCTGCTTCTTCTGATTCACCCTCCAGACTTCAACTTCTCCTTCTCCTTGTTCTACGTCTTCTGATTCACCCTCCAGACTTCACCTTCTCCTTCTCCTTCTTCTACTTCTTCTGATTCACCCTCCAGACTTCACCTTCTCCTTCTCCTTCTTCTGCTTCTTCTGATTCACCCTCCAGACTTCACCTTCTCCTTCTCCTTCTTCTGCTTCTTCTGATACACCCTCCAGACTTCACCTTCTCCTTCTCCTTCTTCTGCTTCTTCTGGTTCACCCTTCAGACTTCACCTTCTCCTTCTCCTTCTTCTGCTTCTTCTGATTCACCCTCCAGACCTCAACTTCTCCTTCTCCTTCTTCTAATTCTTCTGATTCACCCTCCAGACTTCATCTTCTCCTTCTCCTTCTTCTGCTTCTTCTGATTCACCCTCCAGACTTCACCTTCTCCTTCTCCTTCTTCTGCTTCTTCTGATTCACCCTCCAGACTTCGCCTTCTCCTTCTCCTTCTTCTACTTCTTCTGATTCACCCTCCAGACTTCACCTTCTCCTTCTCCTTCTTCTACTTCTTCTGATTCAACCTCCAGTCTTCACCTTCTCCTTCTCCTTCTTCAACTTCTTCTGATTCACCCTCCAGACTTCGCCTTCTCCTTCTCCTTCTTCTACTTCTTCTGATTCACCCTCCAGACTTCACCTTCTCCTTCTCCTTCTTCTGCTTCTTCTGATTCACCCTCCAGACTTCGCCTTCTCCTTCTCCTTCTTCTACTTCTTCCGCTTCACCCTCCAGACTTCACCTTCTCCTTCTCCTTCTTCTACTTCTTCTGATTCACCCTCCAGACTTCACCTTCTCCTTCTCCTTCTTCTGCTTCTTCTGATTCACCCTCCAGACTTCACCTTCTCCTTCTCCTTATTCTGCTTCTTCTGATTCACCCTCCAGACTTCACCTTCTCCTTCTCCTTCTTCAACTTCTTCTGATTCACCCTCCAGACTTCACCTTCTCCTTCTCCTTCTTCTGCTTCTTCTGATTCACCCTCCAGACTTCACCTCCTCCTTCTCCTTCTTCTGCTTCTTCTGCTTCTCCCTCCAGACTTCACCTTCTCCTTCTCCTTCTTCTGCTTCTTCTGCTTCACCCTCCTTACTTCACCTTCTCCTTCTCCTTCTTCTACTTCTTCTGATTCACCCTCCAGACTTCACCTTCTTCTTCTCCTTCTTCTGCTTCTTCTGCTTCACCCTCCAGACTTCACCTTCTCCTTCTCCTTCTTCTGCTTCTTCTGCTTCGCCCTCCAGACTTCACCTTCTCCTTCTCCTTCTTCTACTTCTTCTGCTTCACGCTCCAGACTTCACCTTCTCCTTCTCCTTCTTCTACTTCTTCTGATTCACCCTCCAGACTTCACCTTCTCCTTCTCCTTCTTCTGCTTCTTCTGATTCACCCTCCAGACTTCACCTTCTCCTTCTCCTTATTCTGCTTCTTCTGATTCACCCTCCAGACTTCACCTTCTCCTTCTCCTTCTTCTACTTCTTCTGATTCATCCTCCAGACTACACCTTCTCCTTCTCCTTCTTCTACTTCTTCTGATTCACCCTCCAGACTTCACCTTCTCCTTCTCCTTCTTCTGCTCCTTTTGATTCACCCTCCAGACTTGACCTTCTCCTTCTCCTTCTTCTACTTCTTCTGATTCACCCTCCAGACTTCACCTCCTCCTTCTCCTTCTTCTACTTCTTCTGATTCACAATCCAGACTTCACCTTCTCCTTCTCCTTCTTCTACTTCTTCTGCTTCTCCCTCCAGACTTCACCTTCTCCTTCTCCTTCTTCTGCTTCTTCTGATTCACCCTCCAGACTTCACCTTCTCCTTCTCCTTCTTCCACTTCTTCTGATTCACCCTCCAGACTTCACCTTCTCCTTCTCCTTCTTCTACTTCTTCTGATTCACCCTCCAGACTTCACCTTCTCCTTTTCCTTCTTCTACTTCTTCTGATTCACCCTCCTGACTTCACCTTCTCCTTCTCCTTCTTCTGCTTCTTCTGCTTCACCCTCTAGACTTCACCTTCTCCTTCTCTTTCTTCTGCTTCTTCTGATTCACCCTCCAGACTTCACCTTCTCCTTCTCCTTCTTCTGATTCTTCTGATTCACACTCCAGACTTCACCTTCTCCTTCTCCTTCTTCTGCTTCTTCTGATTCACCCTCCTGACTTCACCTTCTCCTTCTCCTTCTTCTACTTCTTCTGATTCACCCTCATGACTTCACCTTCTCCTTCTCCTTCTTCTACTTCTTCTGCTTCACCCTCCAGACTTCACCTTCTCCTTCTCCTTCTTCTACTTCTTCTGA
Organism: Somniosus microcephalus; assembly: GCF_052327205.1. Classification (NCBI taxonomy): domain Eukaryota; kingdom Metazoa; phylum Chordata; class Chondrichthyes; order Squaliformes; family Somniosidae; genus Somniosus; species Somniosus microcephalus. The sequence goes on along the minus strand of NW_028225435.1, from coordinate 65,714 downwards.
TTCACCCTCCAGACTTCACCTTCTCCTTCTCCTTCTTCTGCTCCTTTTGATTCACCCTCCAGACTTGACCTTCTCCTTCTCCTTCTTCTACTTCTTCTGATTCACCCTCCAGACTTCACCTCCTCCTTCTCCTTCTTCTACTTCTTCTGATTCACAATCCAGACTTCACCTTCTGCTTTTCCTTCTTCCACTTCTTCTGCTTCTCCCTCCAGACTTCACCTTCTCCTTCTCCTTCTTCTGCTTCTTCTGATTCACCCTCCAGACTTCACCTTCTCCTTCTCCTTCTTCCACTTCTTCTGATTCACCCTCCAGACTTCACCTTCTCCTTCTCCTTCTTCTACTTCTTCTGATTCACCCTCCAGACTTCACCTTCTCCTTTTCCTTCTTCTACTTCTTCTGATTCACCCTCCTGACTTCACCTTCTCCTTCTCCTTCTTCTGCTTCTTCTGCTTCACCCTCTAGACTTCACCTTCTCCTTCTCTTTCTTCTGCTTCTTCTGATTCACCCTCCAGACTTCACCTTCTCCTTCTCCTTCTTCTGATTCTTCTGATTCACACTCCAGACTTCACCTTCTCCTTCTCCTTCTTCTGCTTCTTCTGATTCACCCTCCTGACTTCACCTTCTCCTTCTCCTTCTTCTACTTCTTCTGATTCACCCTCATGACTTCACCTTCTCCTTCTCCTTCTTCTACTTCTTCTGATTCACCCTCCAGACTTCACCTTCTCCTTCTCCTTCTTCTGCTTCTTCTGATTCACCCTCCAGACTTCACCTGCTCCTTCTCCTTATTCTGCTTCTTCTGATTCACCCTCCAGACTTCACCTTCTCCTTCTCCTTCTTCTGCTTCTTCTGATTCACTCTTCAGACTTCAACTTCTCCTTCCCCTTCTTCTGCTTCTTCTGATACACCCTCCAGACTTCACCTTCTCCTTCTCCTTCTTCTGCTTCATCTGGTTCACCCTTCAGACTTCACCTTCTCCTTCTCCTTCTTCTGCTTCTTCTGATTCACCCTCCAGACCTCAACTTCTCCTTCTCCTTCTTCTAATTCTTCTGATTCACCCTCCAGACTTCATCTTCTCCTTCTCCTTCTTCTGCTTCTTCTGATTCACCCTCCAGACTTCACCTTCTCCTTCTCCTTCTTCTGCTTCTTCTGATTCACCCTCCAGACTTCGCCTTCTCCTTCTCCTTCTTCTACTTCTTCTGATTCACCCTCCAGACTTCACCTTCTCCTTCTCCTTCTTCTACTTCTTCTGATTCAACCTCCAGTCTTCACCTTCTCCTTCTCCTTCTTCAACTTCTTCTGATTCACCCTCCAGACTTCGCCTTCTCCTTCTCCTTCTTCTACTTCTTCTGATTCACCCTCCAGACTTCACCTTCTCCTTCTCCTTCTTCTGCTTCTTCTGATTCACCCTCCAGACTTCGCCTTCTCCTTCTCCTTCTTCTACTTCTTCCGCTTCACCCTCCAGACTTCACCTTCTCCTTCTCCTTCTTCTACTTCTTCTGATTCACCCTCCAGACTTCACCTTCTCCTTCTTCTGCTTCTTCTGATTCACCCTCCAGACTTCACCTTCTCCTTCTCCTTATTCTGCTTCTTCTGATTCACCCTCCAGACTTCACCTTCTCCTTCTCCTTCTTCTACTTCTTCTGATTCACCCTCCAGACTTCACCTTCTCCTTCTACTTCTTCTGCTTCTTCTGATTCACCCTCCAGACTTCACCTTCTCCTTCTCCTTCTTCTGCTTCTTCTGATTCACCCTCCAGACTTCACCTTCTCCTTCTCCTTCTTCTGCTTCTTCAGATTCACCCTCCAGACTTCACCTTCTCCTTCTCCTTCTTCTGCTTCTTCTGATTCACCCTCCAGACTTCACCTTCTCCTTCTCCTTCTTCTACTTCTTCTGATTCACCCTCCAGACTTCGCCTTCTCCTTCTCCTTCTTCTGCTTTTTCTGATTCACCCTCCAGACTTCACCTTCTCCTTCTCCTTCGTCTACTTCTTCTGATTCACTCTCCAGACTACACCTTCTCCTTCTCCTTCTTCTACTTCTTCTGATTCAGCCTCCAGACTCCACCTTCTCCTTCTCCTTCTTCTGCTTCTTCTGATTCACCCTCCAGACTTCACCTTCTCCTTCTCCTTCTTCTACTTCTTCTGATTCACCCTCCAGACTTCACCTTCTCCTTCTCCTTCTTCTACTTCTTCTTATTCACCCTCCAGATTTCACCTTCTCCTTCTTCTTCTACTTCTTCTACTTCTCCCTCCAGACTTCACCTTCTCCTTCTCCTTCTTCTGCTTCTTCTGATTCACCCTCCAGACTTCCCCTTCTCCTTCTTCTTCTTCTACTTCTTCTGATTCAACCTCCAGACTTCACCTTCTCCTTCTCCTTCTTCTACTTCTTCTGATTCACCCTCCAGACTTCACCTTCTCCTTCTCCTTCTTCTACTTCTTCTGATTCACCCTCCTGACTTCACCTTCTCCTTCTCCTTCTTCTGCTTCTTCTGCTTCACCCTCCAGACTTCACCTTCTCCTTCTCCTTCTTCTGCTTCTTCTGTTTCACCCTCCAGACTTCACCTTCTCCTTCTCCTTCTTCTGCTTCTTCTGCTTCACCCTCCTGACTTCATCTTCTCCTTCTCCTTCTTCTACTTCTTCTGATTCACCCTCCAGACTTCACCTTCTCCTTCTCCTTCTTCTGCTTCTTCTGCTTCACCATCCAGACTTCACCTTCTCATTCTCCTTCTTCTACTTCTTCTGATTCACCCTCCAGACTTCACCTTCTCCTTCTCCTTCTTCTGCTTCTTCTGCTTCACCCTCCTAACTTCACCTTCTCCTTCTCCTTCTTCTGCTTCTTCTGATTCACCCTCCTGACTTCACCTTCTCCTTCTCCTTCTTCTACTTCTTCTGATTCACCCTCCAGACTTCACCATTTCCTTCTCCTTCTTCGACTTCTTCTGATTCACCCTCCAGACTTCACCTTCTCCTTCTCCTTCTTCTACCTCTTCTGATTCACCCTCCAGACTTCACCTTCTCCTTCTCCTTCTTCTACTTCTTCTGATTCACCCTCCAGTCTTCACCTTCTACTTCTCCTTCTTCTGCTTCTTCTGCTTCACCCTCTAGACTTCACCTTCTCCTTCTCTTTCTTCTGCTTCTTCTGATTCACCCTCCAGACTTCACCTTCTCCTTCTCCTTCTTCTGATTCTTCTGATTCACACTCCAGACTTCACCTTCTCCTTCTCCTTCTTCTGCTTCTTCTGATTCACCCTCCTGACTTCACCTTCTACTTCTCCTTCTTCTACTTCTTCTGATTCACCCTCATGACTTCACCTTCTCCTTCTCCTTCTTCTACTTCTTCAGCTTCACCCTCCAGACTTCACCTTCTCCTTCTCCTTCTTCTACTTCTTCTGCTTCACCCTCCAGACTTCACCTTCTCCTTCTCCTTCTTCTGCTTCTTCTGATTCACCCTCCAGACTTCACCTTCTCCTTCTCCTTATTCTGCTTCTTCTGATTCACCCTCCAGACTTCACCTTCTCCTTCTCCTTCTTCTGCTTCTTCTGATTCACTCTTCAGACTTCACCTTCTCCTTCCCCTTCTTCTGCTTCTTCTGATTCACCCTCCAGACTTCACCTTCTCCTTCTTCTACTTATTCTGATTCACCCTCCAGACTTCATCTTCTCCTTCTCCTTCTTCTGCTTCTTCTGATTCACCCTCCAGACTTCACCTTCTCCTTCTCCTTCTTCTGCTTCTTCTGATTCACCCTCCAGACTTCAACTTCTCCTTCTCCTTGTTCTACTTCTTCTGATTCACCCTCCAGACTTCACCTTCTCCTTCTGCTTCTTCTACTTCTTCTGATTCACCCTCCAGACTTCACCTTCTCCTTCTCCTTCTTCTGCTTCTTCTGATTCACCCTCCAGACTTCACCTTCTCCTTCTCCTTCTTCTGCTTCTTCTGATACACCCTCCAGACTTCACCTTCTCCTTCTCCTTCTTCTGCTTCTTCTGGTTCACCCTTCAGACTTCACCTTCTCCTTCTCCTTCTTCTGCTTCTTCTGATTCACCCTCCAGACCTCAACTTCTCCTTCTCCTTCTTCTAATTCTTCTGATTCACCCTCCAGACTTCATCTTCTCCTTCTCCTTCTTCTGCTTCTTCTGATTCACTCTCCAGACTTCACCTTCTCCTTCTCCTTCTTCTGCTTCTTCTGATTCACCCTCCAGACTTCGCCTTCTCCTTCTCCTTCTTCTACTTCTTCTGATTCACCCTCCAGACTTCACCTTCTCCTTCTCCTTCTTCTACTTCTTCTGATTCAACCTCCAGTCTTCACCTTCTCCTTCTCCTTCTTCAACTTCTTCTGATTCACCCTCCAGACTTCGCCTTCTCCTTCTCCTTCTTCTACTTCTTCTGATTCACCCTCCAGACTTCACCTTCTCCTTCTCCTTCTTCTGCTTCTTCTGATTCACCCTCCAGACTTCGCCTTCTCCTTCTCCTTCTTCTACTTCTTCCGCTTCACCCTCCAGACTTCACCTTCTCCTTCTCCTTCTTCTACTTCTTCTGATTCACCCTCCAGACTTCACCTTCTCCTTCTCCTTCTTCTGCTTCTTCTGATTCACCCTCCAGACTTCACCTTCTCCTTCTCCTTATTCTGCTTCTTCTGATTCACCCTCCAGACTTCACCTTCTCCTTCTCCTTCTTCAACTTCTTCTGATTCACCCTCCAGACTTCACCTTCTCCTTCTCCTTCTTCTGCTTCTTCTGATTCACCCTCCAGACTTCACCTCCTCCTTCTCCTTCTTCTGCTTCTTCTGCTTCTCCCTCCAGACTTCACCTTCTCCTTCTCCTTCTTCTGCTTCTTCTGCTTCACCCTCCTTACTTCACCTTCTCCTTCTCCTTCTTCTACTTCTTCTGATTCACCCTCCAGACTTCACCTTCTTCTTCTCCTTCTTCTGCTTCTTCTGCTTCACCCTCCAGACTTCACCTTCTCCTTCTCCTTCTTCTGCTTCTTCTGCTTCGCCCTCCAGACTTCACCTTCTCCTTCTCCTTCTTCTACTTCTTCTGCTTCACGCTCCAGACTTCGCCTTCTCCTTCTCCTTCTTCTACTTCTTCTGATTCACCCTCCAGACTTCACCTTCTCCTTCTCCTTCTTCTGCTTCTTCTGATTCACCCTCCAGACTTCACCTTCTCCTTCTCCTTATTCTGCTTCTTCTGATTCACCCTCCAGACTTCACCTTCTCCTTCTCCTTCTTCTACTTCTTCTGATTCATCCTCCAGACTACACCTTCTCCTTCTCCTTCTTCTACTTCTTCTGATTCACCCTCCAGACTTCACCTTCTCCTTCTCCTTCTTCTGCTCCTTTTGATTCACCCTCCAGACTTGACCTTCTCCTTCTCCTTCTTCTACTTCTTCTGATTCACCCTCCAGACTTCACCTCCTCCTTCTCCTTCTTCTACTTCTTCTGATTCACAATCCAGACTTCACCTTCTCCTTCTCCTTCTTCTACTTCTTCTGCTTCTCCCTCCAGACTTCACCTTCTCCTTCTCCTTCTTCTGCTTCTTCTGATTCACCCTCCAGACTTCACCTTCTCCTTCTCCTTCTTCCACTTCTTCTGATTCACCCTCCAGACTTCACCTTCTCCTTCTCCTTCTTCTACTTCTTCTGATTCACCCTCCAGACTTCACCTTCTCCTTTTCCTTCTTCTACTTCTTCTGATTCACCCTCCTGACTTCACCTTCTCCTTCTCCTTCTTCTGCTTCTTCTGCTTCACCCTCTAGACTTCACCTTCTCCTTCTCTTTCTTCTGCTTCTTCTGATTCACCCTCCAGACTTCACCTTCTCCTTCTCCTTCTTCTGATTCTTCTGATTCACACTCCAGACTTCACCTTCTCCTTCTCCTTCTTCTGCTTCTTCTGATTCACCCTCCTGACTTCACCTTCTCCTTCTCCTTCTTCTACTTCTTCTGATTCACCCTCATGACTTCACCTTCTCCTTCTCCTTCTTCTACTTCTTCTGCTTCACCCTCCAGACTTCACCTTCTCCTTCTCCTTCTTCTACTTCTTCTGATTCACCCTCCAGACTTCACCTTCTCCTTCTCCTTCTTCTGCTCCTTTTGATTCACCCTCCAGACTTGACCTTCTCCTTCTCCTTCTTCTACTTCTTCTGATTCACCCTCCAGACTTCACCTCCTCCTTCTCCTTCTTCTACTTCTTCTGATTCACAATCCAGACTTCACCTTCTGCTTTTCCTTCTTCCACTTCTTCTGCTTCTCCCTCCAGACTTCACCTTCTCCTTCTCCTTCTTCTGCTTCTTCTGATTCACCCTCCAGACTTCACCTTCTCCTTCTCCTTCTTCCACTTCTTCTGATTCACCCTCCAGACTTCACCTTCTCCTTCTCCTTCTTCTACTTCTTCTGATTCACCCTCCAGACTTCACCTTCTCCTTTTCCTTCTTCTACTTCTTCTGATTCACCCTCCTGACTTCACCTTCTCCTTCTCCTTCTTCTGCTTCTTCTGCTTCACCCTCTAGACTTCACCTTCTCCTTCTCTTTCTTCTGCTTCTTCTGATTCACCCTCCAGACTTCACCTTCTCCTTCTCCTTCTTCTGATTCTTCTGATTCACACTCCAGACTTCACCTTCTCCTTCTCCTTCTTCTGCTTCTTCTGATTCACCCTCCTGACTTCACCTTCTCCTTCTCCTTCTTCTACTTCTTCTGATTCACCCTCATGACTTCACCTTCTCCTTCTCCTTCTTCTACTTCTTCTGCTTCAACCTCCAGACTTCACCTTCTCCTTCTCCTTCTTCTACTTCTTCTGATTCACCCTCCAGACTTCACCTTCTCCTTCTCCTTCTTCTGCTTCTTCTGATTCACCCTCCAGACTTCACCTGCTCCTTCTCCTTATTCTGCTTCTTCTGATTCACCCTCCAGACTTCACCTTCTCCTTCTCCTTCTTCTGCTTCTTCTGATTCACTCTTCAGACTTCACCTTCTCCTTCCCCTTCTTCTGCTTCTTCTGATACACCCTCCAGACTTCACCTTCTCCTTCTCCTTCTTCTGCTTCATCTGGTTCACCCTTCAGACTTCACCTTCTCCTTCTCCTTCTTCTGCTTCTTCTGATTCACCCTCCAGACCTCAACTTCTCCTTCTCCTTCTTCTAATTCTTCTGATTCACCCTCCAGACTTCATCTTCTCCTTCTTCTGCTTCTTCTGATTCACCCTCCAGACTTCACCTTCTCCTTCTCCTTCTTCTGCTTCTTCTGATTCACCCTCCAGACTTCGCCTTCTCCTTCTCCTTCTTCTACTTCTTCTGATTCACCCTCCAGACTTCACCTTCTCCTTCTCCTTCTTCTACTTCTTCTGATTCAACCTCCAGTCTTCACCTTCTCCTTCTCCTTCTTCAACTTCTTCTGATTCACCCTCCAGAATTCGCCTTCTCCTTCTCCTTCTTCTACTTCTTCTGATTCACCCTCCAGACTTCACCTTCTCCTTCTCCTTCTTCTGCTTCTTCTGATTCACCCTCCAGACTTCGCCTTCTCCTTCTCCTTCTTCTACTTCTTCCGCTTCACCCTCCAGACTTCACCTTCTCCTTCTCCTTCTTCTACTTCTTCTGATTCACCCTCCAGACTTCACCTTCTCCTTCTTCTGCTTCTTCTGATTCACCCTCCAGACTTCACCTTCTCCTTCTCCTTATTCTGCTTCTTCTGATTCACCCTCCAGACTTCACCTTCTCCTTCTCCTTCTTCAACTTCTTCTGATTCACCCTCCAGACTTCACCTTCTCCTTCTCCTTCTTCTGCTTCTTCTGATTCACCCTCCAGACTTCACCTCCTCCTTCTCCTTCTTCTGCTTCTTCTGCTTCTCCCTCCAGACTTCACCTTCTCCTTCTCCTTCTTCTGCTTCTACTGCTTCACCCTCCTTACTTCACCTTCTCCTTCTCCTTCTTCTACTTCTTCTGATTCACCCTCCAGACTTCACCTTCTTCTTCTCCTTCTTCTGCTTCTTCTGCTTCACCCTCCAGACTTCACCTTCTCCTTCTCCTTCTTCTGCTTCTTCTGCTTCGCCCTCCAGACTTCACCTTCTCCTTCTCCTTCTTCTACTTCTTCTGCTTCACGCTCCAGACTTCACCTTCTCCTTCTCCTTCTTCTACTTCTTCTGATTCACCCTCCAGACTTCACCTTCTCCTTCTCCTTCTTCTGCTTCTTCTGATTCACCCTCCAGACTTCACCTTCTCCTTCTCCTTATTCTGCTTCTTCTGATTCACCCTCCAGACTTCACCTTCTTCTTCTCCTTCTTCTACTTCTTCTGATTCATCCTCCAGACTACACCTTCTCCTTCTCCTTCTTCTACTTCTTCTGATTCACCCTCCAGACTTCACCTTCTCCTTCTCCTTCTTCTGCTCCTTTTGATTCACCCTCCAGACTTGACCTTCTCCTTCTCCTTCTTCTACTTCTTCTGATTCACCCTCCAGACTTCACCTCCTCCTTCTCCTTCTTCTACTTCTTCTGATTCACAATCCAGACTTCACCTTCTCCTTCTCCTTCTTCTACTTCTTCTGCTTCTCCCTCCAGACTTCACCTTCTCCTTCTCCTTCTTCTGCTTCTTCTGATTCACCCTCCAGACTTCACCTTCTCCTTCTCCTTCTTCCACTTCTTCTGATTCACCCTCCAGACTTCACCTTCTACTTCTCCTTCTTCTACTTCTTCTGATTCACCCTCCAGACTTCACCTTCTCCTTTTCCTTCTTCTACTTCTTCTGATTCACCCTCCTGACTTCACCTTCTCCTTCTCCTTCTTCTGCTTCTTCTGCTTCACCCTCCAGACTTCGCCTTCTCCTTCTCCTTCTTCTACTTCTTCTGATTCACCCTCCAGACTTCACCTTCTCCTTCTCCTTCTTCTACTTCTTCTGATTCAACCTCCAGTCTTCACCTTCTCCTTCTCCTTCTTCAACTTCTTCTGATTCACCCTCCAGACTTCGCCTTCTCCTTCTCCTTGTTCTACTTCTTCTGATTCACCCTCCAGACTTCACCTTCTCCTTCTCCTTCTTCTGCTTCTTCTGATTCACCCTCCAGACTTCGCCTTCTCCTTCTCCTTCTTCTACTTCTTCCGCTTCACCCTCCAGACTTCACCTTCTCCTTCTCCTTCTTCTACTTCTTCTGATTCACCCTCCAGACTTCACCTTCTCCTTCTTCTGCTTCTTCTGATTCACCCTCCAGACTTCACCTTCTCCTTCTCCTTATTCTGCTTCTTCTGATTCACCCTCCAGACTTCACCTTCTCCTTCTCCTTCTTCAACTTCTTCTGATTCACCCTCCAGACTTCACCTTCTCCTTCTCCTTCTTCTGCTTCTTCTGATTCACCCTCCAGACTTCACCTCCTCCTTCTCCTTCTTCTGCTTCTTCTGCTTCTCCCTCCAGACTTCACCTTCTCCTTCTCCTTCTTCTGCTTCTTCTGCTTCACCCTCCTTACTTCACCTTCTCCTTCTCCTTCTTCTACTTCTTCTGATTCACCCTCCAGACTTCACCTTCTTCTTCTCCTTCTTCTGCTTCTTCTGCTTCACCCTCCAGACTTCACCTACTCCTTCTCCTTCTTCTGCTTCTTCTGCTTCGCCCTCCAGACTTCACCTTCTCCTTCTCCTTCTTCTACTTCTTCTGCTTCACGCTCCAGACTTCACCTTCTCCTTCTCCTTCTTCTACTTCTTCTGATTCACCCTCCAGACTTCACCTTCTCCTTCTCCTTCTCCTGCTTCTTCTGATTCACCCTCCAGACTTCACCTTCTCCTTCTCCTTATTCTGCTTCTTCTGATTCACCCTCCAGACTTCACCTTCTCCTTCTCCTTCTTCTACTTCTTCTGATTCATCCTCCAGACTACACCTTCTCCTTCTTCTACTTCTTCTGATTCACCCTCCAGACTTCACCTTCTCCTTCTCCTTCTTCTGCTCCTTTTGATTCACCCTCCAGACTTGACCTTCTCCTTCTCCTTCTTCTACTTCTTCTGATTCACCCTCCAGACTTCACCTCCTCCTTCTCCTTCTTCTACTTCTTCTGATTCACAATCCAGACTTCACCTTCTCCTTCTCCTTCTTCTACTTCTTCTGCTTCTCCCTCCAGACTTCACCTTCTCCTTCTCCTTCTTCTGCTTCTTCTGATTCACCCTCCAGACTTCACCTTCTCCTTCTCCTTCTTCCACTTCTTCTGATTCACCCTCCAGACTTCACCTTCTCCTTCTCCTTCTTCTACTTCTTCTGATTCACCCTCCAGACTTCACCATCTCCTTTTCCTTCTTCTACTTCTTCTGATTCACCCTCCTGACTTCACCTTCTCCTTCTCCTTCTTCTGCTTCTTCTGCTTCACCCTCCAGACTTCACCTTCTCCTTCTCCTTCTTCTGCTTCTTCTGCTTCACCCTCCAGACTTCACCTTCTCCTTCTGCTTCTTCTGCTTCTTCTGCTTCACCCTCCTTACTTCAGCTTCTCCTTCTCCTTCTTCTACTTCTTGTGATTCACCCTCCAGACTTCACCTTCTACTTCTCCTTCTTCTGCTTCTTCTGTTTCACCCTCCAGACTTCACCTTCTCCTTCTCCTTCTTCTGCTTCTTCTGCTTCGCCCTCCAGACTTCACCTTCTCCTTCTCCTTCTTCTGCTTCTTCTGCTTCACCCTCCAGATTTCACCTTCTCCTTCTCCTTCTTCTGCCTCTTCTGCTTCACCCTCCTGACTTCACCTTCTCCTTCTCCTTCTTCTACTTCTTCTGATTCACCCTCCAGACTTCACCTTCTCCTTCTCCTTCTTCTGCTTCTTCTGCTTCACCCTTAGGACTTCACCTTCTCCTTCTCCTCCTTCTGCTTCTTCTGCTGCGCCCTCCGGCTTCACCGTCTCCATCTCCTTCTTCTGCTTCTTCTGCTTCACCCTCCTGACTTCACCTTCTCCTTCTCCTTCTTCTGCTTCTTCTGCTTCACCCTCCTGACTTCACCTTCTCCTTCTCCTTCTTCTACTTCTTCTGCTTCACCCCCCTGACTTCACCTTCTCCTTCTCCTTCTTCTGCTTCTTCTGATTCACCCTCCTAACTTCACCTTCTCCTTCTCCTTCTTCTGCTTCTTCTGATTCACCCTCCTGACTTCACCTTCTCCTTCTCCTTCTTCTGCTTCTTCTGATTCACCCTCCAGACTTCCCCTTCTCCTTCTTCTTCTTCTACTTCTTCTGATTCAACCTCCAGACTTCACCTTCTCCTTCTCCTTCTTCTACTTCTTCTGATTCACCCTCCAGACTTCACCTTCTCCTTTTCCTTCTTCTACTTCTTCTGATTCACCCTCCTGACTTCACCTTCTCCTTCTCCTTCTTCTGCTTCTTCTGCTTCACCCTCCAGACTTCACCTTCTCCTTCTCCTTCTTCTGCTTCTTCTGTTTCACCCTCCAGACTTCACCTTCTCCTTCTCCTTCTTCTGCTTCTTCTGCTTCACCCTCCTGACTTCACCTTCTCCTTCTCCTTCTTCTACTTCTTCTGATTCACCCTCCAGACTTCACCTTCTCCTTCTCCTTCTTCTGCTTCTTCTGCTTCACCATCCAGACTTCACCTTCTCCTTCTCCTTCTTCTACTTCTTCTGCTTCGCCCTCCAGACTTCACCTTCTCCTTCTCCTTCTTCTGCTTCTTCTGCTTCACCCTCCAGACTTCACCTTCTCCTTCTCCTTCTTCTGCTTCTTCTGCTTCATCCTCCTGACTTCACCTTCTCCTTCTCCTTCTTCTACTTCTTCTGATTCACCCTCCAGACTTCACCTTCTCCTTCTCCTTCTTCTGCTTCTTCTGCTTCACCCTCCAGACTTCACCTTCACCTTCTCCTTCTTCTGCTTCTTCTGCTGCGCCCGCCAGACTTCACCTTCTCCTTCTCCTTCTTCTACTTCTTCTGATTCACCCTCCAGACTTCACCTTCTCCTTCTCCTTCTTCTGCTTCTTCTGCTTCACCATCCAGACTTCACCTTCTCCTTCTCCTTCTTCTACTTCTTCTGATTCACCCTCCAGACTTCACCTTCTCCTTCTCCTTCTTCTGCTTCTTCTGCTTCACCCTCCTAACTTCACCTTCTCCTTCTCCTTCTTCTGCTTCTTCTGATTCACCCTCCTGACTTCACCTTCTCCTTCTCCTTCTTCTACTTCTTCTGATTCACCCTCCAGACTTCACCATTTCCTTCTCCTTCTTCGACTTCTTCTGATTCACCCTCCAGACTTCACCTTCTCCTTCTCCTTCTTCTACCTCTTCTGATTCACCCTCCAGACTTCACCTTCTCCTTCTCCTTCTTCTACTTCTTCTGATTCACCCTCCAGTCTTCACCTTCTACTTCTCCTTCTTCTGCTTCTTCTGCTTCACCCTCTAGACTTCACCTTCTCCTTCTCTTTCTTCTGCTTCTTCTGATTCACCCTCCAGACTTCACCTTCTCCTTCTCCTTCTTCTGATTCTTCTGATTCACACTCCAGACTTCACCTTCTCCTTCTCCTTCTTCTGCTTCTTCTGATTCACCCTCCTGACTTCACCTTCTACTTCTCCTTCTTCTACTTCTTCTGATTCACCCTCATGACTTCACCTTCTCCTTCTCCTTCTTCTACTTCTTCAGCTTCACCCTCCAGACTTCACCTTCTCCTTCTCCTTCTTCTACTTCTTCTGCTTCACCCTCCAGACTTCACCTTCTCCTTCTCCTTCTTCTGCTTCTTCTGATTCACCCTCCAGACTTCACCTTCTCCTTCTCCTTATTCTGCTTCTTCTGATTCACCCTCCAGACTTCACCTTCTCCTTCTCCTTCTTCTGCTTCTTCTGATTCACTCTTCAGACTTCACCTTCTCCTTCCCCTTCTTCTGCTTCTTCTGATTCACCCTCCAGACTTCACCTTCTCCTTCTCCTTCTTCTACTTATTCTGATTCACCCTCCAGACTTCATCTTCTCCTTCTCCTTCTTCTGCTTCTTCTGATTCACCCTCCAGACTTCACCTTCTCCTTCTCCTTCTTCTGCTTCTTCTGATTCACCCTCCAGACTTCAACTTCTCCTTCTCCTTGTTCTACTTCTTCTGATTCACCCTCCAGACTTCACCTTCTCCTTCTCCTTCTTCTACTTCTTCTGATTCACCCTCCAGACTTCACCTTCTCCTTCTCCTTCTTCTGCTTCTTCTGATTCACCCTCCAGACTTCACCTTCTCCTTCTCCTTCTTCTGCTTCTTCTGATACACCCTCCAGACTTCACCTTTTCCTTCTCCTTCTTCTGCTTCTTCTGGTTCACCCTTCAGACTTCACCTTCTCCTTCTCCTTCTTCTGCTTCTTCTGATTCACCCTCCAGACCTCAACTTCTCCTTCTCCTTCTTCTAATTCTTCTGATTCACCCTCCAGACTTCATCTTCTCCTTCTCCTTCTTCTGCTTCTTCTGATTCACCCTCCAGACTTCACCTTCTCCTTCTCCTTCTTCTGCTTCTTCTGATTCACCCTCCAGACTTCGCCTTCTCCTTCTCCTTCTTCTACTTCTTCTGATTCACCCTCCAGACTTCACCTTCTCCTTCTCCTTCTTCTACTTCTTCTGATTCAACCTCCAGTCTTCACCTTCTCCTTCTCCTTCTTCAACTTCTTCTGATTCACCCTCCAGACTTCGCCTTCTCCTTCTCCTTCTTCTACTTCTTCTGATTCACCCTCCAGACTTCACCTTCTCCTTCTCCTTCTTCTGCTTCTTCTGATTCACCCTCCAGACTTCGCCTTCTCCTTCTCCTTCTTCTACTTCTTCCGCTTCACCCTCCAGACTTCACCTTCTCCTTCTCCTTCTTCTACTTCTTCTGATTCACCCTCCAGACTTCACCTTCTCCTTCTCCTTCTTCTGCTTCTTCTGATTCACCCTCCAGACTTCACCTTCTCCTTCTCCTTATTCTGCTTCTTCTGATTCACCCTCCAGACTTCACCTTCTCCTTCTCCTTCTTCAACTTCTTCTGATTCACCCTCCAGACTTCACCTTCTCCTTCTCCTTCTTCTGCTTCTTCTGATTCACCCTCCAGACTTCACCTCCTCCTTCTCCTTCTTCTGCTTCTTCTGCTTCTCCCTCCAGACTTCACCTTCTCCTTCTCCTTCTTCTGCTTCTTCTGCTTCACCCTCCTTACTTCACCTTCTCCTTCTCCTTCTTCTACTTCTTCTGATTCACCCTCCAGACTTCACCTTCTTCTTCTCCTTCTTCTGCTTCTTCTGCTTCACCCTCCAGACTTCACCTTCTCCTTCTCCTTCTTCTGCTTCTTCTGCTTCGCCCTCCAGACTTCACCTTCTCCTTCTCCTTCTTCTACTTCTTCTGCTTCACGCTCCAGACTTCACCTTCTCCTTCTCCTTCTTCTACTTCTTCTGATTCACCCTCCAGACTTCACCTTCTCCTTCTCCTTCTTCTGCTTCTTCTGATTCACCCTCCAGACTTCACCTTCTCCTTCTCCTTATTCTGCTTCTTCTGATTCACCCTCCAGACTTCACCTTCTCCTTCTCCTTCTTCTACTTCTTCTGATTCATCCTCCAGACTACACCTTCTCCTTCTCCTTCTTCTACTTCTTCTGATTCACCCTCCAGACTTCACCTTCTCCTTCTCCTTCTTCTGCTCCTTTTGATTCACCCTCCAGACTTGACCTTCTCCTTCTCCTTCTTCTACTTCTTCTGATTCACCCTCCAGACTTCACCTCCTCCTTCTCCTTCTTCTACTTCTTCTGATTCACAATCCAGACTTCACCTTCTCCTTCTCCTTCTTCTACTTCTTCTGCTTCTCCCTCCAGACTTCACCTTCTCCTTCTCCTTCTTCTGCTTCTTCTGATTCACCCTCCAGACTTCACCTTCTCCTTCTCCTTCTTCCACTTCTTCTGATTCACCCTCCAGACTTCACCTTCTCCTTCTCCTTCTTCTACTTCTTCTGATTCACCCTCCAGACTTCACCTTCTCCTTTTCCTTCTTCTACTTCTTCTGATTCACCCTCCTGACTTCACCTTCTCCTTCTCCTTCTTCTGCTTCTTCTGCTTCACCCTCTAGACTTCACCTTCTCCTTCTCTTTCTTCTGCTTCTTCTGATTCACCCTCCAGACTTCACCTTCTCCTTCTCCTTCTTCTGATTCTTCTGATTCACACTCCAGACTTCACCTTCTCCTTCTCCTTCTTCTGCTTCTTCTGATTCACCCTCCTGACTTCACCTTCTCCTTCTCCTTCTTCTACTTCTTCTGATTCACCCTCATGACTTCACCTTCTCCTTCTCCTTCTTCTACTTCTTCTGCTTCACCCTCCAGACTTCACCTTCTCCTTCTCCTTCTTCTACTTCTTCTGATTCACCCTCCAGACTTCACCTTCTCCTTCTCCTTCTTCTGCTCCTTTTGATTCACCCTCCAGACTTGACCTTCTCCTTCTCCTTCTTCTACTTCTTCTGATTCACCCTCCAGACTTCACCTCCTCCTTCTCCTTCTTCTACTTCTTCTGATTCACAATCCAGACTTCACCTTCTGCTTTTCCTTCTTCCACTTCTTCTGCTTCTCCCTCCAGACTTCACCTTCTCCTTCTCCTTCTTCTGCTTCTTCTGATTCACCCTCCAGACTTCACCTTCTCCTTCTCCTTCTTCCACTTCTTCTGATTCACCCTCCAGACTTCACCTTCTCCTTCTCCTTCTTCTACTTCTTCTGATTCACCCTCCAGACTTCACCTTCTCCTTTTCCTTCTTCTACTTCTTCTGATTCACCCTCCTGACTTCACCTTCTCCTTCTCCTTCTTCTGCTTCTTCTGCTTCACCCTCTAGACTTCACCTTCTCCTTCTCTTTCTTCTGCTTCTTCTGATTCACCCTCCAGACTTCACCTTCTCCTTCTCCTTCTTCTGATTCTTCTGATTCACACTCCAGACTTCACCTTCTCCTTCTCCTTCTTCTGCTTCTTCTGATTCACCCTCCTGACTTCACCTTCTCCTTCTCCTTCTTCTACTTCTTCTGATTCACCCTCATGACTTCACCTTCTCCTTCTCCTTCTTCTACTTCTTCTGCTTCAACCTCCAGACTTCACCTTCTCCTTCTCCTTCTTCTACTTCTTCTGATTCACCCTCCAGACTTCACCTTCTCCTTCTCCTTCTTCTGCTTCTTCTGATTCACCCTCCAGACTTCACCTGCTCCTTCTCCTTATTCTGCTTCTTCTGATTCACCCTCCAGACTTCACCTTCTCCTTCTCCTTCTTCTGCTTCTTCTGATTCACTCTTCAGACTTCACCTTCTCCTTCCCCTTCTTCTGCTTCTTCTGATACACCCTCCAGACTTCACCTTCTCCTTCTCCTTCTTCTGCTTCATCTGGTTCACCCTTCAGACTTCACCTTCTCCTTCTCCTTCTTCTGCTTCTTCTGATTCACCCTCCAGACCTCAACTTCTCCTTCTCCTTCTTCTAATTCTTCTGATTCACCCTCCAGACTTCATCTTCTCCTTCTCCTTCTTCTGCTTCTTCTGATTCACCCTCCAGACTTCACCTTCTCCTTCTCCTTCTTCTGCTTCTTCTGATTCACCCTCCAGACTTCGCCTTCTCCTTCTCCTTCTTCTACTTCTTCTGATTCACCCTCCAGACTTCACCTTCTCCTTCTCCTTCTTCTACTTCTTCTGATTCAACCTCCAGTCTTCACCTTCTCCTTCTCCTTCTTCAACTTCTTCTGATTCACCCTCCAGACTTCGCCTTCTCCTTCTCCTTCTTCTACTTCTTCTGATTCACCCTCCAGACTTCACCTTCTCCTTCTCCTTCTTCTGCTTCTTCTGATTCACCCTCCAGACTTCGCCTTCTCCTTCTCCTTCTTCTACTTCTTCCGCTTCACCCTCCAGACTTCACCTTCTCCTTCTCCTTCTTCTACTTCTTCTGATTCACCCTCCAGACTTCACCTTCTCCTTCTTCTGCTGCTTCTGATTCACCCTCCAGACTTCACCTTCTCCTTCTCCTTATTCTGCTTCTTCTGATTCACCCTCCAGACTTCACCTTCTCCTTCTCCTTCTTCAACTTCTTCTGATTCACCCTCCAGACTTCACCTTCTCCTTCTCCTTCTTCTGCTTCTTCTGATTCACCCTCCAGACTTCACCTCCTCCTTCTCCTTCTTCTGCTTCTTCTGCTTCTCCCTCCAGACTTCACCTTCTCCTTCTCCTTCTTCTGCTTCTACTGCTTCACCCTCCTTACTTCACCTTCTCCTTCTCCTTCTTCTACTTCTTCTGATTCACCCTCCAGACTTCACCTTCTTCTTCTCCTTCTTCTGCTTCTTCTGCTTCACCCTCCAGACTTCACCTTCTCCTTCTCCTTCTTCTGCTTCTTCTGCTTCGCCCTCCAGACTTCACCTTCTCCTTCTCCTTCTTCTACTTCTTCTGCTTCACGCTCCAGACTTCACCTTCTCCTTCTCCTTCTTCTACTTCTTCTGATTCACCCTCCAGACTTCACCTTCTCCTTCTCCTTCTTCTGCTTCTTCTGATTCACCCTCCAGACTTCACCTTCTCCTTCTCCTTATTCTGCTTCTTCTGATTCACCCTCCAGACTTCACCTTCTCCTTCTCCTTCTTCTACTTCTTCTGATTCATCCTCCAGACTACACCTTCTCCTTCTCCTTCTTCTACTTCTTCTGATTCACCCTCCAGACTTCACCTTCTCCTTCTCCTTCTTCTGCTCCTTTTGATTCACCCTCCAGACTTGACCTTCTCCTTCTCCTTCTTCTACTTCTTCTGATTCACCCTCCAGACTTCACCTCCTCCTTCTCCTTCTTCTACTTCTTCTGATTCACAATCCAGACTTCACCTTCTCCTTCTCCTTCTTCTACTTCTTCTGCTTCTCCCTCCAGACTTCACCTTCTCCTTCTCCTTCTTCTGCTTCTTCTGATTCACCCTCCAGACTTCACCTTCTCCTTCTCCTTCTTCCACTTCTTCTGATTCACCCTCCAGACTTCACCTTCTCCTTCTCCTTCTTCTACTTCTTCTGATTCACCCTCCAGACTTCACCTTCTCCTTTTCCTTCTTCTACTTCTTCTGATTCACCCTCCTGACTTCACCTTCTCCTTCTCCTTCTTCTGCTTCTTCTGCTTCACCCTCCAGACTTCGCCTTCTCCTTCTCCTTCTTCTACTTCTTCTGATTCACCCTCCAGACTTCACCTTCTCCTTCTCCTTCTTCTACTTCTTCTGATTCAACCTCCAGTCTTCACCTTCTCCTTCTCCTTCTTCAACTTCTTCTGATTCACCCTCCAGACTTCGCCTTCTCCTTCTCCTTGTTCTACTTCTTCTGATTCACCCTCCAGACTTCACCTTCTCCTTCTCCTTCTTCTGCTTCTTCTGATTCACCCTCCAGACTTCGCCTTCTCCTTCTCCTTCTTCTACTTCTTCCGCTTCACCCTCCAGACTTCACCTTCTCCTTCTCCTTCTTCTACTTCTTCTGATTCACCCTCCAGACTTCACCTTCTCCTTCTTCTGCTTCTTCTGATTCACCCTCCAGACTTCACCTTCTCCTTCTCCTTATTCTGCTTCTTCTGATTCACCCTCCAGACTTCACCTTCTCCTTCTCCTTCTTCAACTTCTTCTGATTCACCCTCCAGACTTCACCTTCTCCTTCTCCTTCTTCTGCTTCTTCTGATTCACCCTCCAGACTTCACCTCCTCCTTCTCCTTCTTCTGCTTCTTCTGCTTCTCCCTCCAGACTTCACCTTCTCCTTCTCCTTCTTCTGCTTCTTCTGCTTCACCCTCCTTACTTCACCTTCTCCTTCTCCTTCTTCTACTTCTTCTGATTCACCCTCCAGACTTCACCTTCTTCTTCTCCTTCTTCTGCTTCTTCTGCTTCACCCTCCAGACTTCACCTTCTCCTTCTCCTTCTTCTGCTTCTTCTGCTTCGCCCTCCAGACTTCACCTTCTCCTTCTCCTTCTTCTACTTCTTCTGCTTCACGCTCCAGACTTCACCTTCTCCTTCTCCTTCTTCTACTTCTTCTGATTCACCCTCCAGACTTCACCTTCTCCTTCTCCTTCTCCTGCTTCTTCTGATTCACCCTCCAGACTTCACCTTCTCCTTCTCCTTATTCTGCTTCTTCTGATTCACCCTCCAGACTTCACCTCTCCTTCTCCTTCTTCTACTTCTTCTGATTCATCCTCCAGACTACACCTTCTCCTTCTTCTACTTCTTCTGATTCACCCTCCAGACTTCACCTTCTCCTTCTCCTTCTTCTGCTCCTTTTGATTCACCCTCCAGACTTGACCTTCTCCTTCTCCTTCTTCTACTTCTTCTGATTCACCCTCCAGACTTCACCTCCTCCTTCTCCTTCTTCTACTTCTTCTGATTCACAATCCAGACTTCACCTTCTCCTTCTCCTTCTTCTACTTCTTCTGCTTCTCCCTCCAGACTTCACCTTCTCCTTCTCCTTCTTCTGCTTCTTCTGATTCACCCTCCAGACTTCACCTTCTCCTTCTCCTTCTTCCACTTCTTCTGATTCACCCTCCAGACTTCACCTTCTCCTTCTCCTTCTTCTACTTCTTCTGATTCACCCTCCAGACTTCACCTTCTCCTTTTCCTTCTTCTACTTCTTCTGATTCACCCTCCTGACTTCACCTTCTCCTTCTCCTTCTTCTGCTTCTTCTGCTTCACCCTCCAGACTTCACCTTCTCCTTCTCCTTCTTCTGCTTCTTCTGCTTCACCCTCCAGACTTCACCTTCTCCTTCTCCTTCTTCTGCTTCTTCTGCTTCACCCTCCTTACTTCAGCTTCTCCTTCTCCTTCTTCTACTTCTTGTGATTCACCCTCCAGACTTCACCTTCTACTTCTCCTTCTTCTGCTTCTTCTGTTTCAGCCTCCAGACTTCACCTTCTCCTTCTCCTTCTTCTGCTTCTTCTGCTTCGCCCTCCAGACTTCACCTTCTCCTTCTCCTTCTTCTGCTTCTTCTGCTTCACCCTCCAGATTTCACCTTCTCCTTCTCCTTCTTCTGCCTCTTCTGCTTCACCCTCCTGACTTCACCTTCTCCTTCTCCTTCTTCTACTTCTTCTGATTCACCCTCCAGACTTCACCTTCTCCTTCTCCTTCTTCTGCTTCTTCTGCTTCACCCTTAGGACTTCACCTTCTCCTTCTCCTCCTTCTGCTTCTTCTGCTGCGCCCTCCGGCTTCACCGTCTCCATCTCCTTCTTCTGCTTCTTCTGCTTCACCCTCCTGACTTCACCTTCTCCTTCTCCTTCTTCTGCTTCTTCTGCTTCACCCTCCTGACTTCACCTTCTCCTTCTCCTTCTTCTACTTCTTCTGCTTCACCCCCCTGACTTCACCTTCTCCTTCTCCTTCTTCTGCTTCTTCTGATTCACCCTCCTAACTTCACCTTCTCCTTCTCCTTCTTCTGCTTCTTCTGATTCACCCTCCTGACTTCACCTTCTCCTTCTCCTTCTTCTGCTTCTTCTGATTCACCCTCCAGACTTCCCCTTCTCCTTCTTCTTCTTCTACTTCTTCTGATTCAACCTCCAGACTTCACCTTCTCCTTCTCCTTCTTCTACTTCTTCTGATTCACCCTCCAGACTTCACCTTCTCCTTTTCCTTCTTCTACTTCTTCTGATTCACCCTCCTGACTTCACCTTCTCCTTCTCCTTCTTCTGCTTCTTCTGCTTCACCCTCCAGACTTCACCTTCTCCTTCTCCTTCTTCTGCTTCTTCTGTTTCACCCTCCAGACTTCACCTTCTCCTTCTCCTTCTTCTGCTTCTTCTGCTTCACCCTCCTGACTTCACCTTCTCCTTCTCCTTCTTCTACTTCTTCTGATTCACCCTCCAGACTTCACCTTCTCCTTCTCCTTCTTCTGCTTCTTCTGCTTCACCATCCAGACTTCACCTTCTCCTTCTCCTTCTTCTACTTCTTCTGCTTCGCCCTCCAGACTTCACCTTCTCCTTCTCCTTCTTCTGCTTCTTCTGCTTCACCCTCCAGACTTCACCTTCTCCTTCTCCTTCTTCTGCTTCTTCTGCTTCACCCTCCTGACTTCACCTTCTCCTTCTCCTTCTTCTACTTCTTCTGATTCACCCTCCAGACTTCACCTTCTCCTTCTCCTTCTTCTGCTTCTTCTGCTTCACCCTCCAGACTTCACCTTCACCTTCTCCTTCTTCTGCTTCTTCTGCTGCGCCCGCCAGACTTCACCTTCTCCTTCTCCTTCTTCTGCTTCTTCTGCTTCACCTTCCTGACTTCGCCTTCTCCTTCTCCTTCTTCTACTTTTTCTGCTTCACCCCCCTGACTTCACCTTCTCCTTCTCCTTCTTCTGCTTCTTCTGATTCACCCTCCTAACTTCACCTTCTCCTTCTCCTTCTTCTGCTTCTTCTGATTCACCCTCCTGACTTCACCTTCTCCTTCTCCTTCTTCTACTTCTTCTGATTCACCCTCCAGACTTCACCATCTCCTTCTCCTTCTTCTACTTCTTCTGATTCACCCTCCAGACTTCACCTTCTCCTTCTCCTTCTTCTACCTCTTCTGATTCACCCTCCAGACTTCACCTTCTCCTTCTCCTTCTTCTACTTCTTCTGATTCACCCTCCAGTCTTCACCTTCTACTTCTCCTTCTTCTGCTTCTTCTGCTTCACCCTCTAGACTTCACCTTCTCCTTCTCTTTCTTCTGCTTCTTCTGATTCACCCTCCAGACTTCACCTTCTCCTTCTCCTTCTTCTGATTCTTCTGATTCACACTCCAGACTTCACCTTCTCCTTCTCCTTCTTCTGCTTCTTCTGATTCACCCTCCTGACTTCACCTTCTCCTTCTCCTTCTTCTGCTTCTTCTGATTCACCCTCCAGACTTCACCTTCTCCTTCTCCTTATTCTGCTTCTTCTGATTCACCCTCCAGACTTCACCTTCTCCTTCTCCTTCTTCTGCTTCTTCTGATTCACTCTTCAGACTTCACCTTCTCCTTCCCCTTCTTCTGCTTCTTCTGATTCACCCTCCAGACTTCACCTTCTCCTTCTCCTTCTTCTACTTATTCTGATTCACCCTCCAGACTTCATCTTCTCCTTCTCCTTCTTCTGCTTCTTCTGATTCACCCTCCAGACTTCACCTTCTCCTTCTCCTTCTTCTGCTTCTTCTGATGCACCCTCCAGACTTCAACTTCTCCTTCTCCTTGTTCTACTTCTTCTGATTCACCCTCCAGACTTCACCTTCTCCTTCTCCTTCTTCTACTTCTTCTGATTCACCCTCCAGACTTCACCTTCTCCTTCTCCTTCTTCTGCTTCTTCTGATTCACCCTCCAGACTTCACCTTCTCCTTCTCCTTCTTCTGCTTCTTCTGATACACCCTCCAGACTTCACCTTCTCCTTCTCCTTCTTCTGCTTCTTCTGGTTCACCCTTCAGACATCACCTTCTCCTTCTCCTTCTTCTGCTTCTTCTGATTCACCCTCCAGACCTCAACTTCTCCTTCTCCTTCTTCTAATTCTTCTGATTCACCCTCCAGACTTCATCTTCTCCTTCTCCTTCTTCTGCTTCTTCTGATTCACCCTCCAGACTTCACCTTCTCCTTCTCCTTCTTCTGCTTCTTCTGATTCACCCTCCAGACTTCGCCTTCTCCTTCTCCTTCTTCTACTTCTTCTGATTCACCCTCCAGACTTCACCTTCTCCTTCTCCTTCTTCTACTTCTTCTGATTCAACCTCCAGTCTTCACCTTCTCCTTCTCCTTCTTCAACTTCTTCTGATTCACCCTCCAGACTTCGCCTTCTCCTTCTCCTTCTTCTACTTCTTCTGATTCACCCTCCAGACTTCACCTTCTCCTTCTCCTTCTTCTGCTTCTTCTGATTCACCCTCCAGACTTCGCCTTCTCCTTCTCCTTCTTCTACTTCTTCCGCGTCACCCTCCAGACTTCACCTTCTCCTTCTCCTTCTTCTACTTCTTCTGATTCACCCTCCAGACTTCACCTTCTCCTTCTCCTTCTTCTGCTTCTTCTGATTCACCCTCCAGACTTCACCTTCTCCTTCTCCTTATTCTGCTTCTTCTGATTCACCCTCCAGACTTCACCTTCTCCTTCTCCTTCTTCAACTTCTTCTGATTCACCCTCCAGACTTCACCTTCTCCTTCTCCTTCTTCTGCTTCTTCTGATTCACCCTCCAGACTTCACCTCCTCCTTCTCCTTCTTCTGCTTCTTCTGCTTCACCCTCCAGACTTCACCTTCTCCTTCTCCTTCTTCTGCTTCTTCTGCTTCACCCTCCTTACTTCACCTTCTACTTCTCCTTCTTCTACTTCTTCTGATTCACCCTCCAGACTTCACCTCCTCCTTCTCCTTCTTCTGCTTCTTCTGATTCACCCTCCAGACTTCACCTCCTCCTTCTCCTTCTTCTGCTTCTTCTGATTCACCCTCCAGACTTCACCTTCTCCTTCTCCTTCTTCTGCTTCTTCTGATGCACCCTCCAGACTTCAACTTCTCCTTCTCCTTGTTCTACTTCTTCTGATTCACCCTCCAGACTTCACCTTCTCCTTCTCCTTCTTCTACTTCTTCTGATTCACCCTCCAGACTTCACCTTCTACTTCTCCTTCTTCTGCTTCTTCTGATTCACCCTCCAGACTTCACCTTCTCCTTCTCCTTCTTCTGCTTCTTCTGATACACCCTCCAGACTTCACCTTCTCCTTCTCCTTCTTCTGCTTCTTCTGGTTCACCCTTCAGACTTCACCTTCTCCTTCTCCTTCTTCTGCTTCTTCTGATTCACCCTCCAGACCTCAACTTCTCCTTCTCCTTCTTCTAATTCTTCTGATTCACCCTCCAGACTTCATCTTCTCCTTCTCCTTCTTCTGCTTCTTCATTTTCACCCTCCAGACTTCACCTTCTCCTTCTCCTTCTTCTGCTTCTTCTGATTCACCCTCCAGACTTCGCCTTCTCCTTCTCCTTCTTCTACTTCTTCTGATTCACCCTCCAGACTTCACCTTCTCCTTCTCCTTCTTATACTTCTTCTGATTCAACCTCCAGTCTTCACCTTCTCCTTCTCCTACTTCAACTTCTTCTGATTCACCCTCCAGACTTCGCCTTCTCCTTCTCCTTCTTCTACTTCTTCTGATTCACCCTCCAGACTTCACCTTCTCCTTCTCCTTCTTCTGCTTCTTCTGATTCACCCTCCAGACTTCGCCTTCTCCTTCTACTTCTTCTACTTCTTCCGCTTCACCCTCCAGACTTCACCTTCTCCTTCTCCTTCTTCTACTTCTTCTGATTCACCCTCCAGACTTCACCTTCTCCTTCTCCTTCTTCTGCTTCTTCTGATTCACCCTCCAGACTTCACCTTCTCCTTCTCCTTATTCTGCTTCTTCTGATTCACCCTCCAGACTTCACCTTCTCCTTCTCCTTCTTCAACTTCTTCTGATTCACCCTCCAGACTTCACCTTCTCCTTCTCCTTCTTCTGCTTCTTCTGATTCACCCTCCAGACTTCACCTCCTCCTTCTCCTTCTTCTGCTTCTTCTGCTTCACCCTCCAGACTTCACCTTCTCCTTCTCCTTCTTCTGCTTCTTCTGCTTCACCCTCCTTACTTCACCTTCTACTTCTCCTTCTTCTACTTCTTCTGATTCACCCTCCAGACTTCACCTCCTCCTTCTCCTTCTTCTGCTTCTTCTGATTCACCCTCCAGACTTCACCTCCTCCTTCTCCTTCTTCTGCTTCTTCTGATTCACCCTCCAGACTTCACCTTCTCCTTCTCCTTCTTCTGCTTCTTCTGATGCACCCTCCAGACTTCAACTTCTCCTTCTCCTTGTTCTACTTCTTCTGATTCACCCTCCAGACTTCACCTTCTCCTTCTCCTTCTTCTACTTCTTCTGATTCACCCTCCAGACTTCACCTTCTACTTCTCCTTCTTCTGCTTCTTCTGATTCACCCTCCAGACTTCACCTTCTCCTTCTTCTGCTTCTTCTGATACACCCTCCAGACTTCACCTTCTCCTTCTCCTTCTTCTGCTTCTTCTGGTTCACCCTTCAGACTTCACCTTCTCCTTCTCCTTCTTCTGCTTCTTCTGATTCACCCTCCAGACCTCAACTTCTCCTTCTCCTTCTTCTAATTCTTCTGATTCACCCTCCAGACTTCATCTTCTCCTTCTCCTTCTTCTGCTTCTTCATTTTCACCCTCCAGACTTCACCTTCTCCTTCTCCTTCTTCTGCTTCTTCTGATTCACCCTCCAGACTTCGCCTTCTCCTTCTCCTTCTTCTACTTCTTCTGATTCACCCTCCAGACTTCACCTTCTCCTTCTCCTTCTTATACTTCTTCTGATTCAACCTCCAGTCTTCACCTTCTCCTTCTCCTACTTCAACTTCTTCTGATTCACCCTCCAGACTTTGCCTTCTCCTTCTCCTTCTTCTACTTCTTCTGATTCACCCTCCAGACTTCACCTTCTCCTTCTCCTTCTTCTGCTTCTTCTGATTCACCCTCCAGACTTCGCCTTCTCCTTCTACTTCTTCTACTTCTTCCGCTTCACCCTCCAGACTTCACCTTCTCCTTCTCCTTCTTCTACTTCTTCTGATTCACCCTCCAGACTTCACCTTCTCCTTCTCCTTCTTCTGCTTCTTCTGATTCACCCTCCAGACTTCACCTTCTCCTTCTCCTTATTCTGCTTCTTCTGATTCACCCTCCAGACTTCACCTTCTCCTTCTCCTTCTTCAACTTCTTCTGATTCACCCTCCAGACTTCACCTTCTCCTTCTCCTTCTTCTGCTTCTTCTGATTCACCCTCCAGACTTCACCTCCTCCTTCTCCTTCTTCTGCTTCTTCTGCTTCAAAATCCAGACTTCACCTTCTCCTTCTCCTTCTTCTGCTTCTTCTGCTTCACCCTCCTTACTTCACCTTCTACTTCTCCTTCTTCTACTTCTTCTGATTCACCCTCCAGACTTCACCTTCTCCTTCTCCTTCTTCTGCTTCTTCTGCTTCACCCTCCAGACTTCACCTTCTCCTTCTCCTTCTTCTGCTTCTTCTGCTTCGCCCTCCAGACTTCACCTTCTCCTTCTCCTTCTTCTACTTCTTCTGATTCACCCTCCAGACTTCACCTTCTCCTTCTCCTTCTTCTGCTTCTTCTGATTCACCCTCCAGACTTCACCTTCTCCTTCTCCTTCTTCTGCTTCTTCTGATTCACCCTCCAGACTTCACCTTCTCCTTCTCCTTCTTCTACTTCTTCTGATTCATCCTCCAGACTACACCTTCTCCTTCTCCTTCTTCTACTTCTTCTGATTCACCCTCCAGACTTCACCTTCTCCTTCTCCTTCTTCTGCTCCTTTTGATTCACCCTCCAGACTTGACCTTCTCCTTCTCCTTCTTCTACTTCTTCTGATTCACCCTCCAGACATCACCTCCTCCTTTTCCTTCTTCTACTTCTTCTGATTCACAATCCAGACTTCACCTTATCCTTCTCCTTCTTCTACTTCTTCTGCTTCTCCCTCCAGACTTCACCTTCTCCTTCTCCTTCTTCTGCTTCTTCTGATTCACCCTCCAGACTTCACCTTCTCCTTCTCCTTCTTCCACTTCTTCTGATTCACCCTCCAGACTTCACCTTCTCCTTCTCCTTCTTCTACTTCTTCTGATTCACCCTCCTGACTTCACCTTCTCCTTCTCCTTCTTCTGCTTCACCCTCCAGACTTCACCTTCTCCTTCTCCTTCTTCTGCTTCTTCTGCTTCACCCTCCAGACTTCACCTTCTCCTTCTCCTTCTTCTGCTTCTTCTGCTTCACCCTCCTTACTTCACCTTCTCCTTCTCCTTCTTCTACTTCTTGTGATTCACCCTCCAGACTTCACCTTCTCCTTCTCCTTCTTCTGCTTCTTCTGCTTCACCCTCCAGACTTCACCTTCTCCTTCTCCTTCTTCTGCTTCTTCTGCTTCGCCCTCCAGACTTCACCTTCTCCTTCTCCTGCTTCTGCTTCTTCTGCTTCACCCTCCAGATTTCACCTTCTCCTTCTCCTTCTTCTGCTTCACCCTCCTGACTTCACCTTCTCCTTCTCCTTCTTCTACGTCTTCTGATTCACCCTCCAGACTTCACCTTCTCCTTCTCCTTCTTCTGCTTCTTCTGCTTCACCCTTAGGACTTCACCTTCTCCTTCTCCTCCTTCTGCTTCTTCTGCTGCGCCCTCCAGGCTTCACCGTCTCCATCTCCTTCTTCTGCTTCTTCTGCTTCACCCTCCTGACTTCACCTTCTCCTTCTCCTTCTTCTGCTTCTTCTGCTTCACCCTCCTGACTTCACCTTCTCCTTCTCCTTCTTCTACTTCTTCTGCTTCACCCCCCTGACTTCACCTTCTCCTTCTCCTTCTTCTGCTTCTTCTGATTCACCCTCCTAACTTCACCTTCTCCTTCTCCTTCTTCTGCTTCTTCTGATTCACCCTCCTGACTTCACCTTCTCCTTCTCCTTCTTCTGCTTCTTCTGATTCACCCTCCAGACTTCACCTTCTCCTTCTCCTTCTTCTGCTTCTTCTGATTCACCCTCCAGACTTCACCTTCTCCTTCTCCTTCTTCTGCTTCTTCTGATTCACCCACCAGACCTCACCTTCTCCTTCTCCTTCTTCTACTTCTTCTGATTCACCCTCCAGACTTCACCTTCTCCTTCTCCTTCTTCTGCTTCTTCTGATTCACGCTCCAGACTTCATCTTCTACTTCTCCTTCTTCTGCTTCTTCTGATTCACCCTCCAGACTTCACCATCTCCTTCTCCTTCTTCGACATCTTCTGATTCACCCTCCAGACTTCACCTTCTCCTTCTCCTTCTTCTCCTTCTTCTGATTCACCCTCCAGTCTTCACCTTCTTCTCCTTCTTCTGCTTCTTCTGCTTCACCCTCCAGACTTCACCTTCTCCTTCTCTTTCTTCTGCTTCTTCTGATTCACCCTCCAGACTTCACCTTCTCCTTCTCCTTCTTCTACTTCTTCTGATTCACCCTCCAGACTTCACCTTCTCCTTCTCCTTCTTCTGCTTCTTCTGATTCACCCTCCAGACTTCACCTTCTCCTTCTCCTTATTCTGCTTCTTCTGATTCACCCTCCAGACTTCACCTTCTCCTTCTCCTTCTTCTACTTCTTCTGATTCATCCTCCAGACTACACCTTCTCCTTCTCCTTCTTCTACTTCTTCTGATTCACCCTCCAGACTTCACCTTCTCCTTCTCCTTCTTCTGCTCCTTTTGATTCACCCTCCAGACTTGACCTTCTCCTTCTCCTTCTTCTACTTCTTCTGATTCACCCTCCAGACATCACCTCCTCCTTCTCCTTTTTCTACTTCTTCTGATTCACAATCCAGACTTCACCTTCTCCTTCTCCTTCTTCTACTTCTTCTGCTTCTCCCTCCAGACTTCACCTTCTCCTTCTCCTTCTTTTGCTTCTTCTGATTCACCCTCCAGACTTCACCTTCTCCTTCTCCTTCTTCCACTTCTTCTGATTCACCCTCCAGACTTCACCTTCTCCTTCTCCTTCTTCTACTTCTTCTGATTCACCCTCCTGACTTCACCTTCTCCTTCTCCTTCTTCTGCTTCTTCTGCTTCACCCTCCAGACTTCACCTTCTCCTTCTCCTTCTTCTGCTTCTTCTGCTTCACCCTCCAGACTTCACCTTCTCCTTCTCCTTCTTCTGCTTCTTCTGCTTCACCCTCCTTACTTCACCTTCTCCTTCTCCTTCTTCTACTTCTTCTGATTCACCCTCCAGACTTCACCTTCTCCTTCTCCTTCTTCTGCTTCTTCTGCTTCACCCTCCAGACTTCACCTTCTCCTTCTCCTTCTTCTGCTTCTTCTGCTTCGCCCTCCAGACTTCACCTTCTCCTTCTCCTTCTTCTACTTCTTCTGCTTCACGCTCCAGACTTCACCTTCTCCTTCTCCTTCTTCTACTTCTTCTGATTCACCCTCCAGACTTCACCTTCTCCTTCTCCTTCTTCTGCTTCTTCTGATTCACCCTCCAGACTTCACCTTCTCCTTCTCCTTATTCTGCTTCTTCTGATTCACCCTCCAGACTTCACCTTCTCCTTCTCCTTCTTCTACTTCTTCTGATTCATCCTCCAGACTACACCTTCTCCTTCTCCTTCTTCTACTTCTTCTGATTCACCCTCCAGACTTCTCCTTCTCCTTCTCCTTCTTCTGCTCCTTTTGATTCACCCTCCAGACTTGACCTTCTCCTTCTCCTTCTTCTACTTCTTCTGATTCACCCTCCAGACATCACCTCCTCCTTCTCCTTCTTCTACTTCTTCTGATTCACAATCCAGACTTCACCTTCTCCTTCTCCTTCTTCTACTTCTTCTGCTTCTCCCTCCAGACTTCACCTTCTCCTTCTCCTTCTTCTGCTTCTTCTGATTCACCCTCCAGACTTCACCTTCTCCTTCTCCTTCTTCCACTTCTTCTGATTCACCCTCCAGACTTCACCTTCTCCTTCTCCTTCTTCTACTTCTTCTGATTCACCCTCCTGACTTCACCTTCTCCTTCTCCTTCTTCTGCTTCTTCTGCTTCACCCTCCAGACTTCACCTTCTCCTTCTCCTTCTTCTGCTTCTTCTGCTTCACCCTCCAGACTTCACCTTCTCCTTCTCCTTCTTCTGCTTCTTCTGCTTCACCCTCCTTACTTCACCTTCTCCTTCTCCTTCTTCTACTTCTTGTGATTCACCCTCCAGACTTCACCTTCTCCTTCTCCTTCTTCTGCTTCTTCTGCTTCACCCTCCAGATTTCACCTTCTCCTTCTCCTTCTTCTGCTTCTTCTGCTTCGCCCTCCAGACTTCACCTTCTCCTTCTCCTGCTTCTGCTTCTTCTGCTTCACCCTCCAGATTTCACCTTCTCCTTCTCCTTCTTCTGCTTCACCCTCCTGACTTCACCTTCTCCTTCTCCTTCTTCTACTTCTTCTGATTCGCCCTCCAGACTTCACCTTCTCCTTCTCCTTCTTCTGCTTCTTCTGCTTCACCCTTAGGACTTCACCTTCTCCTTCTCCTCCTTCTGCTTCTTCTGCTGCGCCCTCCAGGCTTCACCGTCTCCATCTCCTTCTTCTGCTTCTTCTGCTTCACCCTCCTGACTTCACCTTCTCCTTCTCCTTCTTCTGCTTCTTCTGCTTCAACCTCCTGACTTCACCTTCTCCTTCTCCTTCTTCTACTTCTTCTGCTTCACCCCCCTGACTTCACCTTCTCCTTCTCCTTCTTCTGCTTCTTCTGATTCACCCTCCTAACTTCACCTTCTCCTTCTCCTTCTTCTGCTTCTTCTGATTCACCCTCCTGACTTCACCTTCTCCTTCTCCTTCTTCTGCTTCTTCTGATTCACCCTCCAGACTTCACCTTCTCCTTCTCCTTCTTCTGCTTCTTCTGATTCACCCTCCAGACTTCACCTTCTCCTTCTCCTTCTTCTGCTTCTTCTGATTCACGCTCCAGACTTCATCTTCTACTTCTCCTTCTTCTGCTTCTTCTGATTCACCCTCCAGACTTCACCATCTCCTTCTCCTTCTTCGACTTCTTCTGATTCACCCTCCAGACTTCACCTTCTCCTTCTCCTTCTTCTCCTTCTTCTGATTCACCCTCCAGTCTTCACCTTCTTCTCCTTCTTCTGCTTCTTCTGCTTCACCCTCCAGACTTCACCTTCTCCTTCTCTTTCTTCTGCTTCTTCTGATTCACCCTCCAGACTTCACCTTCTCCTTCTCCTTCGTCTGATTCTTCTGATTCACCCTCCAGACTTCACCTTCTCCTTCTCCTTCTTCTGCTTCTTCTGATTCACCCTCCTGACTTCACCTTCTCCTTCTCCTTCTTCTACTTCTTCTGATTCACCCTTCTGACTTCACCTTCTCCTTCTCCTTCTTCTACTTCTTCTGCTTCACCCTCCAGACTTCACCTTCTCCTTCTCCTTCTTCTACTTCTTCTGATTCACCCTCCAGACTTCACCTTCTCCTTCTCCTTCTTCTGCTTCTTCTGATTCACCCTCCAGACTTCACCTTCTCCTTCTCCTTATTCTGCTTCTTCTGATTCACCCTCCAGACTTCACCTTCTCCTTCTCCTTCTTCTGCTTCTTCTGATTCACCCTCCAGACTTCATCTTCTCCTTCTCCTTCTTCTGCTTCTTCTGAATCACCCTCCAGACTTCACCTTCTCCTTCTCCTTCTTCTACTTCTTCTGATTCACCTTCCAGACTTCACATTCTCCTTCTCCTTCTTCTGCTTCTTCTGCTTCACCCTCCAGACTTCACCTTCTCCTTCTCCTTCTTCTACTTCTTCTGATTCACCCTCCAGACTTCACCTTCTCCTTCTCCTTCTTCTGCTTCTTCTGCTTCACCCTCCAGACTTCACCTTCTCCTTCTCCTTCTTCCACTTCTTCTGATTCACCCTCCAGACTTCACCTTCTCCTTCTCCTTCTTCTACATCTTCTGATTCACCCTCCGGACTTCACCTTCTCCTTTTCCTTCTTCTACTTCTTCTGATTCACCCTCCTGACTCCACCTTCTCCTTCTCCTTCTTCTGCTTCTTCTGCTTCACCCTCCAGACTTCACCTTCTCCTTCTCCTTCTTCTGCTTCACCCTCCAGACTTCACCTTCTACTTCTCCTTCTTCTGCTTCTTCTGCTTCACCCTCCTTACTTCACCTTCTCCTTCTCCTTCTTCTACTTCTTCTGATTCACCCTCCAGACTTCACCTTCTCCTTCTCCTTCTTCTGCTTCTTCTGCTTCACCCTCCAGACTTCACCTTCTCCTTCTCCTTCTTCTACTTCTTCTGATTCACCCTCCTGACTTCACCTTCTCCTTCTCCTTCTTCTACTTCTTCTGATTCACCCTTCTGACTTCACCTTCTCCTTCTCCTTCTTCTACTTCTTCTGCTTCACCCTCCAGACTTCACCTTCTCCTTCTCCTTCTTCTACTTCTTCTGATTCACCCTCCAGACTTCACCTTCTCCTTCTCCTTCTTCTGCTTCTTCTGATTCACCCTCCAGACTTCACCTTCTCCTTCTCCTTATTCTGCTTCTTCTGATTCACCCTCCAGACTTCACCTTCTCCTTCTCCTTCTTCTGCTTCTTCTGATTCACCCTCCAGACTTCATCTTCTCCTTCTCCTTCTTCTGCTTCTTCTGATTCACCCTCCAGACTTCACCTTCTCCTTCTCCTTATTCTGCTTCTTCTGATTCACCCTCCAGACTTCACCTTCTCCTTCTCCTTCTTCTGCTTCTTCTGATTCACCCTCCAGACTTCATCTTCTCCTTCTCCTTCTTCTGCTTCTTCTGAATCACCCTCCAGACTTCACCTTCTCCTTCTCCTTCTTCTGCTTCTTCTGCTTCACCCTCCTTACTTCACCTTCTCCTTCTCCTTCTTCTACTTCTTGTGATTCACCCTCCAGACTTCACCTTCTCCTTCTCCTTCTTCTGCTTCTTCTGCTTCACCCTCCAGATTTCACCTTCTCCTTCTCCTTCTTCTGCTTCTTCTGCTTCGCCCTCCAGACTTCACCTTCTCCTTCTCCTGCTTCTGCTTCTTCTGCTTCACCCTCCAGATTTCACCTTCTCCTTCTCCTTCTTCTGCTTCACCCTCCTGACTTCACCTTCTCCTTCTCCTTCTTCTACTTCTTCTGATTCACCCTCCAGACTTCACCTTCTCCTTCTCCTTCTTCTGCTTCTTCTGCTTCACCCTTAGGACTTCACCTTCTCCTTCTCCTCCTTCTGCTTCTTCTGCTGCGCCCTCCAGGCTTCACCGTCTCCATCTCCTTCTTCTGCTTCTTCTGCTTCACCCTCCTGACTTCACCTTCTCCTTCTCCTTCTTCTGCTTCTTCTGCTTCACCCTCCTGACTTCACCTTCTCCTTCTCCTTCTTCTACTTCTTCTGCTTCACCCCCCTGACTTCACCTTCTCCTTCTCCTTCTTCTGCTTCTTCTGATTCACCCTCCTAACTTCACCTTCTCCTTCTCCTTCTTCTGCTTCTTCTGATTCACCCTCCTGACTTCACCTTCTCCTTCTCCTTCTTCTGCTTCTTCTGATTCACCCTCCAGACTTCACCTTCTCCTTCTCCTTCTTCTGCTTCTTCTGATTCACCCTCCAGACTTCACCTTCTCCTTCTCCTTCTTCTGCTTCTTCTGATTCACCCACCAGACCTCACCTTCTCCTTCTCCTTCTTCTACTTCTTCTGATTCACCCTCCAGACTTCATCTTCTCCTTCTCCTTCTTCTGCTTCTTCTGATTCACGCTCCAGACTTCATCTTCTACTTCTCCTTCTTCTGCTTCTTCTGATTCACCCTCCAGACTTCACCATCTCCTTCTCCTTCTTCGACTTCTTCTGATCCACCCTCCAGACTTCACCTTCTCCTTCTCCTTCTTCTCCTTCTTCTGATTCACCCTCCAGTCTTCACCTTCTTCTCCTTCTTCTGCTTCTTCTGCTTCACCCTCCAGACTTCACCTTCTCCTTCTCTTTCTTCTGCTTCTTCTGATTCACCCTCCAGACTTCACCTTCTCCTTCTCCTTCGTCTGATTCTTCTGATTCACCCTCCAGACTTCACCTTCTCCTTCTCCTTCTTCTGCTTCTTCTGATTCACCCTCCTGACTTCACCTTCTCCTTCTCCTTCTTCTACTTCTTCTGATTCACCCTTCTGACTTCACCTTCTCCTTCTCCTTCTTCTACTTCTTCTGCTTCACCCTCCAGACTTCACCTTCTCCTTCTCCTTCTTCTACTTCTTCTGATT
This sequence comes from Somniosus microcephalus, assembly GCF_052327205.1. Classification (NCBI taxonomy): domain Eukaryota; kingdom Metazoa; phylum Chordata; class Chondrichthyes; order Squaliformes; family Somniosidae; genus Somniosus; species Somniosus microcephalus. Next base: position 32,232 of record NW_028225435.1, on the reverse strand, counting down.
CACCCTCCAGACTTCACCTTCTCCTTCTCCTTCTTCTGCTTCTTCTGATTCACCCTCCAGACTTCACCTTCTCCTTCTCCTTATTCTGCTTCTTCTGATTCACCCTCCAGACTTCACCTTCTCCTTCTCCTTCTTCTGCTTCTTCTGATTCACCCTCCAGACTTCATCTTCTCCTTCTCCTTCTTCTGCTTCTTCTGAATCACCCTCCAGACTTCACCTTCTCCTTCTCCTTCTTCTACTTCTTCTGATTCACCTTCCAGACTTCACATTCTCCTTCTCCTTCTTCTGCTTCTTCTGCTTCACCCTCCAGACTTCACCTTCTCCTTCTCCTTCTTCTACTTCTTCTGATTCACCCTCCAGACTTCACCTTCTCCTTCTCCTTCTTCTGCTTCTTCTGCTTCACCCTCCAGACTTCACCTTCTCCTTCTCCTTCTTCCACTTCTTCTGATTCACCCTCCAGACTTCACCTTCTCCTTCTCCTTCTTCTACATCTTCTGATTCACCCTCCGGACTTCACCTTCTCCTTTTCCTTCTTCTACTTCTTCTGATTCACCCTCCTGACTCCACCTTCTCCTTCTCCTTCTTCTGCTTCTTCTGCTTCACCCTCCAGACTTCACCTTCTCCTTCTCCTTCTTCTGCTTCACCCTCCAGACTTCACCTTCTCCTTCTCCTTCTTCTGCTTCTTCTGCTTCACCCTCCTTACTTCACCTTCTCCTTCTCCTTCTTCTACTTCTTCTGATTCACCCTCCAGACTTCACCTTCTCCTTCTCCTTCTTCTGCTTCTTCTGCTTCACCCTCCAGACTTCACCTTCTCCTTCTCCTTCTTCTACTTCTTCTGATTCACCCTCCTGACTTCACCTTCTCCTTCTCCTTCTTCTACTTCTTCTGATTCACCCTTCTGACTTCACCTTCTCCTTCTCCTTCTTCTACTTCTTCTGCTTCACCCTCCAGACTTCACCTTCTCCTTCTCCTTCTTCTACTTCTTCTGATTCACCCTCCAGACTTCACCTTCTCCTTCTCCTTCTTCTGCTTCTTCTGATTCACCCTCCAGACGTCACCTTCTCCTTCTCCTTATTCTGCTTCTTCTGATTCACCCTCCAGACTTCACCTTCTCCTTCTCCTTCTTCTGCTTCTTCTGATTCACCCTCCAGACTTCATCTTCTCCTTCTCCTTCTTCTGCTTCTTCTGAATCACCCTCCAGACTTCACCTTCTCCTTCTCCTTCTTCTACTTCTTCTGATTCACCTTCCAGACTTCACATCTCCTTCTCCTTCTTCTGCTTCTTCTGCTTCACCCTCCAGACTTCACCTTCTCCTTCTCCTTCTTCTACTTCTTCTGATTCACCCTCCAGACTTCACCTTCTCCTTCTCCTTCTTCTGCTTCTTCTGCTTCACCCTCCAGACTTCACCTTCTCCTTCTCCTTCTTCCACTTCTTCTGATTCACCCTCCAGACTTCACCTTCTCCTTCTCCTTCTTCTACATCTTCTGATTCTCCCTCCGGACTTCACCTTCTCCTTTTCCTTCTTCTACTTCTTCTGATTCACCCTCCTGACTCCACCTTCTCCTTCTCCTTCTTCTGCTTCTTCTGCTTCACCCTCCAGACTTCACCTTCTCCTTCTCCTTCTTCTGCTTCACCCTCCAGACTTCACCTTCTCCTTCTCCTTCTTCTGCTTCTTCTGCTTCACCCTCCTTACTTCACCTTCTCCTTCTCCTTCTTCTACTTCTTCTGATTCACCCTCCAGACTTCACCTTCTCCTTCTCCTTCTTCTGCTTCTTCTGCTTCACCCTCCAGACTTCACCTTCTCCTTCTCCTTCTTCTGCTTCTTCTGCTTCACCCTCCAGACTTCACCTTCTCCTTCTCCTTCTTCTGCTTCTTCTGCTTCACCCTCCTTACTTCACCTTCTCCTTCTCCTTCTTCTGCTTCTTGTGATTCACCCTCCAGACTTCACCTTCTCCTTCTCCTTCTTCTGCTTCTTCTGCTTCACCCTCCAGACTTCACCTTCTCCTTCTCCTTCTTCTGCTTCTTCTGCTTCGCCCTCCAGACTTCACCTTCTCCTTCTCCTGCTTCTGCTTCTTCTGCTTCACCCTCCAGATTTCACCTTCTCCTTCTCCTTCTTCTGCTTCACCCTCCTGACTTCACCTTCTCCTTCTCCTTCTTCTACTTCTTCTGATTCACCCTCCAGACTTCACCTTCTCCTTCTCCTTCTTCTGCTTCTTCTGCTTCACCCTTAGGACTTCACCTTCTCCTTCTCCTCCTTCTGCTTCTTCTGCTGCGCCCTCCAGGCTTCACCGTCTCCATCTCCTTCTTCTGCTTCTTCTGCTTCACCCTCCTGACTTCACCTTCTCCTTCTCCTTCTTCTGCTTCACCCTCCTGACTTCACCTTCTCCTTCTCCTTCTTCTACTTCTTCTGCTTCACCCCCCTGACTTCACCTTCTCCTTCTCCTTCTTCTGCTTCTTCTGATTCACCCTCCTAACTTCACCTTCTCCTTCTCCTTCTTCTGCTTCTTCTGATTCACCCTCCTGACTTCACCTTCTCCTTCTTCTGCTTCTTCTGATTCACCCTCCAGACTTCACCTTCTCCTTCTCCTTCTTCTGCTTCTTCTGATTCACCCTCCAGACTTCACCTTCTCCTTCTCCTTCTTCTGCTTCTTCTGATTCACCCACCAGACCTCACCTTCTCCTTCTCCTTCTTCTACTTCTTCTGATTCACCCTCCAGACTTCATCTTCTCCTTCTCCTTCTTCTGCTTCTTCTGATTCACGCTCCAGACTTCATCTTCTACTTCTCCTTCTTCTGCTTCTTCTGATTCATCCTCCAGACTTCACCATCTCCTTCTCCTTCTTCGACTTCTTCTGATTCACCCTCCAGACTTCACCTTCTCCTTCTCCTTCTTCTCCTTCTTCTGATTCACCCTCCAGTCTTCACCTTCTTCTCCTTCTTCTGCTTCTTCTGCTTCACCCTCCAGACTTCACCTTCTCCTTCTCTTTCTTCTGCTTCTTCTGATTCACCCTCCAGACTTCACCTTCTCCTTCTCCTTCGTCTGATTCTTCTGATTCACCCTCCAGACTTCACCTTCTCCTTCTCCTTCTTCTGCTTCTTCTGATTCACGCTCCTGACTTCACCTTCTCCTTCTCCTTCTTCTACTTCTTCTGATTCACCCTTCTGACTTCACCTTCTCCTTCTCCTTCTTCTCCTTCTTCTGCTTCACCCTCCAGACTTCACCTTCTCCTTCTCCTTCTTCTACTTCTGCTGATTCACCCTCCAGACTTCACCTTCTCCTTCTCCTTCTTCTGCTTCTTCTGATTCACCCTCCAGACTTCACCTTCTCCTTCTCCTTATTCTGCTTCTTCTGATTAACCCTCCAGACTTCACCTTCTCCTTCTCCTTCTTCTGCTTCTTCTGATTCACCCTCCAGACTTCATCTTCTCCTTCTCCTTCTTCTGCTTCTTCTGAATCACCCTCCAGACTTCACCTTCTCCTTCTCCTTCTTCTACTTCTTCTGATTCACCTTCCAGACTTCACATTCTCCTTCTCCTTCTTCTGCTTCTTCTGCTTCACCCTCCAGACTTCACCTTCTCCTTCTCCTTCTTCTACTTCTTCTGATTCACCCTCCAGACTTCACCTTCTCCTTCTCCTTCTTCTGCTTCTTCTGCTTCACCCTCCAGACTTCACCTTCTCCTTCTCCTTCTTCCACTTCTTCTGATTCACCCTCCAGACTTCACCTTCTCCTTCTCCTTCTTCTACATCTTCTGATTCACCCTCCGGACTTCACCTTCTCCTTTTCCTTCTTCTACTTCTTCTGATTCACCCTCCTGACTCCACCTTCTCCTTCTCCTTCTTCTGCTTCTTCTGCTTCACCCTCCAGACTTCACCTTCTCCTTCTCCTTCTTCTGCTTCACCCTCCAGACTTCACCTTCTCCTTCTCCTTCTTCTGCTTCTTCTGCTTCACCCTCCTTACTTCACCTTCTCCTTCTCCTTCTTCTACTTCTTCTGATTCACCCTCCAGACTTCACCTTCTCCTTCTCCTTCTTCTGCTTCTTCTGCTTCACCCTCCAGACTTCACCTTCTCCTTCTCCTTCTTCTGCTTCTTCTGCTTCACCCTCCAGACTTCACCTTCTCCTTCTACTTCTTCTACTTCTTGTGATTCACCCTCCAGACTTCACCTTCTCCTTCTCCTTCTTCTGCTTCTTCTGCTTCACCCTCCAGACTTCACCTTCTCCTTCTCCTTCTTCTGCTTCTTCTGCTTCGCCCTCCAGACTTCACCTTCTCCTTCTCCTGCTTCTGCTTCTTCTGCTTCACCCTCCAAATTTCACCTTATCCTTCTCCTTCTTCTGCTTCACCCTCCTGACTTCACCTTCTCCTTCTCCTTCTTCTACTTCTTCTGATTCACCCTCCAGACTTCACCTTCTCCTTCTCCTTCTTCTGCTCCTTCTGCTTCACCCTTAGGACTTCACCTTCTCCTTCTCCTGCTTCTGCTTCTTCTGCTTCACCCTCCAGATTTCACCTTATCCTTCTCCTTCTTCTGCTTCACCCTCCTGACTTCACCTTCTCCTTCTCCTTCTTCTACTTCTTCTGATTCACCCTCCAGACTTCACCATCTCCTTCTCCTTCTTCGACTTCTTCTGATTCACCCTCCAGACTTCACCTTCTCCTTCTCCTTCTTCTCCTTCTTCTGATTCACCCTCCAGTCTTCACCTTCTTCTCCTTCTTCTGCTTCTTCTGCTTCACCCTCCAGACTTCACCTTCTCCTTCTCTTTCTTCTGCTTCTTCTGATTCACCCTCCAGACTTCACCTTCTCCTTCTCCTTCGTCTGATTCTTCTGATTCACCCTCCAGACTTCACCTTCTCCTTCTCCTTCTTCTGCTTCTTCTGATTCACGCTCCTGACTTCACCTTCTCCTTCTCCTTCTTCTACTTCTTCTGATTCACCCTTCTGACTTCACCTTCTCCTTCTCCTTCTTCTACTTCTTCTGCTTCACCCTCCAGACTTCACCTTCTCCTTCTCCTTCTTCTACTTCTTCTGATTCACCCTCCAGACTTCACCTTCTCCTTCTCCTTTTTCTGCTTCTTCTGATTCACCCTCCAGACTTCACCTTCTCCTTCTCCTTATTCTGCTTCTTCTGATTCACCCTCCAGACTTCACCTTCTCCTTCTCCTTCTTCTGCTTCTTCTGATTCACCCTACAGACTTCATCTTCTCCTTCTCCTTCTTCTGCTTCTTCTGAATCACCCTCCAGACTTCACCTTCTCCTTCTCCTTCTTCTACTTCTTCTGATGCACCTTCCAGACTTCACATTCTCCTTCTCCTTCTTCTGCTTCTTCTGCTTCACCCTCCAGACTTCACCTTCTCCTTCTCCTTCTTCTACTTCTTCTGATTCACCCTCCAGACTTCATCTTCTCCTTCTCCTTCTTCTGCTTCTTCTGCTTCACCCTCCAGACTTCACCTTCTCCTTCTCCTTCTTCCACTTCTTCTGATTCACCCTCCAGACTTCACCTTCTCCTTCTCCTTCTTCTACATCTTCTGATTCACCCTCCGGACTTCACCTTCTCCTTTTCCTTCTTCTACTTCTTCTGATTCACCCTCCTGACTCCACCTTCTCCTTCTCCTTCTTCTGCTTCTTCTGCTTCACCCTCCAGACTTCACCTTCTCCTTCTCCTTCTTCTGCTTCACCCTCCAGACTTCACCTTCTCCTTCTCCTTCTTCTGCTTCTTCTGCTTCACCCTCCTTACTTCACCTTCTCCTTCTCCTTCTTCTACTTCTTCTGATTCACCCTCCAGACTTCACCTTCTCCTTCTCCTTCTTCTGCTTCTTCTGCTTCACCCTCCAGACTTCACCTTCTCCTTCTCCTTCTTCTGCTTCTTCTGCTTCACCCTCCAGACTTCACCTTCTCCTTCTACTTCTTCTGCTTCTTCTGCTTCACCCTCCTTACTTCACCTTCTCCTTCTCCTTCTTCTACTTCTTGTGATTCACCCTCCAGACTTCACCTTCTCCTTCTCCTTCTTCTGCTTCTTCTGCTTCACCCTCCAGACTTCACCTTCTCCTTCTCCTGCTTCTGCTTCTTCTGCTTCACCCTCCAGATTTCACCTTATCCTTCTCCTTCTTCCGCTTCACCCTCCTGACTTCACCTTCTCCTTCTCCTTCTTCTACTTCTTCTGATTCACCCTCCAGACTTCACCTTCTCCTTCTCCTTCTTCTGCTTCTTCTGCTTCACCCTTAGGACTTCACCTTCTCCTTCTCCTCCTTCTGCTTCTTCTGCTGCGCCCTCCAGGCTTCACCGTCTCCATCTCCTTCTTCTGCTTCTTCTGCTTCACCCTCCTGACTTCACCTTCTCCTTCTCCTTCTTCTGCTTCTTCTGCTTCACCCTCCTGACTTCACCTTCTCCTTCTCCTTCTTCTACTTCTTCTGCTTCACCCCCCTGACTTCACCTTCTCCTTCTCCTTCTTCTGCTTCTTCTGATTCACCCTCCTAACTTCACCTTCTCCTTCTCCTTCTTCTGCTTCTTCTGATTCACCCTCCTGACTTCACCTTCTCCTTCTCCTTCTTCTGCTTCTTCTGATTCACCCTCCAGACTTCACCTTCTCCTTCTCCTTCTTCTGCTTCTTCTGATTCACCCTCCAGACTTCACCTTCTCCTTCTCCTTCTTCTGCTTCTTCTGATTCACCCACCAGACCTCACCTTCTCCTTCTCCTTCTTCTACTTCTTCTGATTCACCCTCCAGACTTCATCTTCTCCTTCTCCTTCTTCTGCTTCTTCTGATTCACGCTCCAGACTTCATCTTCTACTTCTCCTTCTTCTGCTTCTTCTGATTCACCCTCCAGACTTCACCATCTCCTTCTCCTTCTTCGACTTCTTCTGATTCACCCTCCAGACTTCACCTTCTCCTTCTCCTTCTTCTCCTTCTTCTGATTCACCCTCCAGTCTTCACCTTCTTCTCCTTCTTCTGCTTCTTCTGCTTCACCCTCCAGACTTCACCTTCTCCTTCTCTTTCTTCTGCTTCTTCTGATTCACCCTCCAGACTTCACCTTCTCCTTCTCCTTCGTCTGATTCTTCTGATTCACCCTCCAGACTTCACCTTCTCCTTCTCCTTCTTCTGCTTCTTCTGATTCACCCTCCTGACTTCACCTTCTCCTTCTCCTTCTTCTACTTCTTCTGATTCACCCTTCTGACTTCACCTTCTCCTTCTCCTTCTTCTACTTCTTCTGCTTCACCCTCCAGACTTCACCTTCTCCTTCTCCTTCTTCTACTTCTTCTGATTCACCCTCCAGACTTCACCTTCTCCTTCTCCTTCTTCTGCTTCTTCTGATTCACCCTCCAGACTTCACCTTCTCCTTCTCCTTATTCTGCTTCTTCTGATTCACCCTCCAGACTTCACCTTCTCCTTCTCCTTCTTCTGCTTCTTCTGATTCACCCTCCAGACTTCATCTTCTCCTTCTCCTTCTTCTGCTTCTTCTGAATCACCCTCCAGACTTCACCTTCTCCTTCTCCTTCTTCTACTTCTTCTGATTCACCTTCCAGACTTCACATTCTCCTTCTCCTTCTTCTGCTTCTTCTGCTTCACCCTCCAGACTTCACCTTCTCCTTCTCCTTCTTCTACTTCTTCTGGTTCACCCTCCAGACTTCACCTTCTCCTTCTCCTTCTTCTGCTTCTTCTGCTTCACCCTCCAGACTTCACCTTCTCCTTCTCCTTCTTCCACTTCTTCTGATTCAACCTCCAGACTTCACCTTCTCCTTCTCCTTCTTCTACATCTTCTGATTCACCCTCCGGACTTCACCTTCTCCTTTTCCTTCTTCTACTTCTTCTGATTCACCCTCCTGACTCCACCTTCTCCTTCTCCTTCTTCTGCTTCTTCTGCTTCACCCTCCAGACTTCACCTTCTCCTTCTCCTTCTTCTGCTTCACCCTCCAGACTTCACCTTCTCCTTCTCCTTCTTCTGCTTCTTCTGCTTCACCCTCCTTACTTCACCTTCTCCTTCTCCTTCTTCTACTTCTTCTGATTCACCCTCCAGACTTCACCTTCTCCTTCTCCAACTTCTGCTTCTTCTGAATCACCCTCCAGACTTCACCTTCTCCTTCTTCTACTTCTTCTGATTCACCTTCCAGACTTCACATTCTCCTTCTCCTTCTTCTGCTTCTTCTGCTTCACCCTCCAGACTTCACCTTCTCCTTCTCCTTCTTCTACTTCTTCTGATTCACCCTCCAGACTTCACCTTCTCCTTCTCCTTCTTCTGCTTCTTCTGCTTCACCCTCCAGACTTCACCTTCTCCTTCTCCTTCTTCCACTTCTTCTGATTCACCCTCCAGACTTCACCTTCTCCTTCTCCTTCTTCTACATCTTCTGATTCACCCTCCGGACTTCACCTTCTCCTTTTCCTTCTTCTACTTCTTCTGATTCACCCTCCTGACTCCACCTTCTCCTTCTCCTTCTTCTGCTTCTTCTGCTTCACCCTCCAGACTTCACCTTCTCCTTCTCCTTCTTCTGCTTCACCCTCCAGACTTCACCTTCTCCTTCTCCTTCTTCTGCTTCTTCTGCTTCACCCTCCTTACTTCACCTTCTCCTTCTCCTTCTTCTACTTCTTCTGATTCACCCTCCAGACTTCACCTTCTCCTTCTCCTTCTTCTGCTTCTTCTGCTTCACCCTCCAGACTTCACCTTCTCCTTCTCCTTCTTCTGCTTCTTCTGCTTCACCCTCCAGACTTCACCTTCTCCTTCTCCTTCTTCTGCTTCTTCTGCTTCAGCCTCCTTACTTCACCTTCTCCTTCTCCTTCTTCTACTTCTTGTGATTCACCCTCCAGACTTCACCTTCTCCTTCTCCTTCTTCTGCTTCTTCTGCTTCACCCTCCAGACTTCACCTTCTCCTTCTCCTTCTTCTGCTTCTTCTGCTTCGCCCTCCAGACTTCACCTTCTCCTTCTCCTGCTTCTGCTTCTTCTGCTTCACCCTCCAGATTTCACCTTCTCCTTCTCCTTCTTCTGCTTCACCCTCCTGACTTCACCTTCTCCTTCTCCTTCTTCTACTTCTTCTGATTCACCCTCCAGACTTCACCTTCTCCTTCTCCTTCTTCTGCTTCTTCTGCTTCACCCTTAGGACTTCACCTTCTCCTTCTCCTCCTTCTGCTTCTTCTGCTGCGCCCTCCAGGCTTCACCGTCTCCATCTCCTTCTTCTGCTTCTTCTGCTTCACCCTCCTGACTTCACCTTCTCCTTCTCCTTCTTCTGCTTCTTCTGCTTCACCCTCCTGACTTCACCTTCTCCTTCTCCTTCTTCTACTTCTTCTGCTTCACCCCCCTGACTTCACCTTCTCCTTCTCCTTCTTCTGCTTCTTCTGATTCACCCTCCTAACTTCACCTTCTCCTTCTCCTTCTTCTGCTTCTTCTGATTCACCCTCCTGACTTCACCTTCTCCTTCTCCTTCTTCTGCTTCTTCTGATTCACCCTCCAGACTTCACCTTCTCCTTCTCCTTCTTCTGCTTCTTCTGATTCACCCTCCAGACTTCACCTTCTCCTTCTCCTTCTTCTGCTTCTTCTGATTCACCCACCAGACCTCACCTTCTCCTTCTCCTTCTTCTACTTCTTCTGATTCACCCTCCAGACTTCATCTTCTCCTTCTCCTTCTTCTGCTTCTTCTGATTCACGCTCCAGACTTCATCTTCTACTTCTCCTTCTTCTGCTTCTTCTGATTCACCCTCCAGACTTCACCATCTCCTTCTCCTTCTTCGACTTCTTCTGATTCACCCTCCAGACTTCACCTTCTCCTTCTCCTTCTTCTCCTTCTTCTGATTCACCCTCCAGTCTTCACCTTCTTCTCCATGTTCTGCTTCTTCTGCTTCACCCTCCAGACTTCACCTTCTCCTTCTCTTTCTTCTGCTTCTTCTGATTCACCCTCCAGACTTCACCTTCTCCTTCTCCTTCGTCTGATTCTTCTGATTCACCCTCCAGACTTCACCTTCTCCTTCTCCTTCTTCTGCTTCTTCTGATTCACCCTCCTGACTTCACCTTCTCCTTCTCCTTCTTCTACTTCTTCTGATTCACCCTTCTGACTTCACCTTCTCCTTCTCCTTCTTCTACTTCTTCTGCTTCACCCTCCAGACTTCACCTTCTCCTTCTCCTTCTTCTACTTCTTCTGATTCACCCTCCAGACTTCACCTTCTCCTTCTCCTTCTTCTGCTTCTTCTGATTCACCCTCCAGACTTCACCTTCTCCTTCTCCTTATTCTGCTTCTTCTGATTCACCCTCCAGACTTCACCTTCTCCTTCTCCTTCTTCTGCTTCTTCTGATTCACCCTCCAGACTTCATCTTCTCCTTCTCCTTCTTCTGCATCTTCTGAATCACCCTCCAGACTTCACCTTCTCCTTCTCCTTCTTCTACTTCTTCTGATTCACCTTCCAGACTTCACATTCTCCTTCTCCTTCTTCTGCTTCTTCTGCTTCACCCTCCAGACTTCACCTTCTCCTTCTCCTTCTTCTACTTCTTCTGATTCACCCTCCAGACTTCACCTTCTCCTTCTCCTTCTTCTGCTTCTTCTGCTTCACCCTCCAGACTTCACCTTCTCCTTCTCCTTCTTCCACTTCTTCTGATTCACCCTCCAGACTTCACCTTCTCCTTCTCCTTCTTCTACATCTTCTGATTCACCCTCCGGACTTCACCTTCTCCTTTTCCTTCTTCTACTTCTTCTGATTCACCCTCCTGACTCCACCTTCTCCTTCTCCTTCTTCTGCTTCTTCTGCTTCACCCTCCAGACTTCACCTTCTCCTTCTCCTTCTTCTGCTTCACCCTCCAGACTTCACCTTCTCCTTCTCCTTCTTCTGCTTCTTCTGCTTCACCCTCCTTACTTCACCTTCTCCTTCTCCTTCTTCTACTTCTTCTGATTCACCCTCCAGACTTCACCTTCTCCTTCTCCTACTTCTGCTTCTTCTGCTTCACCCTCCAGACTTCACCTTCTCCTTCTCCTTCTTCTGCTTCTTCTGCTTCACCCTCCAGATTTCACCTTCTCCTTCTCCTTCTTCTGCTTCTTCTGCTTCACCCTCCTGACTTCACCTTCTCCTTCTCCTTCTTCTACTTCTTCTGATTCACCCTCCAGACTTCACCTTCTCCTTCTCCTTCTTCTGCTTCTTCTGATTCACCCTCCAGACTTCACCTCCTCCTTCTCCTTCTTCTGCTTCTTCTGCTTCACCCTCCAGACTTCACCTTCTCCTTCTCCTTCTTCTGCTTCTTCTGCTTCACCCTCCTTACTTCACCTTCTCCTTCTCCTTCTTCTACTTCTTCTGATTCACCCTCCAGACTTCACCTTCTCCTTCTCCTTCTTCTGCTTCTTCTGCTTCACCCTCCAGACTTCACCTTCTCCTTCTCCTTCTTCTGCTTCTTCTGCTTCGCCCTCCAGACTTCACCTTCTCCTTCTCCTTCTTCTACTTCTTCTGCTTCACCCTCCAGACTTCACCTTCTCCTTCTCCTTCTTCTACTTCTTCTGATTCACCTTCCAGACTTCACCTTCTCCTTCTCCTTCTTCTGCTTCTTCTGCTTCACCCTCCAGACTTCACCTTCTCCTTCCCCTTCTTCTACTTCTTCTGATTCACCCTCCAGACTTCACCTTCTCCTTCTCCTTCTTCTGCTTCTTCTGCTTCACCCTCCAGACTTCACCTTCTCCTTCTCCTTCTTCCACTTCTTCTGATTCACCCTCCAGACTTCACCTTCTCCTTCTCCTTCTTCTACATCTTCTGATTCACCCTCCGGACTTCACCTTCTCCTTTTCCTTCTTCTACTTCTTCTGATTCACCCTCCTGACTCCACCTTCTCCTTCTCCTTCTTCTGCTTCTTCTGCTTCACCCTCCAGACTTCACCTTCTCCTTCTCCTTCTTCTGCTTCACCCTCCAGACTTCACCTTCTCCTTCTCCTTCTTCTGCTTCTTCTGCTTCACCCTCCTTACTTCACCTTCTCCTTCTCCTTCTTCTACTTCTTCTGATTCACCCTCCAGACTTCACCTTCTCCTTCTCCTTCTTCTGCTTCTTCTGCTTCTCCCTCCAGACTTCACCTTCTCCTTCTCCTTCTTCTGCTTCTTCTGCTTCACCCTCCAGATTTCACCTTCTCCTTCTCCTTCTTCTGCTTCTTCTGCTTCACCCTCCTGACTTCACCTTCTCCTTCTCCTTCTTCTACTTCTTCTGATTCACCCTCCAGACTTCACCTTCTCCTTCTCCTTCTTCTGCTTCTTCTGATTCACCCTCCAGACTTCACCTCCTCCTTCTCCTTCTTCTGCTTCTTCTGCTTCACCCTCCAGACTTCACCTTCTCCTTCTCCTTCTTCTGCTTCTTCTGCTTCACCCTCCTTACTTCACCTTCTCCTTCTCCTTCTTCTACTTCTTCTGATTCACCCTCCAGACTTCACCTTCTCCTTCTCCTTCTTCTGCTGCTTCTGCTTCACCCTCCAGACTTCACCTTCTCCTTCTCCTTCTTCTACTTCTTCTGATTCACCCTCCAGACTTCACCTTCTCCTTCTCCTTCTTCTGCTTCTTCTGATTCACCCTCCAGACTTCACCTTCTCCTTCTCCTTATTCTGCTTCTTCTGCTTCACCCTCCAGACTTCACCTTCTCCTTCTCCTTCTTCTACTTCTTCTGATTCATCCTCCAGACTACACCTTCTCCTTCTCCTTCTTCTACTTCTTCTGATTCACCCTCCAGACTTCACCTTCTCCTTCTCCTTCTTCTGCTCCTTTTGATTCACCCTCCAGACTTGACCTTCTCCTTCTCCTTCTTCTACTTCTTCTGATTCACCCTCCAGACTTCACCTCCTCCTTCTCCTTCTTCTACTTCTTCTGATTCACAATCCAGACTTCACCTTCTCCTTCTCCTTCTTCTACTTCTTCTGCTTCTCCCTCCAGACTTCACCTTCTCCTTCTCCTTCTTCTGCTTCTTCTGATTCATCCTCCAGACTTCACCTTCTCCTTCTCCTTCTTCCACTTCTTCTGATTCACCCTCCAGACTTCACCTTCTCCTTCTCCTTCTTCTACTTCTTCTGATTCACCCTCCAGACTTCACCTTCTTCTTTTCCTTCTTCTACTTCTTCTGATTCACCCTCCTGACTTCACCTTCTCCTTCTCCTTCTTCTGCTTCTTCTGCTTCACCCTCCAGACTTCACCTTCTCCTTCTCCTTCTTCTGCTTCTTCTGCTTCACCCTCCAGACTTCACCTTCTCCTTCTCCTTCTTCTGCTTCTTCTGCTTCACCCTCCTTACTTCACCTTCTCCTTCTCCTTCTTCTACTTCTTGTGATTCACCCTCCAGACTTCACCTTCTCCTTCTCCTTCTTCTGCTTCTTCTGCTTCACCCTCCAGACTTCACCTTCTCCTTCTCCTTCTTCTGCTTCTTCTGCTTCGCCCTCCAGACTTCACCTTCTCCTTCTCCTTCTTCTGCTTCTTCTGCTTCACCCTCCAGACTTCACCTTCTTCTTATCCTTCTTCTGCTTCTTCTGATTCACCCTCTAGACTTCACCTTCTCCTTCTCCTTCGTCTGATTCTTCTGATTCACCCTCCAGACTTCACCTTCTCCTTCTCCTTCTTCTGCTTCTTCTGATTCACCCTCCTGACTTCACCTTCTCCTTCTCCTTCTTCTACTTCTTCTGATTCACCCTCCTGACTTCACCTTCTCCTTCTCCTTCTTCTACTTCTTCTGCTTCACCCTCCAGACTTCACCTTCTCCTTCTCCTTCTTCTACTTCTTCTGATTCACCCTCCAGACTTCATCTTCTCCTTCTCCTTCTTCTGCTTCTTCTGATTCACCCTCCAGACTTCACCTTCTCCTTCTCCTTATTCTGCTTCTTCTGATTCACCCTCCAGACTTCACCTTCTCCTTCTCCTTCTTCTGCTTCTTCTGATTCACCCTCCAGACTTCATCTTCTCCTTCTCCTTCTTCTGCTTCTTCTGATTCACCCTCCAGACTTCACCTTCTCCTTCTCCTTCTTCTACTTCTTCTGATTCACCTTCCAGACTTCACCTTCTCCTTCTCCTTCTTCTGCTTCTTCTGCTTCACCCTCCAGACTTCACCTTCTCCTTCTCCTTCTTCTACTTCTTCTGATTCACCCTCCAGACTTCACCTTCTCCTTCTCCTTCTTCTGCTTCTTCTGCTTCACCCTCCAGACTTCACCTTCTCCTTCTCCTTCTTCCACTTCTTCTGATTCACCCTCCAGACTTCACCTTCTCCTTCTCCTTCTTCTACATCTTCTGATTCACCCTCCGGACTTCACCTTCTCCTTTTCCTTCTTCTACTTCTTCTGATTCACCCTCCTGACTTCACCTTCTCCTTCTCCTTCTTCTGCTTCTTCTGCTTCACCCTCCAGACTTCACCTTCTCCTTCTCCTTCTTCTGCTTCACCCTCCAGACTTCACCTTCTCCTTCTCCTTCTTCTGCTTCTTCTGCTTCACCCTCCTTACTTCACCTTCTCCTTCTCCTTCTTCTACTTCTTCTGATTCACCCTCCAGACTTCACCTTCTCCTTCTCCTTCTTCTGCTTCTTCTGCTTCACCCTCCAGACTTCACCTTCTCCTTCTCCTTCTTCTGCTTCTTCTGCTTCACCCTCCAGATTTCACCTTCTCCTTCTCCTTCTTCTGCTTCTTCTGCTTCACCCTCCTGACTTCACCTTCTCCTTCTCCTTCTTCTACTTCTTCTGATTCACCCTCCAGACTTCACCTTCTCCTTCTCCTTCTTCTGCTTCTTCTGATTCACCCTCCAGACTTCACCTCCTCCTTCTCCTTCTTCTGCTTCTTCTGCTTCACCCTCCAGACTTCACCTTCTCCTTCTCCTTCTTCTGCTTCTTCTGCTTCACCCTCCTTACTTCACCTTCTCCTTCTCCTTCTTCTACTTCTTCTGATTCACCCTCCAGACTTCACCTTCTCCTTCTCCTTCTTCTGCTTCTTCTGCTTCACCCTCCAGACTTCACCTTCTCCTTCTCCTTCTTCTGCTTCTTCTGCTTCGCCCTCCAGACTTCACCTTCTCCTTCTCCTTCTTCTACTTCTTCTGCTTCACCCTCCAGACTTCACCTTCTCCTTCTCCTTCTTCTACTTCTTCTGATTCACCCTCCAGACTTCACCTTCTCCTTCTCCTTCTTCTGCTTCTTCTGATTCACCCTCCAGACTTCACCTTCTCCTTCTCCTTATTCTGCTTCTTCTGATTCACCCTCCAGACTTCACCTTCTCCTTCTCCTTCTTCTACTTCTTCTGATTCATCCTCCAGACTACACCTTCTCCTTCTCCTTCTTCAACTTCTTCTGATTCACCCTCCAGACTTCACCTTCTCCTTCTCCTTCTTCTGCTCCTTTTGATTCACCCTCCAGACTTGACCTTCTCCTTCTCCTTCTTCTACTTCTACTGATTCACCCTCCAGACTTCACCTCCTCCTTCTCCTTCTTCTACTTCTTCTGATTCACAATCCAGACTTCACCTTCTCCTTCTCCTTCTTCTACTTCTTCTGCTTCTCCCTCCAGACTTCACCTTCTCCTTCTCCTTCTTCTGCTTCTTCTGATTCACCCTCCAGACTTCACCTTCTCCTTCTCCTTCTTCCACTTCTTCAGATTCTCCCTCCAGACTTCACCTTCTCCTTCTCCTTCTTCTACTTCTTCTGATTCACCCTCCAGACTTCACCTTCTCCTTTTCCTTCTTATACTTCTTCTGATTCACCCTCCTGACTTCACCTTCTCCTTCTCCTTCTTCTGCTTCTTCTGCTTCACCCTCCAGACTTCACCTTCTCCTTCTCCTTCTTCTGCTTCTTCTGCTTCACCCTCCAGACTTCACCTTCTCCTTCTCCTTCTTCTGCTTCTTCTGCTTCGCCCTCCAGACTTCACCTTCTCCTTCTCCTTCTTCTGCTTCTTCTGCTTCACCCTCCAGATTTCACCTTCTCCTTCTCCTTCTTCTGCTTCTTCTGCTTCACCCTCCTGACTTCACCTTCTCCTTCTCCTTCTTCTACTTCTTCTGATTCACCCTCCAGACTTCACCTTCTCCTTCTCCTTCTTCTGCTTCTTCTGCTTCACCCTTAGGACTTCACCTTCTCCTTCTCCTTCTTCTGCTTCTTCTGCTGCGCCCTCCAGGCTTCACCATCTCCATCTACTTCTTCTGCTTCTTCTGCTTCACCCTCCTGACTTCACCTTCTCCTTCTCCTTCTTCTGCTTCTTCTGATTCACCCTCCTAACTTCACCTTCTCCTTCTCCTTCTTCTGCTTCTTCTGATTCACCCTCCTGACTTCACCTTCTCCTTCTCCTTCTTCTGCTTCTTCTGATTCACCCTCCAGACTTCACCTTCTCCTTTTCCTTCTTATACTTCTTCTGATTCCCCCTCCTGACTTCACCTTCTCCTTCTCCTTCTTCTGCTTCTTCTGCTTCACCCTCCAGACTTCACCTTCTCCTTCTCCTTCTTCTGCTTCTTCTGCTTCACCCTCCGGACTTCACCTTCTCCTTCTCCTTCTTCTGCTTCTTCTGCTTCGCCCTCCAGACTTCACCTTCTCCTTCTCCTTCTTCTGCTTCTTCTGCTTCACCCTCCAGACTTCACCTTCTCCTTCTCCTTCTTCTACTTCTTCTGATTCACCCTCCAGACTTCACCTTCTCCTTCTCCTTCTTCTGCTTCTTCTGCTTCACCCTCCAGACTTCACCTTCTCCTTCTCCTTCTTCCACTTCTTCTGATTCACCCTCCAGACTTCACCTTCTCCTTCTCCTTCTTCTACATCTTCTGATTCACCCTCCGGACTTCACCTTCTCCTTTTCCTTCTTCTACTTCTTCTGATTCACCCTTCTGACTTCAGCTTCTCCTTCTCCTTCTTCTGCTTCTTCTGCTTCACCCTCCAGACTTCACCTTCTCCTTCTCCTTCTTCTGCTTCACCCTCCAGACTTCACCTTCTCCTTCTCCTTCTTCTGCTTCTTCTGCTTCACCCTCCTTACTTCACCTTCTCCTTCTCCTTCTTCTACTTCTTCTGATTCACCCTCCAGACTTCACCTTCTCCTTCTCCTTCTTCTGCTTCTTCTGCTTCACCCTCCAGACTTCACCTTCTCCTTCTCCTTCTTCTGCTTCTTCTGCTTCACCCTCCAGATTTCACCTTCTCCTTCTCCTTCTTCTGCTTCTTCTGCTTCACCCTCCTGACTTCACCTTCTCCTTCTCCTTCTTCTACTTCTTCTGATTCACCCTCCAGACTTCACCTTCTCCTTCTCCTTCTTCTGCTTCTTCTGATTCACCCTCCAGACTTCACCTCCTCCTTCTCCTTCTTCTGCTTCTTCTGCTTCACCCTCCAGACTTCACCTTCTCCTTCTCCTTCTTCTGCTTCTTCTGCTTCACCCTCCTTACTTCACCTTCTCCTTCTCCTTCTTCTACTTCTTCTGATTCACCCTCCAGACTTCACCTTCTCCTTCTCCTTCTTCTGCTTCTTCTGCTTCACCCTCCAGACTTCACCTTTTCCTTCTCCTTCTTCTGCTTCTTCTGCTTCGCCCTCCAGACTTCACCTTCTCCTTCTCCTTCTTCTACTTCTTCTGCTTCACCCTCCAGACTTCACCTTCTCCTTCTCCTTCTTCTACTTCTTCTGATTCACCCTCCAGACTTCACCTTCTCCTTCTCCTTCTTCTGCTTCTTCTGATTCACCCTCCAGACTTCACCTTCTCCTTCTCCTTATTCTGCTTCTTCTGATTCACCCTCCAGACTTCACCTTCTCCTTCTCCTTCTTCTACTTCTTCTGATTCATCCTCCAGACTACACCTTCTCCTTCTCCTTCTTCTACTTCTTCTGATTCACCCTCCAGACTTCACCTTCTCCTTCTCCTTCTTCTGCTCCTTTTGATTCACCCTCCAGACTTGACCTTCTCCTTCTCCTTCTTCTACTTCTTCTGATTCACCCTCCAGACTTCACCTCCTCCTTCTCCTTCTTCTACTTCTTCTGATTCACAATCCAGACTTCACCTTCTCCTTCTCCTTCTTCTACTTCTTCTGCTTCTCCCTCCAGACTTCACCTTCTCCTTCTCCTTCTTCTGCTTCTTCTGATTCACCCTCCAGACTTCACCTTCTCCTTCTCCTTCTTCCACTTCTTCAGATTCTCCCTCCAGACTTCACCTTCTCCTTCTCCTTCTTCTACTTCTTCTGATTCACCCTCCAGACTTCACCTTCTCCTTTTCCTTCTTATACTTCTTCTGATTCACCCTCCTGACTTCACCTTCTCCTTCTCCTTCTTCTGCTTCTTCTGCTTCACCCTCCAGACTTCACCTTCTCCTTCTCCTTCTTCTGCTTCTTCTGCTTCACCCTCCAGACTTCACCTTCTCCTTCTCCTTCTTCTGCTTCTTCTGCTTCGCCCTCCAGACTTCACCTTCTCCTTCTCCTTCTTCTGCTTCTTCTGCTTCACCCTCCAGATTTCACCTTCTCCTTCTCCTTCTTCTGCTTCTTCTGCTTCACCCTCCTGACTTCACCTTCTCCTTCTCCTTCTTCTACTTCTTCTGATTCACCCTCCAGACTTCACCTTCTCCTTCTCCTTCTTCTGCTTCTTCTGCTTCACCCTTAGGACTTCACCTTCTCCTTCTCCTTCTTCTGCTTCTTCTGCTGCGCCCTCCAGGCTTCACCGTCTCCATCTACTTCTTCTGCTTCTTCTGCTTCACCCTCCTGACTTCACCTTCTCCTTCTCCTTCTTCTACTTCTTCTGCTTCACCCCCCTGACTTCACCTTCTCCTTCTCCTTCTTATGCTTCTTCTGATTCACCCTCCTAACTTCACCTTCTCCTTCTCCTTCTTCTTCTTCTTCTGATTCACCCTCCTGACTTCACCTTCTCCTTCTCCTTCTTCTGCTTCTTCTGATTCACCCTCCAGACTTCACCTTCTCCTTCTCCTTCTTCTGCTTCTTCTGATTCACCCTCCAGACTTCACCTTCTCCTTCTCCTTCTTCTGCTTCTTCTGATTCACCCTCCAGACCTCACCTTCTCCTTCTCCTTCTTCTTCTTCTTCTGATTCACCCTCCAGACTTCATCTTCTCCTTCTCCTTCTTCTGCTTCTTCTGATTCACGCTCCAGACTTCATCTTCTACTTCTCCTTCTTCTGCTTCTTCTGATTCACCCTCCAGACTTCACCATCTCCGTCTCCTTGTTCTACTTCATCTGATTCACCCTCCAGACTTCACCTTCTTCTTCTCCTTCTTCTCCTTCTTCTGATTCACCCTCCAGTCTTCACCTTCTTCTCCTTCTTCTGCTTCTTCTGCTTCACCCTCCAGACTTCACCTTCTCCTTCTCTTTCTTCTGCTTCTTCTGATTCACCCTCCAGACTTCACCTTCTCCTTCTCCTTCGTCTGATTCTTCAGATTCACCCTCCAGTCTTCACCTTCTACTTCTCCTTCTTCTGCTTCTTCTGATTCACCCTCCTGACTTCACCTTCTCCTTCTCCTTCTTCTACTTCTTCTGATTCACCCTCCTGACTTCACCTTCTCCTTCTCCTTCTTCTACTTCTTCTGATTCACCCTCCAGACTTCACCTTCTTCTTTTCCTTCTTCTACTTCTTCTGATTCACCCTCCTGACTTCACCTTCTCCTTCTCCTTCTTCTGCTTCTTCTGCTTCACCCTCCAGACTTCACCTTCTCCTTCTCCTTCTTCTGCTTCATCTGCTTCACCCTCCAGACTTCACCTTCTCCTTCTCCTTCTTCTGCTTCTTCTGCTTCACCCTCCTTACTTCACCTTCTCCTTCTCCTTCTTCTACTTCTTGTGATTCACCCTCCAGACTTCACCTTCTCCTTCTCCTTCTTCTGCTTCTTCTGCTTCACCCTCCAGACTTCACCTTCTCCTTCTCCTTCTTCTGCTTCTTCTGCTTCGCCCTCCAGACTTCACCTTCTCCTACTCCTTCTTCTGCTTCTTCTGCTTCACCCTCCAGACTTCACCTTCTTCTTATCCTTCTTCTGCTTCTTCTGATTCACCCTCCAGACTTCACCTTCTCCTTCTCCTTCGTCTGATTCTTCTGATTCACCCTCCAGACTTCACCTTCTCCTTCTCCTTCTTCTGCTTCTTCTGATTCACCCTCCTGACTTCACCTTCTCCTTCTCCTTCTTCTACTTCTTCTGATTCACCCTCCTGACTTCACCTTCTCCTTCTCCTTCTTCTACTTCTTCTGCTTCACCCTCCAGACTTCACCTTCTCCTTCTCCTTCTTCTGCTTCTTCTGATTCACCCTCCAGACTTCACCTTCTCCTTCTCCTTCTACTGCTTCTTCTGATTAACCCTCCAGACTTCACCTTCTCCTTCTCCTTATTCTGCTTCTTCTGATTCACCCTCCAGACTTCACCTTCTCCTTCTCCTTCTTCTGCTTCTTCTGATTCACCCTCCAGACTTCATCTTCTCCTTCTCCTTCTTCTGCTTCTTCTGATTCACCCTCCAGACTTCACCTTCTCCTTCTCCTTCTTCTACTTCTTCTGATTCACCTTCCAGACTTCACCTTCTCCTTCTCCTTCTTCTGCTTCTTCTGCTTCACCCTCCAGACTTCACCTTCTCCTTCTCCTTCTTCTACTTCTTCTGATTCACCCTCCAGACTTCACCTTCTCCTTCTCCTTCTTCTGCTTCTTCTGCTTCACCCTCCAGACTTCACCTTCTCCTTCTCCTTCTTCCACTTCTTCTGATTCACCCTCCAGACTTCACCTTCTCCTTCTCCTTCTTCTACATCTTCTGATTCACCCTCCGGACTTCACCTTCTCCTTTTCCTTCTTCTACTTCTTCTGATTCACCCTCCTGACTTCACCTTCTCCTTCTCCTTCTTCTGCTACTTCTGCTTCACCCTCCAGACTTCACCTTCTCCTTCTCCTTCTTCTGCTTCACCCTCCAGACTTCACCTTCTCCTTCTCCTTCTTCTGCTTCTTCTGCTTCACCCTCCTTACTTCACCTTCTCCTTCTCCTTCTTCTACTTCTTCTGATTCACCCTCCAGACTTCACCTTCTCCTTCTCCTTCTTCTGCTTCTTCTGCTTCACCCTCCAGACTTCACCTTCTCCTTCTCCTTCTTCTGCTTCTTCTGCTTCACCCTCCAGATTTCACCTTCTCCTTCTCCTTCTTCTGCTTCTTCTGCTTCACCCTCCTGACTTCACCTTCTCCTTCTCCTTCTTCTACTTCTTCTGATTCACCCTCCAGACTTCACCTTCTCCTTCTCCTTCTTCTGCTTCTTCTGATTCACCCTCCAGACTTCACCTCCTCCTTCTCCTTCTTCTGCTTCTTCTGCTTCACCCTCCAGACTTCACCTTCTCCTTCTCCTTCTTCTGCTTCTTCTGCTTCACCCTCCTTACTTCACCTTCTCCTTCTCCTTCTTCTACTTCTTCTGATTCACCCTCCAGACTTCACCTTCTCCTTCTCCTTCTTCTGCTTCTTCTGCTTCACCCTCCAGACTTCACCTTCTCCTTCTCCTTCTTCTGCTTCTTCTGCTTCGCCCTCCAGACTTCACCTTCTCCTTCTCCTTCTTCTACTTCTTCTGCTTCACCCTCCAGACTTCACCTTCTCCTTCTCCTTCTTCTACTTCTTCTGATTCACCCTCCAGACTTCACCTTCTCCTTCTCCTTCTTCTGCTTCTTCTGATTCACCCTCCAGACTTCACCTTCTCCTTCTCCTTATTCTGCTTCTTCTGATTCACCCTCCAGACTTCACCTTCTCCTTCTCCTTCTTCTACTTCTTCTGATTCATCCTCCAGACTACACCTTCTCCTTCTCCTTCTTCAACTTCTTCTGATTCACCCTCCAGACTTCACCTTCTCCTTCTCCTTCTTCTGCTCCTTTTGATTCACCCTCCAGACTTGACCTTCTCCTTCTCCTTCTTCTACTTCTACTGATTCACCCTCCAGACTTCACCTCCTCCTTCTCCTTCTTCTACTTCTTCTGATTCACAATCCAGACTTCACCTTCTCCTTCTCCTTCTTCTACTTCTTCTGCTTCTCCCTCCAGACTTCACCTTCTCCTTCTCCTTCTTCTGCTTCTTCTGATTCACCCTCCAGACTTCACCTTCTCCTTCTCCTTCTTCCACTTCTTCAGATTCTCCCTCCAGACTTCACCTTCTCCTTCTCCTTCTTCTACTTCTTCTGATTCACCCTCCAGACTTCACCTTCTCCTTTTCCTTCTTATACTTCTTCTGATTCACCCTCCTGACTTCACCTTCTCCTTCTCCTTCTTCTGCTTCTTCTGCTTCACCCTCCAGACTTCACCTTCTCCTTCTCCTTCTTCTGCTTCTTCTGCTTCACCCTCCAGACTTCACCTTCTCCTTCTCCTTCTTCTGCTTCTTCTGCTTCGCCCTCCAGACTTCACCTTCTCCTTCTCCTTCTTCTGCTTCTTCTGCTTCACCCTCCAGATTTCACCTTCTCCTTCTCCTTCTTCTGCTTCTTCTGCTTCACCCTCCTGACTTCACCTTCTCCTTCTCCTTCTTCTACTTCTTCTGATTCACCCTCCAGACTTCACCTTCTCCTTCTCCTTCTTCTGCTTCTTCTGCTTCACCCTTAGGACTTCACCTTCTCCTTCTCCTTCTTCTGCTTCTTCTGCTGCGCCCTCCAGGCTTCACCATCTCCATCTACTTCTTCTGCTTCTTCTGCTTCACCCTCCTGACTTCACCTTCTCCTTCTCCTTCTTCTACTTCTTCTGCTTCACCCCCCTGACTTCACCTTCTCCTTCTCCTTCTTCTGCTTCTTCTGATTCACCCTCCTAACTTCACCTTCTCCTTCTCCTTCTTCTGCTTCTTCTGATTCACCCTCCTGACTTCACCTTCTCCTTCTCCTTCTTCTGCTTCTTCTGATTCACCCTCCAGACTTCACCTTCTCCTTTTCCTTCTTATACTTCTTCTGATTCCCCCTCCTGACTTCACCTTCTCCTTCTCCTTCTTCTGCTTCTTCTGCTTCACCCTCCAGACTTCACCTTCTCCTTCTCCTTCTTCTGCTTCTTCTGCTTCACCCTCCGGACTTCACCTTCTCCTTCTCCTTCTTCTGCTTCTTCTGCTTCGCCCTCCAGACTTCACCTTCTCCTTCTCCTTCTTCTGCTTCTTCTGCTTCACCCTCCAGACTTCACCTTCTCCTTCTCCTTCTTCTACTTCTTCTGATTCACCCTCCAGACTTCACCTTCTCCTTCTCCTTCTTCTGCTTCTTCTGCTTCACCCTCCAGACTTCACCTTCTCCTTCTCCTTCTTCCACTTCTTCTGATTCACCCTCCAGACTTCACCTTCTCCTTCTCCTTCTTCTACATCTTCTGATTCACCCTCCGGACTTCACCTTCTCCTTTTCCTTCTTCTACTTCTTCTGATTCACCCTTCTGACTTCAGCTTCTCCTTCTCCTTCTTCTGCTTCTTCTGCTTCACCCTCCAGACTTCACCTTCTCCTTCTCCTTCTTCTGCTTCACCCTCCAGACTTCACCTTCTCCTTCTCCTTCTTCTGCTTCTTCTGCTTCACCCTCCTTACTTCACCTTCTCCTTCTCCTTCTTCTACTTCTTCTGATTCACCCTCCAGACTTCACCTTCTCCTTCTCCTTCTTCTGCTTCTTCTGCTTCACCCTCCAGACTTCACCTTCTCCTTCTCCTTCTTCTGCTTCTTCTGCTTCACCCTCCAGATTTCACCTTCTCCTTCTCCTTCTTCTGCTTCTTCTGCTTCACCCTCCTGACTTCACCTTCTCCTTCTCCTTCTTCTACTTCTTCTGATTCACCCTCCAGACTTCACCTTCTCCTTCTCCTTCTTCTGCTTCTTCTGATTCACCCTCCAGACTTCACCTCCTCCTTCTCCTTCTTCTGCTTCTTCTGCTTCACCCTCCAGACTTCACCTTCTCCTTCTCCTTCTTCTGCTTCTTCTGCTTCACCCTCCTTACTTCACCTTCTCCTTCTCCTTCTTCTACTTCTTCTGATTCACCCTCCAGACTTCACCTTCTCCTTCTCCTTCTTCTGCTTCTTCTGCTTCACCCTCCAGACTTCACCTTTTCCTTCTCCTTCTTCTGCTTCTTCTGCTTCGCCCTCCAGACTTCACCTTCTCCTTCTCCTTCTTCTACTTCTTCTGCTTCACCCTCCAGACTTCACCTTCTCCTTCTCCTTCTTCTACTTCTTCTGATTCACCCTCCAGACTTCACCTTCTCCTTCTCCTTCTTCTGCTTCTTCTGATTCACCCTCCAGACTTCACCTTCTCCTTCTCCTTATTCTGCTTCTTCTGATTCACCCTCCAGACTTCACCTTCTCCTTCTCCTTCTTCTACTTCTTCTGATTCATCCTCCAGACTACACCTTCTCCTTCTCCTTCTTCTACTTCTTCTGATTCACCCTCCAGACTTCACCTTCTCCTTCTCCTTCTTCTGCTCCTTTTGATTCACCCTCCAGACTTGACCTTCTCCTTCTCCTTCTTCTACTTCTTCTGATTCACCCTCCAGACTTCACCTCCTCCTTCTCCTTCTTCTACTTCTTCTGATTCACAATCCAGACTTCACCTTCTCCTTCTCCTTCTTCTACTTCTTCTGCTTCTCCCTCCAGACTTCACCTTCTCCTTCTCCTTCTTCTGCTTCTTCTGATTCACCCTCCAGACTTCACCTTCTCCTTCTCCTTCTTCCACTTCTTCAGATTCTCCCTCCAGACTTCACCTTCTCCTTCTCCTTCTTCTACTTCTTCTGATTCACCCTCCAGACTTCACCTTCTCCTTTTCCTTCTTATACTTCTTCTGATTCACCCTCCTGACTTCACCTTCTCCTTCTCCTTCTTCTGCTTCTTCTGCTTCACCCTCCAGACTTCACCTTCTCCTTCTCCTTCTTCTGCTTCTTCTGCTTCACCCTCCAGACTTCACCTTCTCCTTCTCCTTCTTCTGCTTCTTCTGCTTCGCCCTCCAGACTTCACCTTCTCCTTCTCCTTCTTCTGCTTCTTCTGCTTCACCCTCCAGATTTCACCTTCTCCTTCTCCTTCTTCTGCTTCTTCTGCTTCACCCTCCTGACTTCACCTTCTCCTTCTCCTTCTTCTACTTCTTCTGATTCACCCTCCAGACTTCACCTTCTCCTTCTCCTTCTTCTGCTTCTTCTGCTTCACCCTTAGGACTTCACCTTCTCCTTCTCCTTCTTCTGCTTCTTCTGCTGCGCCCTCCAGGCTTCACCGTCTCCATCTACTTCTTCTGCTTCTTCTGCTTCACCCTCCTGACTTCACCTTCTCCTTCTCCTTCTTCTACTTCTTCTGCTTCACCCCCCTGACTTCACCTTCTCCTTCTCCTTCTTATGCTTCTTCTGATTCACCCTCCTAACTTCACCTTCTCCTTCTCCTTCTTCTTCTTCTTCTGATTCACCCTCCTGACTTCACCTTCTCCTTCTCCTTCTTCTGCTTCTTCTGATTCACCCTCCAGACTTCACCTTCTCCTTCTCCTTCTTCTGCTTCTTCTGATTCACCCTCCAGACTTCACCTTCTCCTTCTCCTTCTTCTGCTTCTTCTGATTCACCCTCCAGACCTCACCTTCTCCTTCTCCTTCTTCTTCTTCTTCTGATTCACCCTCCAGACTTCATCTTCTCCTTCTCCTTCTTCTGCTTCTTCTGATTCACGCTCCAGACTTCATCTTCTACTTCTCCTTCTTCTGCTTCTTCTGATTCACCCTCCAGACTTCACCATCTCCGTCTCCTTGTTCTACTTCATCTGATTCACCCTCCAGACTTCACCTTCTTCTTCTCCTTCTTCTCCTTCTTCTGATTCACCCTCCAGTCTTCACCTTCTTCTCCTTCTTCTGCTTCTTCTGCTTCACCCTCCAGACTTCACCTTCTCCTTCTCTTTCTTCTGCTTCTTCTGATTCACCCTCCAGACTTCACCTTCTCCTTCTCCTTCGTCTGATTCTTCAGATTCACCCTCCAGTCTTCACCTTCTACTTCTCCTTCTTCTGCTTCTTCTGATTCACCCTCCTGACTTCACCTTCTCCTTCTCCTTCTTCTACTTCTTCTGATTCACCCTCCTGACTTCACCTTCTCCTTCTCCTTCTTCTACTTCTTCTGATTCACCCTCCAGACTTCACCTTCTTCTTTTCCTTCTTCTACTTCTTCTGATTCACCCTCCTGACTTCACCTTCTCCTTCTCCTTCTTCTGCTTCTTCTGCTTCACCCTCCAGACTTCACCTTCTCCTTCTCCTTCTTCTGCTTCATCTGCTTCACCCTCCAGACTTCACCTTCTCCTTCTCCTTCTTCTGCTTCTTCTGCTTCACCCTCCTTACTTCACCTTCTCCTTCTCCTTCTTCTACTTCTTGTGATTCACCCTCCAGACTTCACCTTCTCCTTCTCCTTCTTCTGCTTCTTCTGCTTCACCCTCCAGACTTCACCTTCTCCTTCTCCTTCTTCTGCTTCTTCTGCTTCGCCCTCCAGACTTCACCTTCTCCTACTCCTTCTTCTGCTTCTTCTGCTTCACCCTCCAGACTTCACCTTCTTCTTATCCTTCTTCTGCTTCTTCTGATTCACCCTCCAGACTTCACCTTCTCCTTCTCCTTCGTCTGATTCTTCTGATTCACCCTCCAGACTTCACCTTCTCCTTCTCCTTCTTCTGCTTCTTCTGATTCACCCTCCTGACTTCACCTTCTCCTTCTCCTTCTTCTACTTCTTCTGATTCACCCTCCTGACTTCACCTTCTCCTTCTCCTTCTTCTACTTCTTCTGCTTCACCCTCCAGACTTCACCTTCTCCTTCTCCTTCTTCTGCTTCTTCTGATTCACCCTCCAGACTTCACCTTCTCCTTCTCCTTCTACTGCTTCTTCTGATTAACCCTCCAGACTTCACCTTCTCCTTCTCCTTATTCTGCTTCTTCTGATTCACCCTCCAGACTTCACCTTCTCCTTCTCCTTCTTCTGCTTCTTCTGATTCACCCTCCAGACTTCATCTTCTCCTTCTCCTTCTTCTGCTTCTTCTGATTCACCCTCCAGACTTCACCTTCTCCTTCTCCTTCTTCTACTTCTTCTGATTCACCTTCCAGACTTCACCTTCTCCTTCTCCTTCTTCTGCTTCTTCTGCTTCACCCTCCAGACTTCACCTTCTCCTTCTCCTTCTTCTACTTCTTCTGATTCACCCTCCAGACTTCACCTTCTCCTTCTCCTTCTTCTGCTTCTTCTGCTTCACCCTCCAGACTTCACCTTCTCCTTCTCCTTCTTCCACTTCTTCTGATTCACCCTCCAGACTTCACCTTCTCCTTCTCCTTCTTCTACATCTTCTGATTCACCCTCCGGACTTCACCTTCTCCTTTTCCTTCTTCTACTTCTTCTGATTCACCCTCCTGACTTCACCTTCTCCTTCTCCTTCTTCTGCTACTTCTGCTTCACCCTCCAGACTTCACCTTCTCCTTCTCCTTCTTCTGCTTCACCCTCCAGACTTCACCTTCTCCTTCTCCTTCTTCTGCTTCTTCTCTTCACCCTCCTTACTTCACCTTCTCCTTCTCCTTCTTCTACTTCTTCTGATTCACCCTCCAGACTTCACCTTCTCCTTCTCCTTCTTCTGCTTCTTCTGCTTCACCCTCCAGACTTCACCTTCTCCTTCTCCTTCTTCTGCTTCTTCTGCTTCACCCTCCAGATTTCACCTTCTCCTTCTCCTTCTTCTGCTTCTTCTGCTTCACCCTCCTGACTTCACCTTCTCCTTCTCCTTCTTCTACTTCTTCTGATTCACCCTCCAGACTTCACCTTCTCCTTCTCCTTCTTCTGCTTCTTCTGATTCACCCTCCAGACTTCACCTCCTCCTTCTCCTTCTTCTGCTTCTTCTGCTTCACCCTCCAGACTTCACCTTCTCCTTCTCCTTCTTCTGCTTCTTCTGCTTCACCCTCCTTACTTCACCTTCTCCTTCTCCTTCTTCTACTTCTTCTGATTCACCCTCCAGACTTCACCTTCTCCTTCTCCTTCTTCTGCTTCTTCTGATTCACCCTCCAGAGTTCACCTTCTCCTTCTCCTTATTCTGCTTCTTCTGATTCACCCTCCAGACTTCACCTTCTCCTTCTCCTTCTTCTACTTCTTCTGATTCATCCTCCAGACTACACCTTCTCCTTCTCCTTCTTCTACTTCTTCTGATTCACCCTCCAGACTTCACCTCCTCCTTCTCCTTCTTCTACTTCTTCTGCTTCTCCCTCCAGACTTCACCTTCTCCTTCTCCTTCTTCTGCTTCTTCTGATTCACCCTCCAGACTTCACCTTCTCCTTCTCCTTCTTCCACTTCTTCTGATTCTCCCTCCAGATTTCACCTTCTCCTTCTCCTTCTTCTACTTCTTGTGATTCACCCTCCAGACTTCACCTTCTCCTTCTCCTTCTTCTGCTTCTTCTGCTTCACCCTCCAGACTTCACCTTCTCCTTCTCCTTCTTCTGCTTCTTCTGCTTCGCCCTCCAGACTTCACCTTCTCCTTCTCCTTCTTCTGCTTCTTCTGCTTCACCCTCCAGATTTCACCTTCTCCTTCTCCTTCTTCTGCTTCTTCTGCTTCACCCTCCTGACTTCACCTTCTCCTTCTCCTTCTTCTACTTCTTCTGATTCACCCTCCAGACTTCACCTTCTCCTTCTCCTTCTTCTGCTTCTTCTGCTTCACCCTTAGGACTTCACCTTCTCCTTCTCCTTCTTCTGCTTCTTCTGCTGCGCCCTCCAGGCTTCACCGTCTCCATCTACTTCTTCTGCTTCTTCTGCTTCACCCTCCTGACTTCTACTTCTCCTTCTCCTTCTTCTACTTCTTCTGCTTCACCCCCCTGACTTCACCTTCTCCTTCTCCTTCTTCTGCTTCTTCTGATTCACCCTCCTAACTTCACCTTCTCCTTCTCCTTCTTCTGCTTCTTCTGATTCACCCTCCTGACTTCACCTTCTCCTTCTCCTTCTTCTGCTTCTTCTGATTCACCCTCCAGACTTCACCTTCTCCTTCTCCTTCTTCTGCTTCTTCTGATTCACCCTCCAGACTTCACCTTCTCCTTCTCCTTCTTCTGCTTCTTCTGATTCACCCTCCAGACCTCACCTTCTCCTTCTCCTTCTTCTTCTTCTTCTGATTCACCCTCCATACTTCATCTTCTCCTTCTCCTTCTTCTGCTTCTTCTGATTCACGCTCCAGACTTCATCTTCTACTTCTCCTTCTTCTGCTTCTTCTGATTCACCCTCCAGACTTCACCATCTCCGTCTCCTTGTTCTACTTCATCTGATTCACCCTCCAGACTTCACCTTCTCCTTCTCCTTCTTCTCCTTCTTCTGATTCACCTTCCAGACTTCACCTTCTCCTTCTCCTTCTTCTGCTTCTTCTGCTTCACCCTCCAGACTTCACCTTCTCCTTCTCCTTCTTCTACTTCTTCTGATTCACCCTCCAGACTTCACCTTCTCCTTCTCCTTCTTCTGCTTCTTCTGCTTCACCCTCCAGACTTCACCTTCTCCTTCTCCTTCTTCCACTTCTTCTGATTCACCCTCCAGACTTCACCTTCTCCTTCTCCTTCTTCTACATCTTCTGATTCACCCTCCGGACTTCACCTTCTCCTTTTCCTTCTTCTACTTCTTCTGATTCACCCTCCTGACTTCACCTTCTCCTTCTCCTTCTTCTGCTTCTTCTGCTTCACCCTCCAGACTTCACCTTCTCCTTCTCCTTCTTCTGCTTCACCCTCCAGACTTCACCTTCTCCTTCTCCTTCTTCTGCTTCTTCTGCTTCACCCTCCTTACTTCACCTTCTCCTTCTCCTTCTTCTACTTCTTCTGATTCACCCTCCAGACTTCACCTTCTCCTTCTCCTTCTTCTGCTTCTTCTGCTTCACCCTCCAGACTTCACCTTCTCCTTCTCCTTCTTCTGCTTCTTCTGCTTCACCCTCCAGATTTCACCTTCTCCTTCTCCTTCTTCTGCTTCTTCTGCTTCACCCTCCTGACTTCACCTTCTCCTTCTCCTTCTTCTACTTCTTCTGATTCACCCTCCAGACTTCACCTTCTCCTTCTCCTTCTTCTGCTTCTTCTGATTCACCCTCCAGACTTCACCTCCTCCTTCTCCTTCTTCTGCTTCTTCTGCTTCACCCTCCAGACTTCACCTTCTCCTTCTCCTTCTTCTGCTTCTTCTGCTTCACCCTCCTTACTTCACCTTCTCCTTCTCCTTCTTCTACTTCTTCTGATTCACCCTCCAGACTTCACCTTCTCCTTCTCCTTCTTCTGCTTCTTCTGCTTCACCCTCCAGACTTCACCTTCTCCTTCTTCTGCTTCTTCTGCTTCGCCCTCCAGACTTCACCTTCTCCTTCTCCTTCTTCTACTTCTTCTGCTTCGCCCTCCAGACTTCACCTTCTCCTTCTCCTTCTTCTACTTCTTCTGATTCACCCTCCAGACTTCACCTTCTCCTTCTCCTTCTTCTGCTTCTTCTGATTCACCCTCCAGACTTCACCTTCTCCTTCTCCTTATTCTGCTTCTTCTGATTCACCCTCCAGACTTCACCTTCTCCTTCTCCTTCTTCTACTTCTTCTGATTCATCCTCCAGACTACACCTTCTCCTTCTCCTTCTTCTACTTCTTCTGATTCACCCTCCAGACTTCACCTTCTCCTTCTCCTTCTTCTGCTCCTTTTGATTCACCCTCCAGACTTGACCTTCTCCTTCTCCTTCTTCTACTTCTTCTGATTCACCCTCCAGACTTCACCTCCTCCTTCTCCTTCTTCTACTTCTTCTGCTTCTCCCTCCAGACTTCACCTTCTCCTTCTCCTTCTTCTGCTTCTTCTGATTCACCCTCCAGACTTCACCTTCTCCTTCTCCTTCTTCCACTTCTTCTGATTCTCCCTCCAGACTTCACCTTCTCCTTCTCCTTCTTCTACTTCTTCTGATTCACCCTCCAGACTTCACCTTCTCCTTTTCCTTCTTCTACTTCTTCTGATTCACCCTCCTGACTTCACCTTCTCCTTCTCCTTCTTCTGCTTCTTCTGCTTCACCCTCCAGACTTCACCTTCTCCTTCTCCTTCTTCTGCTTCTTCTGCTTCACCCTCCAGACTTCACCTTCTCCTTCTCCTTCTTCTGCTTCTTCTGCTTCACCCTCCTTACTTCACCTTCTCCTTCTCCTTCTTCTGCTTCTTCTGCTTCGCCCTCCAGACTTCACCTTCTCCTTCTCCTTCTTCTGCTTCTTCTGCTTCACCCTCCAGATTTCACCTTCTCCTTCTCCTTCTTCTGCTTCTTCTGCTTCACCCTCCTGACTTCACCTTCTCCTTCTCCTTCTTCTACTTCTTCTGATTCACCCTCCAGACTTCACCTTCTCCTTCTCCTTCTTCTGCTTCTTCTGCTTCACCCTTAGGACTTCACCTTCTCCTTCTCCTTCTTCTGCTTCTTCTGCTGCGCCCTCCAGGCTTCACCGTCTCCATCTACTTCTTCTGCTTCTTCTGCTTCACCCTCCTGACTTCACCTTCTCCTTCTCCTTCTTCTACTTCTTCTGCTTCACCCCCCTGACTTCACCTTCTCCTTCTCCTTCTTCTGCTTCTTCTGATTCACCCTCCTAACTTCACCTTCTCCTTCTCCTTCTTCTGCTTCTTCTGATTCACCCTCCTGACTTCACCTTCTCCTTCTCCTTCTTCTGCTTCTTCTGATTCACCCTCCAGACTTCACCTTCTCCTTCTCCTTCTTCTGCTTCTTCTGATTCACCCTCCAGACTTCACCTTCTCCTTCTCCTTCTTCTGCTTCTTCTGATTCACCCTCCAGACCTCACCTTCTCCTTCTCCTTCTTCTTCTTCTTCTGATTCACCCTCCATACTTCATCTTCTCCTTCTCCTTCTTCTGCTTCTTCTGATTCACGCTCCAGACTTCATCTTCTACTTCTCCTTCTTCTGCTTCTTCTGATTCACCCTCCAGACTTCACCATCTCCGTCTCCTTGTTCTACTTCATCTGATTCACCCTCCAGACTTCACCTTCTCCTTCTCCTTCTTCTCCTTCTTCTGATTCACCTTCCAGACTTCACCTTCTCCTTCTCCTTCTTCTGCTTCTTCTGCTTCACCCTCCAGACTTCACCTTCTCCTTCTCCTTCTTCTACTTCTTCTGATTCACCCTCCAGACTTCACCTTCTCCTTCTCCTTCTTCTGCTTCTTCTGCTTCTCCCTCCAGACTTCACCTTCTCCTTCTCCTTCTTCCACTTCTTCTGATTCACCCTCCAGACTTCACCTTCTCCTTCTCCTTCTTCTACATCTTCTGATTTACCCTCCGGACTTCACCTTCTCCTTTTCCTTCTTCTACTTCTTCTGATTCACCCTCCTGACTTCACCTTCTCCTTCTCCTTCTTCTGCTTCTTCTGCTTCACCCTCCAGACTTCACCTTCTCCTTCTCCTTCTTCTGCTTCACCCTCCAGACTTCACCTTCTCCTTCTCCTTCTTCTGCTTCTTCTGCTTCACCCTCCT